>NC_090258.1:13983292-14055792 GCF_037325665.1 Littorina saxatilis
ACTTGATGATGTCTTACAAGTTCTACTTGGTATATGTAATTATGCACACTTTAAAAATATTTGGTTAGGTGAATTTCAAATGATTATTGAGAAAGAAAAACACCTAATGAAATCAACTTTATATAATTATATTAAGGACAGTTGTATAAACATCCGTGCACAAACAAGTTTTAATAATTTTTGCTTTGTGACATAATAATCATTGCACTAATGTAAACAATGCCTTGCAAGAAACCTTCAAAAAATGTTGTGAACAAATAACGACAGAAGCAAATGATGATCAATTGACATTATTGCAGTCAAACCGTTGACTATATTGTTTTGTTTTTAAGGAGTTGATACCTCAAGATAATTTTATTAACATTAATATTGTGTCAGCAATCGATCACCAAATGGAGAAGAAAAAAGTGCATATGATGATTAAAACACCTGTCAAAGATAATCAAAATGAAGCAGGAAATGATAATTACGACACAAGGTATAGCGTTAAGTATAATTGAGAGTGGATGCCCTCAGTCTTAATCGAGTTATATTTCTTGCAGCTTAAGGTTCTGGTCACCTTGAAAAGCCACATACGTGTACGTGTTGCCATCTAATTAGGAAGACATTAGAGCCATTTTTGGTAATTCTGAGAGACACTGAAAAGCGACAATTTTAAGGGCCAACCTGACCTTTAAACGACGGTCCATCGACACTGGTTCAAGCTGCGGCACGCACACAAAAATCACACATTAGCAGAGCAAAGCCGTGTGGGTATACAGTTAGAAATGTCAATTAGAGACTTTAAGAAGGGCTACCACATTCATATGGTAGGCATTTTCGTGGTTGCAAAAGACACTCGGCGGGGGAACACCATGTGTCGCTAGTACAGCGGTTAAGAGGACAGAAGAATTTCGTTTCGCTGGTCGCACCGGTTCAGAAGTGTCGATCAGATAATACCAGCTGCCTCACTTCTGCTGAAACGCATCAGATACTCAGGCCACAACTCAACACATCATAAACTTTAACTGCTTCATGCATTTTTCTCCTCTAGGCGGCTTGACCAGCCGACTGAAAAGTTGAGTCGGCCTGATGTTTGGGTCGCCATCTTGAAATTTCTTTCGTCTGCTCAGTCACTCACTTACCCAATTCAAGCCTGCTTTACGGCTTTTTAAACTTGATTTTTAAAAACATTTCAATGATAAATCGCGCCTAAAGATGTCAGAGCATACATCGATTACACAAGGTAGGCATATTTTATGACTATTCGAATATAAAACGCGACCGAAGTCACTTTCGTCAGAATGACCAATTCTACGAATTTCGTTTCTCTTGGCGAAGCGAATTTCTGTTCGTAGAGATCGGAAGTCACGTGTACTCAAAAAGATGTGACGTTTTACAACCGAAAATTTTAACGAAACGAATGTGGTAGTGCTTCTTAATCTCTCTACTTCCATTCAACAGATACGCATTCACACGTCATATTTTATTAACAGGCACGCCATCGAATTTACAACAAAAAAACTCAATCCAGTTCTTGGTCTGATCCTCTTTCGGTACAATGTCGTTCCTGTAATAACACGATACCATGCTATTTTTGAGGGATGATGGTACTTCTTCATCACAAACGATATAAACGCTATACGTTCTATGTGCATCCCCGCACAAGGCCTGACATTCTTCAAGGCTCACGATTTCACAATGCAATTTGAGGGGACGTTCTTTGTAGTGCCAGCCTAGGTTTAGTTGATACTGTTCCTACAGGCTTAAGGGCATGCACTCTAATTGTTAGAGGAGTGACACTTTCATCTTATATATTCAAGTGATATTTTTCGAAATCGCAAAAACAATTACAATAATTTCATCCTCATCCTTTGATTTTCTGGGGTTAAATCGTGATATATTGAGCACAAGTAAACAGTACTGGAGTTCGGCTTTTCCATCTGAACACAAACACTGACTGTCAATTTAAATCTAGAAGCGCTGCAGTACGTGTCATGGATGCTGTATTAATATTTTTGGTCTCCTTTCAAAATGTCTTTGAGGAGAACTGTACACAACAATTACGGTCTCTAGTCTTAACACCTTTTTTCCAGTGGCTAATTTCTCCCCCAAACAAATATTACAGTTCTTGTTCGATGGTCAGAACCAAGAAAGTAATACTATCGCTAAAAAGGATAACATGTATCTAAGGTATGTAACGCATGGCTAGTGAGCACAATCACATCTCTTTTTCTCGGTAAGTTCTATAAAATACGTTTTTGACAACGTCACATTGTAATCCTTTGTTTTAATTAGTGTGCTTAGGCTGGGTTACAATCCTTTTTTTTGTTGTTACTGTGTAAGACGTCGGCCTCCTAATCAGGAGGTCGTGAGTTCGAATCCCGGTCGCTGCCGCCTGGTGGGTTAAGAGTGGGGATTTTTCCCATCTCCCAGGTCAACTTAAGTGCACACCTGTTAGTGACTTAACCCCCTTCATGTGTACACGCAAGCACAAGACCAAGTGCGCACGGAAAAGATCCTGTAATCCATGTCGGAGTTCGGTGGGTTATTGAAACACGAAAATACCTAGCATGCCTACTCAACGAAAGCAGAGTGAAGCTGACTATGCTCACTACTAATAATGAGTAATGGATTACTAGCCGAAATATTGATTTAAACTTACCTAGCCTGGTTACAGGTGTGTTTTCTTGTTATTTATATGCTCTCAGAGTATAGTCTGGGGAACCCAAATGGGCAAAAGAGCTCACACGTAACCAGAACATTCTGGAACGCTGAAGAAGAAGAAGTTACTGTGTGCTCGATAGTGCCCTACTCACTAAATACAAAATCTAGACGCTCCCAGACAGCTAATGAAACAGTCACGTAGCATACAAACCGCTGCAAAATAAAATGACGAACAGGATTCTTAAGAGTATATATTACTATTACCAGCTATTGTGTTTTCAGCGTAGCAATTGGGTCCGATATTTAGACGAGACAAGTATAATGCGACGAGTCGAAGACGAGTCGCATTATACTTGTTCGAGTCTAAATATCGGACCCTATTGCTACGCTGAAAACACAATAGCGATTATATAGCTGTTCTGACCTTGATTTGTTGTTCCAAACTTACAAAATGACAATTTTTGAGTCGATGCGTTGATCTCAGGTTTTGATAGCCGACGCCGTTTCTTATGCGCATTAGTTTTGCGCAGGCGCCACACTGACTTTGGAAAAAAAACTCGATTTAACAACACAGCTGTTAAACAGCTTTTTATTAGTTCATTCGTATACAACAAAAAGAAGTTTGAGTGTTTTTTTTCATTTTGAACAAGACTACTTATGAAGAAGACCAAAACACAACATCAACAGAAAACTAGAAACAACTGATTAGGATGCAACAAGGGGAGGAGAAGAGAACACCTACTCCGTACAACGCGAGCAGACGGCAAGAAGTTTTCAGTTTGGGTGAATGGCATTTATAATTGTCTCGTCATGAAGCGAACTTTTCAACCTAAGTTATAAACGACTACATGAATGTTAGTGCCATGGGTTGTACATCAATACTTCAGGGGGGAAGTGGGGTATTTAGTGTGGAGTTACGAGATAAGAAAAGCCGAATGCGAAACTGAGTTTGTGTTAGTCGGCAACTGAGCTCACACAGGCACACAAAAACGGCTGTTCCGTTTTACTCCCCTGTTTGTACTACATCCTTCGACTTTGGGCATTTTGTGGTGTTTAGGGACAGAAATTAATTGGTTAGTCCTGTTTCATCGGGAAGTTAGCAGAAAAAGGTATGCTATCGACATTTGTAAAGCTGAAAAACATTCCCGAGAAGAATTTCAAGTTGTCAGTGTATGCTGTTGTCGATAGAAACATCGTCGCGTGGTACAGATGGGTTAACCGGAACCATGCGTCTTTGTTATTGACAATATGCTTTTGGATATTGAGTAAAATGGCCGACTTCCGTAGCATTATGCTTTGATGATCCGAAGAGACCATCCAATCACAGCCCCCAAATTCCCCCACGTGTTCATCAGAATAGCTATATTAACAGCTATTGTGTTTTCATCGTAGCAATAGGGTCCGATATTTAGACGAGACAAGTATAATGCCGACGAGTCGAAGACGAGTCGCATTATACTTGTTCGAGTCTAAATATCGGACCCTATTGCTACGCTGAAAATACAATAGCGATTATATAGCTGTTCTGACCTTTATTTGTTGTTCCAAACTTACAAAATGACAGTTTTTGCGTCGATGCGTTGATCTCAGGTTTTGATAGCAGACGCCGTTTCTTATGCGCATTAGTTGTGCGCAGGCGCCACACTGACTTTGGAAAAAAACTCGATTTGACAACACAGCTTTTTATTAGTTCATTCGTATACAACAAAAAGAAGTTTGAGTTTTTTTTAATTTTGAACAAGACTACTTATGAAGAAGACCAAAACACAACATCAACGGAAAACTAGAAACAACTGAAGAACTAGGATGCAACAAGGGGAGAAAAAAAGAACAGCTAATCCGTACAAAGCGAGCAGACGGCAGCGACGTTTCCAGTTTGGGTGAATGGCATTTATACTTGTCTCGTCATGAAGCGAATTTTTCAACCTAAGTTATAAACGACTACATGAATGTTAGTGCCATGGGTTGTACATCAATACTTCAGAGAGGAAGTGGGGTATTTAGTGTGGAGTTACGAGATAAGAAAAGCCGAATTCGAAAATTTGTGTCAGTCGGCAACTGTGAACTAAGCTCACAGGCACACAAAAACGTTCCGTTGTACTCCCCTGTTTGTACTACATCTTTCGACTTTGGGCATTTTGTGGTGTTTAGGGACATAAAATAATTGGTTTAGTCCTGTTTCATCGGGAAGTTAGCAGAAAGGGGTATGCTATCGACATTTGTAAAGCTGAAAAACATTCCCGAGAAGAATTTCAAGTTGTCAGTGTATGCTGTTGTCGATCAGTGAAACATCGTGTGGTACAGATGGGTAAACCGGAACCATGCGTCTTTGTTATTGACAATATGCTTTTGGATATTGAGAAAAATGGCCGACTTCCGTAGCATTATGCTTTGATGATCGGAAGAGACCATCCAATCACAGCCCCCGAATTCCCCCACGTGTTCATCAGAATAGCTACGATCTTCATCTTCATGAATACAAGGGTTCCACACGCTTGAGAACACACATACAGAACATTAACAGTTAATGCTAGTTTGTTAATTGTTGCTTTTTGGGTCCAGCGGACCAAAGAGGCCAAATCAGGACCCCACAAGTTTAACATTACACATATTTAAATTAAACCAATTTTACTGAACACAATTAGGAACGTCACCCGAAGGGTACATAAAAGCTAAATCGAAACCCAACGTGACAAGGATTTTTAGAAATTCAAATCTTAAACTAAAGGCCAGACTACTTTAAAAATCCAAAGAGAGCTGTAGAGCTGACCTCTGTAAAAGTATGTTTCAAGCTAGAAGTGTCAAAATACTTCACTCGTAGATCATACAGATCAGCGTACAGTTAATGCTGTACATTGCGCAAATAATACATTGTGTTAAGATACTGTTTCGTGTGTGGCGTGTGTGTGAGTTTTGGAAAACATTTGAACTGAAAGAACATTTTGCGGTTCGTCTGTTACTTTTGCCTGAAGGCTGTTTGCCCAAAGTGTGTTTTTCTCTTTCTCTTTCTCTTTCTCTTTCTCGTTCTCTTTCCGCTTCTGTGCTTTTAATGTGTGCTTATTCAATCATACATTAAGTTTATGTTACGGTTGGGAGAGTTCCATGTGTGTGTGTGTGTGTGTGTGTGTGTATGTGTGTGTGTGTGTGTGTGTGTGTGTGTGTGTGTGCGTGTGTCTCTGTGTGTGTGTGCGTGTGTGTGTTTGTGAGCGTGTCTGTGTGTGTCTGTGTGTGTCTGCGGGCATAAATGCGTGCATGATCGTCAACACCCACACACACACACACACACGTGGCAGTCTTGCAGCTTGCTTTGCATGGTAATTTTTTATATTTATTAATTTCTGCGGAATGACATGGGTGCAACTTTCAAAACTAATTCAGCACAAAAAATCACACAAAAAACGTTCTTTTTTTAAAAGACTCTACAAGCCTGTTAATTGTGTGTATGCGTCCAAGTGAAAACGGGGCGGGAGTGGGGAGGGGAGGGGGTGGTGGGTGGATGCTCTCATTCTGCGTAAATCCTGATCGTGGTGGCTTGCATGATTTTATAAAAAAAAAAAAAATAGAAAAAAGCAGACAGATCTTTTTAAAGACGGATCGTGTCCTTCATCTAAAGTACGACGACATTTCTATTCGTTTGATAAAAATTGTAAAATATTTCCTCGATAACATCAACAAACTTGTCACAGTTTTATTCACGAGGAAGGGCGTGATGTGTTATGCGCCACCAACCTTGCGAATACTTAGCCGAGGTATTCATTGAGTAGACACGCGTGTCTCGTCTCGTCTCGTCTTTCAGAGGGTAGCTTTTTTTTCAGAGGGTAGCTAGTTATAAGCCACAGCAAAACGAATTTGGGTAAACAAATTGAAAGAGTTCATCCGCACTCCTCCTTCTGTAATGTATTCCTCACCACGCTCATCCCGCTACCTTTGTGTCGGGATAGGGGCTTGGAGGCGTGAATGGGTTGGGGATGGGGGGTGGGGGTGGAGTGACTGCGAGATAGAATAAGAGAGAGAGAGAAAGCGTGTGTGTGTGTGTTTGTGTGTGACGGTGTGTGTGTGTGTGTGTGGGGGGGGGTGTGTGTGTGTGTGTGTGTGGAAAGGGGGATGAGTACGTTAATGTGTGTGTGTCTGTGGGAGAGGGAAACAGACAGAAAGACGAACGGACAAACAGACAGACAGACAGACAGACAGATAGACATACAGTCAGAGAAAGAGACAAATATATTGACAGACAGACATATAGACAAACAGACAGACCGACAGACATGGACAGAGAAACAGACAGAATGACAGACAGACAGACAAACAGTCAGACAGAGATCACCCCCCTCACTTCTGTTTTGCGGGTGTTCGGTGGCGCGTTCAACGCCTGTAGGCCCGTTCTCCTCATCACCCACCCCCTCCCATAACCCCCCTACCCCCACTCTCCCCATCCACTTGTATTTTGCCTCTTGGAGAAAGAGAAGGTTCCGGATGTGAAACGTGATACAAGAAACTGGGAATAAAGACGATATTTAATAGCTCTGCACAATGCAGCGGCCGCCGGTGAGGGTGTGTCCCTACATCTATTTGTCCCAGCCAATGTGACATTCATATACGACGGGTATATTAACCCAGTTTGTCAACTTTGACTCAGAATGTTTGCTGAAAATGAATATGGGTGGGGTGTATTTGGTAGCCGTGAAATTTTTTTTAAAATACCATCATGATCTAAATAGAAGACTCTGACGCCAAAGCATCACACCTTATGCACAATACATTCTTTCAAATTTTAAAAAGATATGATCTAATCTGCAGAAGAAAAGAAAAATCTCTTTGAAAGGAATGCTTGTTTAATGAGACTGTCAAAATATGTTAAAAAAATCAGTTTGATGGAGAAGAAACTGAGTTTGTATGGCAACATTTGCCGCTGAAGGATTTGTTTGGAATTACCTCGTTAAGGCAATGAGCGCCACTAGAATGACCAAAATTAAACATGGAAAATATATGGAATAACTTAGTTTTCTGGGTTGTTATTGAAGTGACTTAGATAAAGAAATGAAAAAATGCGAAAACTAAAGGACATAGATTGCCGTCGCTATGGAAACTGGCATACACAGCGCCATATTGGATTTCTGAGAAACGGTTTTGACAAAAATCTACAGTTGAATTTAAATTAATTTTTGAAATAAAGATTAATGAATATGCAGTTAGAAATTCATTAATCATTATTACAAAAAATAATTTAAATTCAACTGTAGTCTTTAGTCAAATTATCGTTCTATTTGATTGCAGATACAAGTCATGTGTATCCTTGTGCCAAATATTATGCATGTCTGATGAATGATGTTGCTGTAAAACCGTTTCCTAGAAATCCAATATGTCGGCTGTTTCCATAGCAACGGCAGTCTGTGTCCATTAGTATTTAAATTTGTTCCATTTATTTGTATAATTCTCTTCAATAACTACCCAGAAAGCTAAGTTATTCCATTTATTCTCCAAGTTTAATTTTACTGCCGCTCATTGCCTTAAGTTTTTTTAAATATGCCCACAGAAGCATTTGAAGTTTGGTTGAGGGATAAATATCAAATGTAAATGAGTAAACTCTATTCCTTGCATTCTAACTGTCAAATAGTATGTATACAGATGTCTTGGAAGTTAGTTTCAATTTGTTTTTATTACGGTCTTATTCCAAGAATGAATCATAAACCGGTGCACTCACAATATAAAAAGTACGCGATTGGTGTCAATCATTAAAACAAAACTCAACGGTTTGTTTGGTTGTTGATTTATGTTCGTTCGTCGGATCGTTCGTTTATTTGTTTGTCAGTTCGATTGGTTGGTTGGTTTGTTTGTTTGTTCGTGTGTTTGTTTGTCTAAAAACGTTCACCAGCGTTGTCTTTACATGAAATCAAACAGTTCAAAGCAATACTAGTTTGTGTCGTGATATTCACCAGGTAATTCCTAATTGTTTCTGATCCCGGACACAATTTACAACATTACACTTTTTGCTTCGCAAATAGAAAAGAAAACAAGATCATAAACACATTCAACTGCACAATTTCAACATGATAACAATGTGCATTTACAGTTGCCTGCTACAGTTCGTTCGCTCTGAAAATGTACGGGACGCATGAGCACATTTCGTTTTGCATTAATGGTTCACGCTGCATCAACTTTCTACGTAGGTATACATAAGAACAGTTGTTGTTGTTTTTACCTGCTTGCAAATGCTTTTGCACAGAATTGTAGGTATGTTTTCACTGATAAGAATACCTTGCAGAAATGCCATGGATGTAAGTGCTAATGTATTACTTTGATTATTTACTAATCTATATATGCATTTGTTTTGTAGGTCATATCATGCTGAGTTTACTGTTATTGGTTCACGTCCTTTTCACGGGCAAAGTCTCTGGGCAAACAGAAGGTATGTATTTATTTCTATCTGTCTTGTTTTGGTCACCATTGTCTGTTAATCTGTCGGTCGGTCTGACTGTCTATCCGTCTGCCTGCCTCTGTCTCTATCAACTGTCTGTCTGTGTGTCTGTCTGACTGTCTGACTGTCTGTCTGTCTCACTGTCTCTGTCTGTCTGTCTGTCTGTCTCTCTCTCTCTCTCAGTCTGTCTGTCTGTCTGTCTCTTTCTCTCTCTCAGTCTGTCTGTCTGTCTGTCTGTCTGTCTCTTTCTCTCTCTCTCTTTCTCTCTCTCTCTCTCTCTCCTCTCTCTCTCTCTTTCTCTCTCTCTCTCTCTCTCCTCTCTCTCTCTCTTTCTCTCTCTCTCTCTTTCTCTCTCTCTCTCTCTCTCCTCTCTCTCTCTTTCTCTCTCTTTCTCTCTCTCTCTCTTTCTCTCTCTTTCTCTCTCTCTCTCTCCTCTCTCTCTCTTTCTCTCTCTCTCTCTTTCTCTCTCTCTCTTTCTCTCTCTCTCTCTCTCTCTCTCTCTCTCTCTCTCTCTCTCTCTCTCTCTCTCTCTCTACTTCCCTGCCCCTACTCCTTTCTATATGAAAGGATCGTGCACGTCAACCTTGGTTTTACGTTCCCTCTCTTGGTATATCGGATTGTTTTTGCTGAATTCACATTTCGTCAAGTTTTGACCAAATGTTTTAACATAGACTGGGAGCCCAGACGTGGTCTTCGTGTGTGTGTGTGTACTTATGTGTGTGTGTGTGCGGGTGTGTGTGTGTGTGTGTGTGTGTGTGTGTGTGTGTGTGCGCGTGCATGTGTGTATGTTTGTGTGTGTGTGTGTGTGTGTGTGTGTGTGTGTGTGTGTGTGTGTGTGTAGAGCGATTCCCAAAAAGCTTCTGGGTCGATCTTCATGATACTTTATATTAGAATTCCTCAACATACTCAAACGAATATGATTGAAATTTGGGTCAAGCAATTTTTAACCAAATCCTGACTATGGCATTGCAATTCAGCCTGTAAACTTAAACATTGATAAAAGTGTGTGTGTGTGTGTGTGTGTGTGTGTGTGCGGGTGTGTGTGTGTGTGTGCGGGTGTGTGTGTGTGTGTGTGTGCGCGCGCGTGTGTGTGTGTGTGTGTGTGTGTGTGTGTGTGTGTGCACGCGCGCGCGTGTGTGTGTGTATGTGTGTGTCTGTGTGTTGCGTAATTTCATTAAAACAAAACAATATACGCAACATATTTGTCTGAAATTGCACATTTCTTTGTGATCCCTGTTATGATATTATTCCCAGACGGGTCTTCCAAGTTATTTGCATGACTGTTTGGTGGTGACGTACGTCGATCGTACTCGTTTTTTACTAAAAAAAAAGTTGAGCGAGCACTAAGACGATCTCATTATTCAATGATTGAAATTATGGTCAAGCAATGTTTGACAAGGTCCACGGCAGACCATTTCAAATCGGAAGGTTGAAAAATTAATTAATCAGTTGGTTATGTTTTTGTAGATTCTGTTTAGAATTGAAATTGGTATTTTTGTCTCACTAGAAAAGTGAGATAGATCTGTTTGTGTGTATGCTTAATGAACTTTTTTATTTTTTTTATGCTCCTCACCTGCTCTGCTTGCTCTAACACGATAAGGATATGGATACGGATTATCAGTTCGTGTGTACTTACAAGTGGTACATTGATTAATTATTTTATTTTAAAAGAAGTGAAAGTAATTAGAGGCCCGAATTTGTTAATAATTTCACAATGGCCGGAGTAAGTACGCACTAACGAACTCACTGACAGGATATAACATTAATTGAGTCCGCTATCTGTTCCAGTAACAGTAATTCATTCAAGTCGGCAACCCTAGAGTAAGCAGCCAAGTACGCCTGATGGCATTACAACTCTAATAAAGTACTTACCTACTTATATTTACCTACCTACCTACCCACGCCTTGTCAATCTCGATGATGAAAGATCCCGGGTTTTAGTTTAGATTGACTAAATGCTTTGATACATCTTCACACAACTTCTGTTTCGTTATAACATGTTTACGCATGTCCTCTGACACAAGCCAGCGCTCTGTTACAACAATGCAATCTTTCTTTTCCAGGTGATGTGCGGCTAGTAGACGGTCCAAATGCTTACGAAGGACGCCCAGAGTTTTTCTCTGATGGCGTCTGGCTGAGTCTATGTGATAGGTATATGGACAACGAAGTTCCCCAAGTCATCTGCAAACAGCTCGGCTATCAAGGGTACGATATATTATTGTCTGTCTATATGATTGTTAATCTGTCCATATGGCCTTGTCTTATGTCAATCCATTAAACAATTCAACTGTCTCTTTCTTTGTCTTGCTCTCGAAGTCTCCGTCTGTTTAATAGTCCGTAAGTCTGTCTGTCTGTTTGTCTCTCTCTGTCTATCTGTCTGTGTCTGTCTGTCTGTCTGTCTGTCTGTCTGTCTGTCTCTCTCTCTGTCTCTCTCTCTGTCTCTCTGTCTCTCTCTCTCTCTCTCTCTCTCTCTCTCTCTCTCTCTCTCTCTCTCTCTCTCCGTCTCTGTCGCACACGCTCTGTCCGTCTGTTTTGTTTGTGCAGTCAATGAACGCCCCATACATGTTTTTATTGTGAAAATACTTTTTGTAACCAAAGATATCGTAAATGCATTTTTCATCTAATGATTGATTGATTGATTGATTGATTGATTAATTGGTTAAGTGATTGATTGATTGATTGTTTGTTTGATTGATTGATTAATTCGTTTATTGATTGATTGGTGGATTATTTTATTGATTTATTGATTGATCGATCGACCGATCGATCGATTAATTGAGTGAGTGAGGGATGGAGTGATCGATTAATACATTGCTTGATTGAGTGAATAGATGTATGATTTTTGCAGAAGCGGAGCAGTGAGGTACTACGCAAACTCGTACGGCGAGGCTCCAGGCGAGACGTTCAGACGGAGAATCGACTGCTCGACGTCTCACTCCGCTCTGACTGAGTGCTCCATCAGTGGGATCGAGCAAAGCTGCGACCCTCGATACACCCTCGGCGTCAGCTGCAATACCAGTGAGTACAATGTCACTTGCGTTTATTTATAACAAGCAAGTCGGGGAATGGGTGGGTGAGGGGGTGAGAGGAGGAAGTTGTTGGGTTTTTTGTTGTTGTCGATGCAGCACGCACAATTTTAAAACAATCAGGATCATCGCAATCCCTATTGATAAATGAGTGCATATTATTGACAATTACACGCGCCACTTGCACGTGTGCTGGCAACACCAGGTCATTTATAACACATTTGGATGGAAAACAAAACGTCGGACCCTTTGACAAACAGACCTAAAACTGTGTGGACTCATCATGCTCAAAAAAGCTCATTTGCGCTAGCTGTGAAGGTTTTTTGTCCAACATGTGTCGAAGAAATAAGCATTTATGTAAGTTGAATTTTAGGGGTCACATATTTCTTCAGACGTTGTACGTTGCATGATCATGAACAATTAAGAAATAGATTTGATTCAATTCCGCTTTAAACCATGTAATTGTTATTTTTAAAGGCACCCTCCACCTCCCGTAAACCACCAGTTTTAGGCCTGAGACACCCCCAGGCGTTTACAAACGTTACAAATATCGTTTTGTTTGAATATAACATCAATATAACATTTTTCAATCTGTAAACCGGCGGAGTGGTGCTTTAAGTACTTCTTATGTTGCATCGCAGCCACATCCACAACAAAGATACGGTTGGCAGGCGGAGAGAACCCGTATGAGGGTAGGATCGAAGTCTTCAAGAATGGTGTCTGGGGGACGGTCTGCAGAGACCAAAGTGCAACATACGTCCATCACGTGATCAACGCCCATATTGCATGCCGAGAATTGTTTGGGACAAGGTGAGAACTAAACTTGGCCAAACAATTATTGCAACAAATTTCGACCCCAAATTAAAGCATTATTTCCCGGTTCATTTCATTAAAACTGTATATGTCAGATATGGCCGTTCACTTGACTATCAGGATCACCTTTCGGATTAAAGATTTCATTTACAGGGATCACGTGCCCGCCGCGCAAATTAGGGTACCCTCAAAATCGAGCAGACAAAAACGGAATGCCCAATTAAAAATCGACAAAACATCACAATAGTTAAAACTTTGCAACTTTTACAGACGAGAAGAAAGTAAGATCAATGATCTACCCTGAACAGGTTGCTTTATTTGGCTAGCTTGCGTATTTTGTGTGCTATGCAATTCCGACTGATGCAGGGGTTTATCGCAAGAGCGGTCAAAAACGGGACTTTTTGCGTCATTTGTTTAGGGGTGTTACAACCAAAAGCGCTGTAATTTAGCAATGACTTAAATGCTTTTATTTGGGTGCAACAACAACAAAAACAACAAAGCACACGAAAAGACACAATTGTTGAGGATACGTATATGCATGAATATAAAACGATACGCTGGTTTAATTTTTCACTCACAAACACACACACACACACACACACACACACACACACACACACACACACACACACACACACACACCCATACACACACACACACACACCCATACACACACACACACACACACACACACACACACACACACACACACACAGAGTCTCACACAAACATTCACACACACACATTTGTTTATACGTTATCCTGATATTGTTTACCACTAATCGATACTCGTTTGGTTGATTAATGTTTAATCAATGTTTTATCAATGTTTTATCAATCTCCAGATTGATACAACACAGCAAAGACAAGCAAAGTAAAGCAACACATTTGAAGAATACAAAGTCGTTTAGTGTATTCATTTTAATGGACATGCAATAAAATGTTGTTATTGTTACTGTTATTGTTCTTACATAAAGTTATTGAGAATGATGAAGTCTAAGGTTGAGGGTTTTCAAGCATTACATTCTATTGTCATTATGTGTTTGCGTGCTTGTGATTTGACTGCACATTTTATGTTCTAGTTACGGTGGAATGTACTACCCTACGCATGAAACTCCATCGCGTTTCGGTATCCTTCAGTCCGGAGCAGTACAGCTACGCTATGTACTGTGCAATGGTGACGAGGAGAGTCTCCTTGAATGCAGTTATTCCACTGGGGGAACCTCCATTTCTTGCTATCATGAATTGGATGCCACTGTCAAGTGTTTCCCAGGTAAAACTCATTTTTAAGTCGTGTACACACGCAAACACTTGAAGATACATTTATTCTTGTTTATCATATGACCTGCCTCTTTGTCTCTGTTACCGGAAGAGGTGAATACGCTGCGTAATCCATGGTTACCTGAGCATAATCCATGGTTACCGAGCATCGATCTGACCGAGTTCAACTGGAATAATTAAGAAGTCATCTGCATATTCAGAGTTTACAGATGGACTACTTTTTTTCAACATACGACTAAAATATGTTGCGGTGTCAAAGTCGATATCACGTATGGCTACAGGCCTACAAACGTCTTTATTGAGAAAATAAATAATACTACAAAGTTAACCATACGCACATTCTGCATGGGTTTAAAGAGCGGAGTCGAGATACTTCGCTGGCCGAAGCGGCTGCATGGTCAAAGGCATGTTCAACGAGTATCGCGATTGGGATCAAGGGACGATACTCCCTACATTTCACTCAGACAGCCATCGAGAGAGAGAGAGAGAGAGAGAGAGAGAGAGAGAGAGAGAGAGAGAGAGAGAGAGAGAGAGAGAGAGCAATCAAAACACAACCCAGTCACATGGTAGTTAAAGCTCAATCTGAAACTGACATCGGCTGTCGAAGGCCTGGACGATTCAATGCCGGTGTAACACGAAATTTTTACTCCACGAAAAATTTACTCCGGAGTAAATATTTCGTACGAAATTCTTACTCCGAGTACACTTTTCGTACGAGAAAAGAACTCCCCAAGGCACGAAAAATTTACTCCCTCCACGAAATTTTTACTCCCCATTTTTTTTACTTCCAGTAAAAAATCTCGTATGCAATAATGGGATGCGGGCGAAGGGATAATGCCAATAAGTGATCTCGCGCACACGAATGTCGCGCTACCCTCCTTCCACCCCTTCCACCACCAAGACTAACAGGGGACAAGGGAGTAAAAATTTCGTACACCTGTCATGGGAAGTTAAATTGCTCGTGTTGGGGTGAAGTAATTTATTCGTTATTTATTCGTCAGGGGAGTAACATTTTTGTACGAAATGTTTACTCGGAACTCACCTGTCTTGGGGAGTAATTTTCTCGTGCAATGGGGGAGTGCTTTTTTCGTAAAGGGAGTAACTTTTTCGTACGAAATGTTTACTCCGGAGTAAAAATCTCGTGGGAGTACTTTTCTCGTGTTACAGGGGTGCATAACTCTGAAAAAGTTGTCGTAACTAGGAACCCGCTTAGATCCATTCCAACGCCAAAAAAATTATCAGAAGAGTCACCGAGAAGTCAAATCAAACGTTAGGTTTTTGGCTCACGTAAGTGTAGACTATGCGATCGTAACTTTGTCTGTCTGTGCGTGCGTGTGTGTGTGCGTGTGTGCGTGCGTGTGTATGTCTGTGGTAGAAACTTTAACATTTCGTCATTTGAAGACGTCACATTATGACGTAAGAGGGTTAGACGTCACGCGAAGGAATTACTGAAAGTCTCGGTCATTGTTATTTTGAGCGGGCCGAGACTAGTTGGCAGTCGTGTCCCTGTAAGTAGGAGCTGCTACATGCAGACAGACAGATCTAGATCTAGTGTCTCGCTTTCTTGCAGAGTGTCACCTATGCTTACTGTGTGTGTGTGTGTGTGTGTGTATGTGTGTATGTGTGACGGAGTGATTGAGTTTGTGTTACTGTTTGTCGATTTCTTACGTGAGCCTTGAAGGCTTCGCCTCTTGTCTCTTTTGGTTATTTGCTTTGGCTTTAAAGTATATTGCGTCGACTGATAGCTGAATCTGCTTGCGACAGTGCTGTTCAAGGCTGTTCGAACTGTCGTCTGCTAGACGGGCTCGTGTGAATCAGTCAGTGCCGGTGTAGGAGGCATAAAAGACTTCCAGGATAAAAACACTGGGAGTGTATTTTTCCTAGGAAAGAAACACTGCAATCTCGGAAGGGGAGTGTTATTTTCCTAGGAAAATTACACTGGCGCCAGGAATATAACACTGCCACTACGGCGGCAAATAAGACTGCCAGGAAAAAAACACTGCATGAACTGTGTTCATTTTGTTCAGAGTGCACGAAGGCAGTGAGCCGAACTCAGTGCCCGTGTTGTTCCACGGACTTGAAAAAAGAGTTGTTTCGGACTGTTGCAACTTGGTTCATTTCTGCACGATGGGTCGTCCAAAGGATAGCTCTGCACGATGGGTCGTCCAAAGGATAGCTCTGCCCAAGTGTCCAAAGAGAGGTTGGCTGACATATCTAAATTCCTGTCTGACGGCATATTTCCCGAAGGATGCAAAGACCGAGGAGTACGAGCAAATTGGAGACGGATGTGTTCTTCGTATGTGCTGCAAGATGGAACTTTGTTCAAGCGTCAAAAGCGCGACGGATCATGTACGTACCTGTATAAAACACTATCGTAAATGTCAGTTGCATTTTATTTCTAATTTTATAATGCTCTCTGAGGTTTGGGTTTTGCACCACCCTCGTCAAATATGACGGTTGACCTGAAAAAAAAGAGATCAAACCCAAATCGCGCCTCACTAAATATACGGCAAACATTTCGTCAGGCACTTGCGCGTGCAAAATGATGTTTACTGTGTCGCCGTGCCATCCTCCCCATGGACTCAGAGTGGCATCGACATCACATCAATGCCAGAATCTCCAGGTGGTTTCAGCAGTATCGTTGTTGCTGTGGACTATTTTACGAAATGGGTGGAAGCCAAGTCCCTGCCATCAAAGTCGGCAAAAGACACTGCAAGGTTCCTTTATGAACTGATCTGTCGTCACGGGTGTCCCAAGATACAGATTAATGACCAGGGAAGAGAATTTGTGAATCAAGCGTCTGCTGAGCTTCACAGGCTGAGTGGAGTGAAACAAAATATAACAAGCGCCTATCGTCCACAGGCCAATGAGAGAAACAACCGAACAATCTAGTCTTCGCCGCTGAAAACTCTGCGTGATGAAGAAGATTGGGTTGATGCTTTACCAGGTGTGGTGTTTGCCTTCAGAACGAGCGCACAGAAAAGCACACGGTACACCCCTTTCTTTTTGCTGTATGGCCGACAAGCCCGACTACCGATTGAGGACAAAATTGACCCCATCTGCTCATCCAGCACCGATGGCAACGACGTTAATGTCAGCGTCTTCGAAGGTTGTGAAGACACGTCTTGTCCTGAAGATATCAAGCAAAGGCTGGACAGTATCAAGCAGCTGTCCACTGTCGTGAAAGACAAAGTCTCAGAGAACATCACTCAGGCGCAAGACAGACAGAAACGTGACTACGAAAAGCGCCACGGCCAAAAGCGAATGTTTGTGGTGGATGAGCTGCAGGTACTTCTGTGGAATCTGCGTCGCGCGGATAGGAAAGGGGGGGGGGGGGATGAAGGCTCCGTGGCAAGGTCCCTATGTGGTACATGCTGTCAATCAAAATCAGACTTACATTTTGAAAACCCCAAACGGCACAATCTTAAAGCAAACAGCACATGGCGTTAATCTAAAGCCGTACAAAGCTGCAAACGACTGCGGTCCACAAACTTCAATGAATACTGATGCCAGTGTTCCGCAGAGTTCATCGACTGACGACGCCAACATTTTCGACACTTCCTGCAGTGCCAGTGCTAGTGTTCCCAAGAGTTCATCGTCTGATGACGTCAACATCAATCAGCAGTTGATGCAAGACGGGAAAGGTGAATTGTGCTCAAGCAAGAGAAAGCGACAGAACAGAGCCGAACCTGTTGTTTATGACTCTTCCAAACGGGTAAAACCTGACCGTTCATCAGAACCACAAATTGTTAGGGTTGACCCTGCGCCTCCAAAGCAGTTTACCCCAACGAACTCCACATGGAGAATACTGAAATGCAAGACTCTGGGGTTAGCCGCACCTAAAAGAATGCCCTTCAGACCGAAAACGCAAGTGGGTGCTCCGCGTCAAACAGAAACAATTATTGGTGACGGGAATTGTTTTTTCAGAGCGTTTAGCCTGGAGGTCGCAGGGTTTCAAGATTTTCATGAAAAGATCCGACGCGCAGTTGTAGAAACCATCAAACACAACGAAGACGTTTTGGGCAGTTATATTGGTATGGACACAGAAGAATACATCAGATCGACAAAGATGGCAACAAATGGTATCTGGGCTACAGAAACAGAGATCATGGCAGCTGCCATGTACCTGAACACCACGATCAGCGTGTATACTCAAAGTGGAGATGAGAGAAGGTGGCTCGATCACAACCCTGACAACAGAGCTGAAACCCAAGAGAACATTTATTTGGTGAACCTCTGTGCGCACTTCGAAAGGGTTGTTTCATGCGAGTGTTAAACGTGTTCTTAAAGAATTTTAAACATTTTTTTTGAAAGTGCACTTTTAAACTAGAGCAGTCTTTTGTCCCTGGGGTAGTGTTAATTTCCTGGGCGTAGTCATTTTTACCTGGGTGAAGGAGTGTAATCTTCATAGGAAAATAACACTCCCAGTGATATTTTACTGGGGAAAAAACACTGTTGTAGTGTTTTTTTTCCTGCAGTGTTATTCTCCGACTACACCGGCGGGTTCAGCGAGTGGCATCACAATGAAAAGCAGAAGGCGAAAAGAAGTTGGAGATACGGTGAAGATATGGGAAGAGAAAGGGATGTGATCGTAATGTTCATGCAACTGCGAGCAAAAATATGCCCATCGCGATAGATGTATCCAAGATTAGGTGTTCAAAGTCAAGACCGGGACAAAGTAGAAAGCGATCTACCTCAGGACCGACATACCACTTACAGGCTTTATCGCTTAACGTCTTAGGTCTACAACAGGCGAAGTATTAAAGCTTGTGCTCACCTTAAACGTGACGACTGAATATGTAAGTCATCCACGTGTGAAAACCGAAACAGAACAGCGCGATGATAGCCACAATTTTCAATCACCGACTGACTAACAGTAACACGTTGCATGCAAACCGACTTGGGTCACCGATCAAACCGGCACGGCCCGAGCTGAATTCGTTGCGCTGCCGTTATCGCGCGCAATTCTGGTAAAAACATTTACCCGGTTGCCGAATCGAAAAAAAAAGCCTATGTCAAATATACACAAGGATATTTTAAAATGACTTTCTAAATGTAAAAGCAAATAGTATACCTTTTTATAAGCAATATGAATGACTGAATGTCCACGTACAAGTCGAATGACGCCGTCCATTATGCAGACAAAAGGGAACTAGCTTTGTGCATGAATTCATTGACATAAATTTCGTCCGCGGAGGCTTTTGGCACGCAGAAAACAGGCACCGACAGGTTTTAGTGAAAAAAAGGTTGGTGTTTTTAATGAAAACGTCCGAGTAATGAGATAAAAAGATTACACACTTCGTCCTGAATATCTTGCATATTTTTCCCTCGGGTAGATTTTGAGATATTACCTCGCCAAAGGCTCGGTAATACCTGAAAATCGACTCTCGGAAAAATATGCAAGATATTCAGAACTCGGAGTGTGTCACCTATATTTATCCCATGACCTGCTTCTTTGTCTCTGTTAGCTGAGGAGGTGATTATTCTGAATATTCCATCACAACCATATGGATATCCCATCACAACCCGAGTTTCGATCTCAACTGTCATTGGTCATTGTCTTTGATTTCACTTCCAAGCTTTATTGCTTAACGTCTACAACAGGCGAAGTATTGAAGCTTTGGCTCACCTAAACCCGACAACTGAATATGTAAGTGATCCACGTGTGAAAACCGAAACAGAACAGCGCGATGACAGCCAACATTTCTATCCCCGACTGACAAACAGTAACACTGCATGCGAACTGACTTGGGTCAACGATCAAACCAGCACGGCCCGAACTGAATTTGTTGCGCTGCCATTACCGTGCGCAATTCTGGTAAAAATATAAACCCCGTATGCCGAATTGGGTATAACGAAAGCCGATGTCAAATATACACAGGGATATTTTAAAATGACTTTCAAAATGTAAAAGCAGATAGCAGACCTTTTTATAAGCAATATGAATGACTGAATGTCCACATACAAGTCGAATGACGCCGTCCATTATGCTGACAAATGAGAACTAGCTTTGCGCATGAATTCATTGACATGAATTTCGACTGCGGAGGCACGGGCAGGTTTTAGTGGAAAAAGTAAGTGTTTTTAATGAAAACGTCGGAGTAATAGGATAAATAGCTTACACACCTCGTCCTGAATATCTTGCATATTTTCCCTCGGGTCGAAATCGACCCTCGGGAAAATATGCAAGATAATCAGAACTCGGAGTGTGTAACCTATATATAATCACGAAGAAGACGGTATTCGTTAAAGAAAAATAAATGAGGGCCTTGCCGTCGGAAACACCCCCTTTTTCTGGGTGGGGGAAGGGGGTGGGAGGTGCCTACTTTAGAAAATGTGAGAATGGTCCATGCATTAGCATCAAAGTAGGAAAAAGAACACAGTCATAAAGATAGATTGTTGTCTATCTGTAAGGACTGTCCAAACAAAACGTTTATAATTTGAATAGTGTACCGCTCAAGCAGTAATTTTAAGATATTTCTGATGTGTGCTGTCCTAATTCCAAAACCAAAAATCAAACGTTTTACCTCTTGGGGCAATTGGGACCCATTATTGTCGAACCACTTTCAATTTCTTGTTTCAGTTCCAGACGGTTGTGTTGGGTACCTCAACACCGAAACCGGAAGTGTGACCTCACCAGGTTACCCAGCAAGTCACAACTTTACGGAGGATACAGAATGTGTGTGGAAAATTGAGACAGCAAGCGGCAAAAAACTCAATCTTACATTTTCCGACATCGAGGCGCACAGTCAGACGAGCACATCCAACTACATTAAGGTTTGTTGTCTCACAATTTACTGTTTGTAGAGTAGTGCCTTGACAGCCGGGTGCGTGGTCCCTGTATGAACATTGTTCTTAGTGAAATACTCTGAAATGTTCGAGTATTATTTTGTCTTCAAACAAACATATGCTTATACTAGATGAATACCCGCTTCGCCGGGTACGGCTTCGCCGGGAAGAAATCGAGCCGAATACCCGGCTGCGCCGGGGCCGGCGCACCGCACGAAGGAAGGGAGATAAACGCGCAAAACACTGGAAAAGATAAGAAAGAGTAATACCCGGCTTTGCCGGGACAATGACCTTCTAAAAATAGTATAACGGGAATATGGATTGAGCGTTGTCGACAGTGACCTTCTAAAAATAGAAACGGGAATATGGATTGACGCCACACGAAGGAAGGGAGATAAACGCTGAAAACACTGGAGAAGATAAGGAAGAGTTACTGGGAATGGATCCAGAGAAAAACCAAAATCGGTTCAGCGCTGCGCGCTGAGAGCACGTGTTGAAATATCTCATCGACCAGGTTGTGTCCGGGGTGTACCTGAATATGGCCACCAAATTTGAAACAGATCCATCGAGAACTTTGGCCGTGCATCGCGGACACACACACACACAGACAGACACAAGTCGTATATATATATATATATATATATGGATAGAAGCGCAGAATGTCGACCAGTATTAAAGCATAAATATGGACTGTAATTTGATGCGGATAGATCAGTACAATATTATGTATTTACTAGGTCAGGACGACTTTGAAGGTTTCTTCAAAAGAAAACGGTAAGCTACCAAGTTCCATTTGGTGCTAAATTTCAGTTTTTAAATTGACCAGGAAAGATATTAAAACCCAGTGTTTAGTATAATTTTGATCACCTCATGTAAACGTGAACGTATTTATATTAATGTCTCATTTGGTTCCTGTTTTCGCAGTAATATTTTACTTGTATTTATTTTCTTAAGGTTGTGAACAGTAATGGATACTCCTCATCATTGACATCCTATGGATCGCCAATTTCTGACTTCATTTCAAGTGCAAATGTTGCCTTCATCAGGCAGAAAACCGTAGCCGGTGACTTTGGTATCGGTTTTGCCGCATCGTGGATCATTCAAGAAATCTCAAGAAGTTTGTGTAACTTGTTTTTGTTTGTTTGTTTGTTTGTTTTCATTGGTTTGGATGAGGTCTTTTATTTTCTCAGGTTGCCTTGAATTTTGATTTCAAAGCTTTGTCATACCATATTTTTAGATTTGCCACTGTTGGTGTCTGTCGGTGTAAACAGTGTCATTGTCCTTGATTACGTCTGTCCGCCTGTCTGTTAGTCTGTCTGTCTGTCTACATATGTGCATTACTGTTTGTCTGTCTCTCTTGCTCTGTATGCATACCTGCCTGTATGTTTGTCTGTCTGTCTGTCGGTGTAAACAGTGACATTGTGCTTGATTACGTCTGTCCGCCTGTCTGTCTGTCTATATAATTATGTGTCTAGTTTGTCTGTCTGTCTCTCTTGCTCTGTATGCATACCTGTCTGTTTGTCCGTCTGTCTCTGTCACTGTCTATCTCTTGCTTTGTCTATCTGTGACTGTCTGTCTGTGTTTCTGACTCTCTATTTCTTACTCCCTCTCTCTCACACGCTCTGTTTCTCTCTCTCATTCTCTCTCTCTCTCTCTCTCTCTCTCTCTCTCTCTCTCTCTCTCTCTCTCTCTCACTTGCTCTGTCTGTCTGTGACTGTCTGTCTGTGTTTGTCTGTCTGTCTGTCCTGTCTCTCTCTCTCTCTCTCTCTCTCTCTCTCTCTCTCTCTCTCTCTCTCTCTCTCTCTCTCTCTCTCTCTCTCTCTCTGTGAATAGGTTTTTTAAGCGTCGTTTTTACATTTAGTCAAGTTTTGACTAAATGTTTTGAACATAGAGGGGGAATCGAGACGAGGGTCGTGGTGTATATATATGTGTGTGTGTGTGTGTGTGTGTGTGTGTGTGTCTGTCTGTCTGTCTGTCTGTCTGTCTGTCTGTGCGTGTGTGTGTGTAGAGCGATTCAGAGTAAACTACGATCTTTATGAAATTTTACATGAGATTTCCTGGGTATGATATCCCCAGACATTTTTTTATTTTTTTCGATAAATGTATTTTATGACGTCATATCCGGCTTTTTGTAAAAGTTGAGGCGGCACTGTCACACCCTCAATTTTTAATCAAATTGATTGAAATTTTGGCCAAGCAATCTTCGACAAAGGCCGGACTTCGGTATTGCATTTCAGCATGGAGGCTTAAAAATTAATTAATCACTTTGGTCATTAAAAATCTGAAAATTGTAATTAAAATTATTTGTTCATAAAACGATCCAAAATTACTTTTATTTTATTCATCATGTTCTGATTCCAAAAACATATAAATATGTTATATTCGGATTAAAAACACGCTCTGAAAATTAAAAATATAAAAAATTTGATTAAAATTAAATTTCCGAAATCGTTTTAAAAACTATTTCATCTTATTCCTTGTCGGTTCCTGATTCCAAAAACATATAGATATGATATGTTTGGATTACAAACAAGCTCAGAAAGTTAAAACGAAGAGAGGTACAGTAAAGCGTGCTATGAAGCACAGCGCAACCGCTACCGCGCCAAACAGGCTCGTCACTTTCACTGCCTTTTGCACTAGCGGTAGACTACGTTCAGTTTCATTCTGTGAGTTCCACAGCTTGACTAAATGTAGTTATTTCGCCTTACGCGACTTGTTTACATTTAGTCAAGTTTTGACTAAATGTTTTAACATAGAGGGGGAATCGAGACGAGGGTCGTGGTGTATGTGTGTCTGTGTGTGTGTGTGTGTGTGTGTGTATATGTGTGTGTGTGTGTGTGTGTGTGTATGTGTGTGTGTGTGTGTGTCTGTGTGTGTGTGTGTGTGTGTGTGTAGAGCGATTCAGAGTAAACTACTGGACCGATCTTTATGACATTTTACATGAGAGTTTCTGGGTATAATATCCCCAGATTTTTTTTCATTTTTTGGATAAGTGTCTTTGATGACGTCATATCCGGCTTTTTGTAAAAGTTGAGGCGGCACTGTCACACCTTCATTTTGCAATCAAATTGATTAAAATTTTGGCAAAGCAGTCTTCGACAAAGGCCAAACTTTGATATTGCATTTCAGCTTGGTGGCTCAAAAATTAATCAATGACTTTGGTCATTAAAAATCTGAAAATTGTAATTAAAATTATATTTTTATAAAACGATCCAAAATTACGTTCATCTTATTTTTCCACATTTTCTGATTCCAAAAACATATAACTATGTTATATTTGGATTAAAAACAAGCTCTGAAAATTAAAAACATAAACATGATGATTAAAATACAATTTCCGAAATCGATTTAAAAACAATTTCCTCTGATTCTTTGTTGGTTCCTGATTCCAAAAACATATATACATATATGTTTGGATTAAAAACACGCTCAGAAAGTTAAAACGAAGAGAGGTACAGTAAAGCGTGCTATGCAGCACAGCGCAACCACTACCGCGCTAAACAGGCTCGTCGATTTCACTGCCTTTTTGCACGAGCGGCGGACTACGGTCATTGTGAAAAAATGCAGTGCGTTCAGTTTCATTCTGTGAGTTCCACAGCTTGACTAAATGTAGTAATTTCGCCTTACGCGACTTGTTGCTGTTTACATTTAATTCCACACTTACATCAATGTGTGCGTGTTTGTTTCAGACTGTAACGCTTCATACACAAGCATCAGTAGAACCGGCTATACTATTCTGTCCCTTGGGTACTCTAACAACTATCCCGCTGGATTGGACTGTTATTATCTGGTACGATTCAGAGAGGAATACACAGCCACTGTGTCTTTCTACGTATTTCATCTAGATGACGAAACAAACAGCACATGTGACGACTATCTAGAGGTATACACAATCGTTAAATTGTTCGTTCGCTTGTTGTTGTTGTTTGTATATTGTCTACTACGAATCATTTACTGTTCTATAGGTGCAGTACATATTGTTACTTTTTGGCAGGTTTGGTGATTGTGTGTTGTTATTGCAATTTAATTGATTGAGCTTAGTGTGTATTTGTTGTTTGCGAGAATTATGGGTTCTTTGCTTGTAATAGTTCTTCTTTCAGTCTTTTACCTTATTGTGCGTGGATGCTCTCACATATTGTTGGTTGTGTGAGCTGTTTATGTGTAAGTGATTGATTTTCATTTAGCATTGTGATATATACAAATGAAAAATATGCTTGGTTTTTGTTTTGTTTTATGTTTAGTTATATGCTGTCAGCAAAAAATATTTCTCAGCGTGTTTTTCTTGCTGGAAAATGTACATTAATCAACTAATCATCAAACAAAGGTTATCACCTACAATCTTTGAACTTGTTGCCTTTAAAGTGTGAATGGTTCAGCATGATTAATCATTGTGTGATGATCTAGGAGACGTTAGAACAAAGTAGGGGTAAAATTAAGAGTCACAAAATTGCCACAACGCTCTCTCCTATCTTTTTTAGTCTTTAAATTTATAATTAAACACGATTTTCGAGCCTAGATACCTGGTTTAAGTCAATTCTGTATCAATGCTGTCTATCTTTTTATTTTTATTTGGGACACGCCAATTGGACGAACGATTTGTTTAAATTCCTCTTCCTGTTCTCCAAGGAGGCTCCAACCTTATAACTTTATTTCCAGTGGATGTTGTTTCTTCACGCTTGAAGAATGTCTGGTTTTGCATGCTGTTGATATATGTGATTCGATTTCAGATTTTTGACGGGAGCACAGATTCTGATTCGAGTCTAGGACGCTTTTGCAGCTCTACCCGCCCGCCAAGTTTGTCATCATCACAAAACACCGTCCTTCTGCACTTCCATAGTGATGACGTCACAGATGACTCAAGCCAAGGCTTTTATGCCAGAATTCAGGGAAATGAGCCAGGTAGCATTTCTGTTTGTTTTCTTGCTGTTTTTATTGTTGTCGTTTTTGCCTTTTATAGTAGTCGCAAACTGGAAACTCTCGAGCGAAGCTTGCCTTCTTTTGGAGATCGTTCGTTTGCTTCTGCGGCTGCCATTGTCTGGAATTCTCTCCCTTCCTCCGTTCGCCATTCTGCTTCTAAGGACTCTTTCCGCAGTTCCCTTAAAACGCACCTTTTTCGCGAATCCTTGTAAATTGTCCTTGCCATCTTTATAGACTGTTAGAGGTGAACTTAGATTCGTTGTTTGAATGTGTCTTTTTTTTTGTGTGTGTGTGTGTGTGTGTATAGTTGCTTCAGCTTTGATTGAGCCATAGGGTTGTGTATGAAATTTGCATTTAGTCTTTCTTTTTCTTGCTGAGTGTATGTACAGTCTAGAGAGGAGACGGACATGGTGTGAGCTTGTCCAGGAGGGTATATGAACATCTCAGTGGCAGGGGGATGGAAGCACTTGCTAATGAGTGGGAGTGTGTATGCGCGTGGTGTGCACGAGGATGTATGCACGTGAGTGATATTTGTAAATGTGTATTATGATAATATCATCTTTGTATTTATATTATTGAAATTGTTATATTTCGATGTACAGCGCTAAGAGCATAGTTAAATTTGTGAAGCGGCGCTATATAAGCTATCTTTATTATTATTATTATTATTATTATACAAAGGTTAGCTCAATGTATCGTTAGAAAAAGCACTAATGATGACAACTTCAGATAAGAGGTTTATGCAGAGTTTATAAACCTGACGAAATAGTGTGTGCCTCCCCCCCCCCAAAAAAAAAAACCCAGCAAAAAACAACAACAAAACATTAACAATAGTAATAACAACAAAACAAAACAAAAACGCTAAATTAAATGGACAACAATAAATCAACTGTGAAAATTAAAACAAAAATACAGTGTACAGGTTCCACATGAAGTGGACTTGAAATTCGTATGAACGGGTGTTCATTTCCTATGTAAAACATGGATGAAGCTGTGACGTGATTGCTTACATATTATTATGACACAGCCTTTGGAGGAAAAAGGCATATAGTTAAGTCGCATTACCCACTTTCGAGTAATTTGCCAAAATAGCTAGCAGAGAACAAAATTACAGATGTTAATATTTAGTTTTTTGGCTCTACATGAACTATTCTGTTTCCACATGCTAAATTGTGTTCCAAAATTACAAAATCTGAACAGGTTATTGAGCGTACAACTATCCTTGGGCAGATGTTTCTGTAAATCCCGCACTTTTTGAGTTGAATTTCCACAAGTGTGCGCGCATGCTAATTCCCAGCATTGACATTTCTTAAAGGAGAACGTAAGAATGAATCTGACATGTTTTTGTTTAGTTTTATCATCCTTTTTTTTGCATTAGGTTATGATATTAAAAACTCATTTTGTCAGTAAACGAAACACAACAACAACCCCCTTCTTTCCATGCCCCGTATCATTATGCATGCGTTGGTTTACAAGAAAATACCAAGAAAGTATCTGTAATTTGTTCACGACATTGTTCTCCAGTGCTATATCCTTTGCTATCAAACAATTGACCTCTTTGCAGATCCAGTGATCACAAACTTGACAGGTAGTACTGGTGTGGTGACCTCCCATGGATACCCAGACATGTACACCAATGAAACAGACTACGTGTGGGTCATCACTGTCCTGCCCTATCAGTCTGTCACGCTCACCTTCTCTGACTTCAATACCAGCTGTGTCCTGGCCACCAGACTTTGGGTAAGGAACAGTAGGCCTATAATATCTGATACGGACAGACACACTGACGTACAAAGACAGACTTACAGACATCAAGAAAGACAGACAGAAACTGCGAAGACACCCGTTGAGAGTCTAACAGAATTCCTTGAGAACCGCGACAATAATTTGTAATTTGAAGACTGACACCAGGTCTACAAGAACACAGACAGACTCAGACTCAGACTCAGAACTTTATTACAAAAGGATAAAGGTTTTAGGCAAAGCCGATTCTTCCAACCTGTCCTTTAAACAACACATAAAGACAGACGGACATAAAAAATGAAAATTCAATAATATAAAATACAGAAATATATTGTATGGAATGCAACACAATGTGCATTTAAGGAATTACATAAGGAGAACTCAATAATTACAAAATTACATTGACATAGTTATACGTACCTTTCATTTGGGAGTAAAGTTGCTCAAATCATCCGTTAACACTAGTACAAAATGTTTAACTCATAACTCATAACTCATAACTCATAACATTTTATTGATCCAACAAAGGAAATTAATTTAGTCATCAGCACATATAGGTCATTAATTAATAACTATAAAAGAATAAAAGAAGAAAATTCATAAAACCCATGATATAAAAATACCCTTTTTTCTTGCACACCTGACACACCGACACACCAATACACATGCATACATGCCTACATACATACCTACATACATACCTACATACATACCTACATACATACCTACATACATACATACATACATACATACATACATACATACATACATACATACATACATACATACATACATTCCATGTTAAAGTGTAGTTAAGAACATCACAGTAATTATATCATTGTTTGGATTAACAGATAAGTTTTTATGTAAATGATGATAACAACAATCCATAATTAACGCTATTGCACTACCAAGGAAGAGACCAACCAAACACATAAAAACCAATAACAGTAATCATCATCAGTTATCACAGGTATCACAGTAGATTAGCCATCAGGTAGTTAGACTCAATTGGGCAAAATATAGTGTCAACACCATCACAACAAAGCTAGAGCTCATTTTAGCAAAATAACAATCGAACAAGACATTTCATGTTTCACAGAGAAACAAGGAGACAACAACATGTTATCTGTGTCCAATGTATTCCATGAATTGTCACCTTGAAAATGCAAATGTCTTTTAAATTTTACTTGGAGAAAGAATAGAAAGACTATGTAATTGTTGTAAAGGAATCACACCTGACTTTCTAAGTACTTTAAAAGAAGAGTAAGAGAAAATGTGTGTGTGTGTGTGTGTGTGTGTGTGTGTGTGTGTGTGTGTGTATGTGTGTTTACGTAACTGTGTGTAAGTGTGCTTGTTTCATTGTCAATCCATAGTCCCGAATTTGCATGTCTTATACGGTCTCGTATTTCAGATCGAAGACCGTTATCCGCGCGGGAGTTATATTGCAAGCCCATGTGGCACCGGTGTACCAACTCCAGTAATGACCAACACCAACGTCATGAACCTTCGGCTCCAGTCCACACCTAGTGTTACCAATGGCAACCGGTTCAGTGCCACCTGGGAAGGAGGTAAATATCTGTTTTTTATCCATTGATCTGTTTAATTCTTTGCCTCTTTATAATATACTATATACACTACCCCCCCCCCCCCCCCCGTTGAAGACCCAGTTTTCTCACTCCCTAATATTCAGTGCATAACCTTTGTAAATTTACCACCATTTTTGGACTCTTTCCTGTCTAAGATTATTTCAGACTTAAGGAGGTCTTAAAAGGGGCGTTCCCCTGTATTTCAATAGCAATGCAGCGTATGTTTCCAGCAAATTAAACCATGGTCTAACCAATTTTGTCAAATGTTCATGTAAATTGTAATATTTTAAAAGTACATTTGATACAGTAAATGATATACATACGGGCATGATAAATCGTCTCTTTGAAATTAACATAATATAGATATTTGTTCCATCAGTGTCGAAATATTGCAATGTGTACATCAGCCCAACAAAGGCAACATTTTGATATCATTTATTGTTAGTAAGAATCGAAAAACGTCATACATTTGCAAAACACACCAATACCAAGGAATTAAACTCTGGCTGTCAAAGCTCCAATCATAAGATTACAGGCATGCATACAGCAGCTCACAAGCACATCAAAGACAACCTGCTCACAAAGTTCTGCCATTGTCCACAAGCCGAAATGTGCTGTCGAAGTGCAACAAATGTACCAGGTCTGGCAGTCCATATTCAATCTGAAATCGACTTGGAAATAGTTATTGAGTCGAAGGTCCCTGAGTGATTCAAGGCATATAACTCATTGAGAAAATAGTCTTCAGTAAAGTCCAATAACAATTCGTTACTACTATTACTACTACTACTTCTACTACGATAACCACCACAGCTATTACTACTACTACTACCAATAGTAATAATTATATTACTATATGGAGAACTCTTATACTTATATTATTATACTGCAGATCTATATATATATATATATATACGACTAGTGTCTGTCTGTCTGTCTGTCTGTCTGTCTGTCTGTCTGTCTGTCTGTCTGTCTGTCTGTTTGCGATGCACGGCCAAAGTTCTCGGTGGATCTTTTTCAAATTTGGACACCGTATTCAGCTACACCCTGGACACAACCTCATCGATGAGATATTTCAACACGTGCTCTCAGCGCGCAGCGCTGTGCGCGCTGAACCGATTTTTTTGGTTTTTTTTGTTTGTTTGTTGTCGGGATCCACTACCAGTAACTCTTCCTTATCTTCTCCAGTGTTTTCAGCCGCGATTATCTCCCTTCCTCCGTGTGGCGTCAATCCATATTGCCTGGTATTCGGCTCTACTTCTTCCCGGCGAACCCGGTACCCGGCGAAGCGGGTAATCATCTAGTACTACATGTATGTGTACAAAACACAGAAGGCAAAAGATAAGTTCAGCAAAAATATATAGGAGTTATTTTAAATATTAACATCGATGATGATTATGAAATTATGTTGATTTTGATTGTCTTTTTTTTTTGTCTATCAGAGTGCAGAAGAACCTTCACAAGTCCCAGCGGCACGATTATGTCCCCTGAATCACCGAATGTCTATCCTGAAAACCTAGACTGTGTCTACATCATCACACGTGACACAGGATATTACGTCACACTCACGTTTACCTCATTCAGCCTTGATTCTGACATCTCCGGGGTCTGCAATGACTATGTGAAGGTAATCTGTAACAAAAAAAGTAAATTTATTCAGGCATGTTACGAAACATGTCAATGTAATCGTATACTAAAAAACAAACAAAAAAGGTTAACATCAAAAGAATACCAACAAGACAGTGAATAATATCAATGTGTCGAAATGTAGGACTCATTAAACCCGTCGGTTCAGAGTTATTGTTTCTAAAAACATAGGTTCTCATTGTGACAGAATTGACAGCTTTAATAGCTGTGTGTGTGTGTGTGTGTTTGTGTGTATGTATGTTTGTATGTATGTGTGTGTGTGTGTGTGTGTGTGTGTGTGTGTGTGTGTGTAAGTGTGTGTGTGTGTGCGTGTGTTGCGTGCGTGCAAGCGTGTGTGTGTGTGTGTGTGTGCACATATATGTGAGTATCTGTGTGTGTGTGTGTGTGTGTGTGTGTGTGTGTGTGAGCGTATATATATATATATGTGTGTGTGTGTGTGTGTGTGTGTGTGTGTGTGTGTGTGTGTGTGTGTGTGTGTGTGTGTGTGTGTGTGTTTAATTAGGGGAAGGATTGCCGCATTGAACTTCCTTGTAAATAACATTGTCTCCTTTTTTGTAACTTAAATTCTGTAACTGTTCTGGGAGTGATTAAGGCGGTTTTATTACAGACATAAATTGAACAAAAATGTAAAACAAAAATACCTGATCAAGAGCAAGCTTTAGTTCCTCTTGTTTGTTATTTTGTTCTCTCTTTGATTTTTGTTTTGTTTATTGTATTGTCCATGCATCACACCGGTTATGGCAGAACTCACTTCTCTGTATGGAAAAATGTGTCACCATCACTTTCTCATTTAACATTATTATTTGTCAAGATCCGTGACGGCAGTTCGGAGTCTTCTCCCTTGCTGCTCCCTGAACAGTGCGGTACGTCACTTCCTCCTGTTGTGACGTCAACCTCAAACTCCATGTGGATCAAGTTCCGTAGCAATGACGTCAGCAATCCATCGAGCACAGGATTTATTGCCACATACACCTCCCAGATAAAAGGTACGTATTTAAATAATACAATGCTTTTTTTTAATGGAATGTTAAGTTACCATCTGTCTTGTGTAAGCGATCATGCTCATCACCACAAATCTGTCCTTGCTGGTTTTTGCGTGTGCAAAGAGCATCCTATTATTAATGACATCGGACACTGATTCACCCCAACAAATATATTTCGCTAATATTTTGCCTGTGAATGTCCAGAGTGTGTTGAAACAAGTGTAACAAGTCGCGTAAGGCGAAAATACAACATTTAGTCAAGTAGCTGTCGAACTCACAGAATGAAACTGAACGCAATGCAATTTTTTCAGCAAGACCGTATACTCGTAGCATCGTCAGTCCACCGCTCATGCTCATGGCAAAGGCAGTGAAATTGACAAGAAGAGCGGTTTAGTAGTTGCGCTGAGAAGGATAGCACGCTTTTCTGTACCTCTCTTCGTTTTAACTTTCTGAGCGTGTTTTTAATCCAAACATATCATATCTATATGTTTTTAGAATCAGGAACCGACAAGGAATAAGATGAAAGTGTTTTTAAATTGATTTCGAAATTTAATTTTGATAATAATTTTTATATTTTTAATTTTCAGAGCTTGTTTTTAATCCAAATATAACATATTTATATGTTTTTGGAATCAGAAAATGATGGAAAATAAGATAAACGTAAATTTGGATCGTTTTATAATTATTTTATTTTTTTTACAATTTTCCGATTTTAAATGACCAAAGTCATAAATTAATTTTTAAGCCACCACGCTGAAATGCAATACTGAAGTCTGGGCTTCGTCGAAGACTACTTGACCAAAATTTCAACCAATTTGGTTGAAAAATGAGAGCGTGACAGTGCCGCTTCAACTTTCACGAAAAGCCGGATATGACGTCATCAAAGACATTTATCGAAAAAACAAAAAAAATGTTCGGGGATATCAATCCCAGGAACTCTCATGTAAACTTTCATAAAGATCGGTCCAGTAGTTTGGTCTGAATCGCTCTACACGCACACACGCACGCACACGCACACACACACACACACACACACACACACACACACACATACACCACGACCCTCGTTTCGATTCCCCCTCTATGTTAAAACATTTAGTCAAAACTTGACTAAATGTAAAAACATGAGATAAATCAATTGGTCAGACTTTCTGTTACCAAATTTTGAATATGATGATATGCCAGGATTCAGATAATTAAACGAGGGTCGGAAAATTGAACTACTTTTGAAGTGGTATTAATCCCTGGTTTACGTTTATTGTAATGATGTATTGCTGTATGAAATATTGTAACATATGTCTCTCTGATATGGCTTGGAATAGCTTAATAACATGACATTTTCTTTTTTTCTTTCTTTCTTTCTTTCTTTCTTTCTTTCTTTCTTTCCTTCTATTGTTCTTTCTTTCAATCCTTTTTGACTAAATGTTTTAATGTAGAGGGGGGAATCGAGACGAGGGTCGTGGTGTATGTGTGTCTGTCTGTCTGTCTGTCTGTCTGTGTGTGTGTGTGTGTAGAGCGATTCAGACTAAACTACTGGACCGATCTTTATGAAATTTGACATGAGAGTTTCTGGGTATGATATCCTCAGACCTTTTTTTCCAATTTTTTGATAAATGTCTTTGATGACGTCATATCCGGCTTTACGTGAAAGTTGAGGCGGCACTGTCACGCTCTTATTTTTCAACCAAATTGGTTGAAATTTTGGTCAAGTAATCTTCGACAAAGCCCGGACTTCGGTATTGCATTTCAGCTTGGTGGTTTAAAAATTAATTAATGACTTTGGTCATTAAAAATCGGAAAATTGTAAAAAAAATATTGTTTTTATAAAACGATCCAAATTTACGTTCATCTTATTCTCCATCATTTTCTGATTCCAAAAACATATAAATATGTTATATTTGGATTAAAAACAAGCTCTGAAAATTAAAAATATAAAAATTATTATCAAAATTAAATTTTCGAAATCAATTTAAAAACACTTTCATCTTATTTCTTGTCGGTTCCTGATTCTCAAAACATATAGATACGATATGTTTGGATTAAAACCACGCTCAGAAAGTTAAAACGAAGAGAGGTACAGAAAAGCGTGCTATCCTTCTCAGCGCAACTACTACCCTCTCTTCTTGTCAATTTCACTGCCTTTGCCATGAGCGGTGGACTGACGATGGATGCTACGAGTATACGGTCTTGCTGCGTTGCATTGCGTTCAGTTTCATTCTGTGAGTTCGACAGCTACTTGACTAAATGTTGTATTTTCGCCTTACGCGACTTGTTTCCTTTTTACATTTAGTCAAGTTTTGACTAAATGTTTTAACGTAGAGGGGGAATCGAGACGAGGGTCGTGGTGTATGTGTGTGTGTGTTTGTGTGTGTGTGTGTGTGCGTGTGTGTGTCTGTGTGTCTGTGTGTCTGTGTGTCTGTCTGTGCGTGTATGTGTGTAGAGCGATTCAGAGTAAACTACTGGACCGATCTTTATGAAATTTTGCATGGGAGTTCCTGGGTATGATATCCCCAGACTTTTTTTTCATTTTTTTGATAAATGTCTTTGATGACGTCATATCCGGCTTTTTGTAAAAGTTGAGGCGGCACTGTCACACCCTCATTTTTCAACAAAATGCATTGAAATTTTGGCAAAGCAATCTTCAACGAAGGCCGGACTTTGGTATTGCATTTCAGCTTGGAGGCTTAAAAATTAATTAATGACTTTGGTTATTAAAAATCTGAAAATTGTAATTAAAATTATTTTTTTTATAAATGATCCAAAATTAAGTTCATCTTATTTTTCATCATTTTTTGATTCCAAAAACATATAAATATGTTATATTCGGATTAAAAACAAGCTCTGAAAATTAAAAATATAAAAATTATGATTAAAATAAAATTTCCGAAATCGATTTAGAAACAATTTCATCTTATTCCTTATCGGTTCTTGATTCCAAAAACATATAGATATGATATGTTTGGATTAAAAACACGCTCAGAAATTTAAAGCGAAGAGAGGTACAGAAAAGCGTGCTATGCAGCACAGCGCAACCACTACCGCGCTAAACAGGCTCGTTAATTTCACTGCCTTTAACTTTTGCACGAGCGGCGGACTACGGTCATTGTGAAAAAATGCAGTGCGTTCAGTTTCATTCTGTGAGTTCCACAGCTTGACTAAATGTAGTAATTTCGCCTTACGCGACTTGTTATTTGTTTGCTTATATCTTTATTCAAACACTTCTTTGTATCTCAGAATGTGAAGCTAAGAGTCTGACCAGCAATGAAGGGTCACTCAGCTCACCAGGGTACCCCCTGCAGTACCCTCGCTACACTTACTGTGTGTGGACAATAACTGTTCAGCCTATGGGCATCGTAGAGCTAACCTTCAACAACTTCGCTATTGGCAGAAAGGATGATTACGACTGTTCTGGGGCATACGTTCGTCTGTATGACGGTGACTCTGTGGATGCCACTACTGTCATTGACACGTAAGACATAATAGTTGATTGGATGATGATGAAATTCAATGTGTGAATCCACTGTATCTTTTGACAGATTTTGGATAGACTGTTTCTTATGATTATGTTATTTTCATTTGTCATTGGGCATTGGGAGATGTTTTCACCTGTTTGCTTTTTTTCAATTTTACATTGATTTGATCAAGCGCCGTTATTGTTTTAGGTTTGTCTTTTTTCACTCCGCTGCAGCCATCATGTCTTTGAAACTATAGTGTTGTTTTATAAGAAATATACAGGGGCATACATAGAGACCTGTAGGAAGGAGAGTTGGGTTGGTTACACAAAAAGAAATTCTGAAAGCATTCCTTATTGAAGTAATAGCGTTCTTGAAAGTGATTAAATTGTCTTTGAAGTTGCAAGATCCGACTTTAGTAAGCGAATTTTTGGTATCTGCTGTTGCACAAAGAAAACAAAGCATAACATAACATTATTTTAAATAACATCTGGCTAACTTTACCTTTCTCCATTTATTTTGTCCAATATGAAAGGTTGTGCGGAACTACTGTGGTACCAAAAATCACGTCAACAGGACGAAGTCTGACTGTGGTGCTCAACTCCTTTGCAGCCTCTCCAACAGAGTCTATTGGTTTCAACGCTTCCTACAAGACCATTTCAAGCAAGTACAGGTTCACAAAATGACAACCCTCAAACAAAGCTATATCTATCATAATAGTATACGCCTAAGTAAGTGCACTTTGCCTTACATAAAATCGTTGCGGGAGTTAGGGGTATATCATGAACTATTTTGAGTTATGAACAAGTTCATACCCTTCTGGGAAAAACAACGACGCAAGAAGGCCTATGAACATTGTCAGTGGCCAGACTTAATTAAAGTATCTTCCGTAAACTCACCTTCTTATCGTTCTATTTAAGTTAACACCTTAAAAAGGAGTGCACACAAACACACTTTAATATTACTGTTGTCAGGGTTAGACTTTAGAAAATGATTGGTCTATAAAGCTAGGATTCGAGTATTGAATGCCACGTTTAGACCAATGCGATGTGCCTCAGCACAACTAATTTCTATTAACAGGTAACTGCTTGTGAATGACAACATATCAGTAACAACAGAAAAAATACGATTGCTGCCCAATGACAAGTTTAGTACTGTATTCTGTTTCTCTAGATCAGTTTGCAAGTTTGGTTTGTTTAATACTCCCATCATGTGTTTTTAGCAACATACTTACCCCCCCCCCCCCTCCTCTCCTGCCCCCCCCCCCCCACCACCCACACACACCCACAAACTGAATCATTAGTGGTCTATTTCAATCAAAATCAACCCCTAAACGTCCTGACTTGCTCCTGTTTTGCAGGTGCCGATGTCGCCCAGTATGGTAAGTTCCGTTTTTCTTTAAACCTTATTTAACATTTCGTATGAGCATAAAAGAATCGAAGGAAAGGGTGAAATTATACGCGTAATATTATTGTATCTCAATAATACAATTAAATGGACGTTGTGTGTTCGAGTAGAACTATAATTTTCCGAAATCCATATGTTTACATCATAAAGAAAATTACATAGGGTTAACATTTGTTTTAAGGATGCTATGTATACACATTTTGCACATAAAAAGCAGTTTGCAGACTCTAACAAATAATCAAAGATAACAGGGATACTTTCATTTGCGAATTATCAGATGATAGAAACTGGAGGAATCATTGACTTGTTTTTTTACTGTGAACTAAGGAAAATCAAATATCACTGCAATAGACCTTTTAAAAGTTAATACAAATACTACTACCTCTAAAACAGCTATATATATGTCTGCAAATCCCTGTTCCTGGTGTTAATTATTCGTTCAACTGTACGTTCGCCCAGACCTGTTCCCGTACGGAGAAACAGAAGGGGACAGTGTTTTGGACCAATCAGACAACGCGATGGCACACGTGACTGTCCAGGCGGGGTTTCCGTTTGGTGACCACACGGAGTATGATGTTTATGTGAGTAGATACAGAGCTTAAGTTTTCCACTAGTTTAACATTTAGATAAAAAGAAGACACATCAGTAACCAGGTTAGGGACTTGTTTTTATCAATATTTCGGCAGATAAACTGTCTTCATGAGGATGGTATGAAAGTAGTTTAAAGTTTGTAGAATGTTGTGTTTTTGTAAAAGTTAAATGTGATTTAAAACAAAAACAGCATTGTTAAAGTCGTTGAGAAAAAAATACACAAGAGACAAAAGTAATGAAGGATAAAGAAATATATTCGGATGTTGAATTCTTTCTGAATGTTCTTATGACCTTAACCATGTATGTAACTTATTCTTCTATTCAATTGTATGGGAAGAAGTTCAACAGAATGTTACGTTCCTCCACTCTCTTCCTTTTTTTCAGATCGCCAACAACGGTCTGGTATCCATTGGCAACAAATACACATGGCCTGACCTACCAGACTCACGACAGGTGATCTGTGTCTACTGCGCCTACATTGACAACTCTGACGATGTGGGAGGTATGCATGTTCTATCACGTTGAGCTGATGAATACAAGCATGATGTACTCCTAGGGCAGGGGCGGACGAGGGGGGGGTTTCAGGGGTTTCCGGAAACCCCCCCCCAGCCAAAAATTTTTTTTTTAAATGGTGTTTTTTTGGGGTATTAATCAGTGACAAAATCTGCTGCCTGAAACTGGTAATGATCATCCTCAAAATGCACCAGATTGCACCATTTTGCATCCTTTTTTACAAAATTTTCCGGGGGGGCATGCCCCCGGACCCCCCTAGCAAGCTAGGCGCTTTGCGCCGTCGGCTCGGCGCTTCGCACCCATATCTTCACAATATACTTTTGGAAACCCCCCCCATAAAATGAACTGATCCGCCCCTGTAGGGACACCTGTAGAGGTAGAGAATGCTGCAGATAGTCTGTCCAGTGTGCCCACATTGAGAACTCGGCAGATGTTGGGGGTTCAGATGATCGATTATCTATAGGTTACGCACCTCTAAGTCCGTTTATCATGCATCTATAACCAGTACACTAAAAACAGACCCCGCTGGTATAATTGTTCTGAACAAATCCACTTCTAAATCTGGAAGTTTTAGGTCATGATTCAAAAACAAAATAAACTGGATACAATGCCCTTTATATACAACCCTTGTGTTTCTTGGGCATGTATATATCACCAGTATACCAAAGCAGAGCTTACAGATTAATTTGATCTGAACAAAACCCGATTTGCCATCTGGAGCTTTTGGTCATGATTCACAAACAATATACTGATTGGACATTTTCCATTAATTTACAATGCGTTTTGACATTGACATGGACAACTGTATTCGTTCATGTGTGGTGTATATACGTATATCGCATCATCAAACATCAAACGTCAGAACATAAAATAGTCAAATTTAGAATGCATGCACATGCAAAAATAATTTTAATAAACATGTTTGCACATTCCTGGTGCTAATTTGTTTGAACGAAGTGAGGCTAAAATTCATAAAAAGTCACTCGTAATTTATAATAACATTTGTTTTTACCAGGTATCTACTATCAACAATACAACAGCGCGGACCCTGCAGATGAAAACGTTCTGGACAAGGCCACAGAGGAGGTTGAGGAATTTACAGAGTCCACCAGCTTTGAAGCCACACTGGTGATTGTGGTCACGTGGGAACGCGTCAGACAAGGTCGCTACAGGGCTGTGGACTTTGACCCTGATATTGTGAGTACTTCAACGGAATTCATTTTATTTCGTATACTTTCGGGTTTGATAACCCCATATGATGTATAATACAGTTGGTATTGCACACCTTTTACAGCCAAACGCACAGAAAGAGACAGATATACAGAGAGATGAGCGGTTAAGAATGATATTGATACGGGATTTAAGAAAATCTTGCATAGTATATCTGTTAAATTACTTACTTGGAACAAATTCTCTTCACTTTGCTGCATGTATTACCTATCTTTAAAATTGTCTACGTGCCACAGACAACGTACTGTCATTATTGGTAACTGTATTTTCCTCCGCTCATACCAAACATATACAACAGACAAACATATACTCAGTAGGTAAATACCGAATGCCTTTGAATCTTGACTCTGGTTCCAGAGAAAATTAACGTTTGCGCAAAAGATAGTGTTTTAAGATAAGGCATTGTAAGTATATGTCAATCGATAAACCATTGTCTTTAATCCACGTTTACAACAAAAAGTATAGCTTTTGGTTAACATTTTTCCTTTTATCTCAGGACGAGGGAGAAGCTACATTTCAGCTGGCTCTGATTTCTGACGGAGTGACGTCATACGCCCTCGTGTACTACAAGGTTGGAGCAATGACGTGGACGTACAGGGGACGCTGGTCTTACGTCATCATGGGCGTGTCAGACGGCAGTAGAGACAACTACCAACGGAACCTGTACACCAAAACGAAACGAGCGTACATGATTGACTCAGTGTCTGGCAATACAGGTAATGACAGAGAATGTTTGGGGAGTCAAGGAATGGGAACAGGGAGAAATACATTGATCGCTTGCTCTTTATTACTCAAGGATAGAGTGTTAAGGCTGACATGTATATTATATTATCAGCCTTAAAGGCACAGTAAGCCTCCAGTAAACCATCACAGATACTGTCAGGCTTTTACACACAGTACAAACACCCTTCCATTTGAACGCTCACCGAACGAGAACATCCTAAGTGCCCTCCGTAAAGAGCGAGCAATTTTCAAAGAATTAATTTTTCGGATTGTCTCCATCACATCCTGAAATGAGTTACTTCCCTTCAACTGGCGATAGCCGTGGAGCAATGATTATCAGAATGAATCGGACCGTGGTGCGTTTTGGCGCTAGACCTAACTTTTAAAATCTCAATAATAGATTGACAGCTTGTTACACAAACATTCTTTAATCATAAAAGAATTCTTTTTTCATCAAGACAAGATCAGTACAATTCGAAGTTTTGAAAGTTTGAAAAAAGAAAAGCCCGGAAGCAGGGTCACGCAAGGTCGTGGTTTTCGTAGCAGACGACGGTTTATAGGCAGTCAAAGGCCATCGCTAGAGTTCTTATGAACCACATTCGTTTGTTTAGTGAAAAGTCAGAGGTACATAATAACGTGCTATTGCAGATAAGCTCACAGCGAGCCGCATTCAAATTACAAACTGACGACTGCATTGTGAAAAAGGGAAACTGGATCACACGGGTTCACGATGGCTCAGGGGTAAGATAAACCACGCAAAAATAAATTCTTTGAAAATTGCTCGCTCTTTACGGAGGGCACCTAGGATGTTCTCAAGCGGTGAGTGTTTAAATGAAAGGGTGTTCGTAATGTGTGTAAAAGCCTGACAGTATCTGTGATGGTTTACGGGAGGCTTACTGTGCCTTTAACATGGACTAGCAAAGTTCAATACAGAGCCTTTAAGACAAACAGAGAGAGAGAGAGAGAGAGAGAGAGAGAGAGAGAGAGAGAGAGAGAGAGAGAGAGAGAGAGAGAGAGAGAGAGGGAGAGAGAGGGGAGAGTTTTTGCGAAAAGAGAGGAGAGAGAAGGGGTAGAGTGGGGTTGCCACAAGCTCCAGCTCAATACAAAAAGTTGACAACGCTTAAAAAAGAACAAAAGAACCGACCATCCATGAACAACTTCCATATCAAATTCTCAATACCGTAAACATTTTTATATCATGTGATCAAATACCGCTATTTCTTACGCGAAACTGATTCTGTACAGGGTACAGTACCTAGTTAACGCCCATTCCCTTCTTTTGATCGAACTTGGTGCATAAGGGGGGGGGGGGGGGCGTTTACAAGGTATACTGTTAAAAAAAAGAAACGCATAGTTGCTACTTGCCAAATTTGTTTTATTTTTCGAAAAAATTAACAGAAAATCCAATATTTAGATTATTTGTTTGAAATTTGGTATGGACACAGTTGAATGCACACACAGTTCATTTGCATCTTCAAATCAATCAGTCAATCAATACGATTGGGTGCCGAGGCTGTCAAGTCAGTAGGGGGTGTGACTGCCTTGAGCAGCAACAACTGCCCGGCACCTTCTGGGCATGGACTGGATCAGATGCCGGATATCTTGCTGTGGGATGGTGTCCCACTCCTCCTGAAGTGCCTGCAATAGATCGCGGTGATTTGCCGGCGCTTCTTCTCGCCTGCGCACACGTCTGTCCAATTCATCCCAGAGGTGTTCTATCGGGTTCATGTCTGGCGACATGGATGGCCAGGGAAGCACCTGGACATGGTGGTCGGTGAGGAACTGGGTGGTGAGTCGTGCTGTGTGCGGGCGAGCGTTGTCCTGCTGGAATATGGCATCCTGGTCAGCCAGAAGAGGAAGGGCGTGTGGGCGCAGAATTTCCTCCACGTACCGCTGGGCAGTTATGCGCCCTTGGACGTGCACCAGGGTGCTCCTTCCAGCGGTATTGATCGCCCCCCACACCATGACGCCTCCACCACCATGAACGGGTGCCTCATCCACACAGTTGGGCGCGTAACGTTCGTTTACTCTCCGGTAGACCCTCCTCCGACCATCATGTCGCTGGAGCAGGAAGTAGGACTCGTCGCTGAACCACACGTGTCTCCAGTGATTCCGGACGGTCCAGCGAAGGTGCTGGTTGCCCCACTGCACTCGGTTCTGGCGATGGCGGCGGGTGAGGACAGCTCCTCTGTGAGGTCTGCGAGCTCTCAAACCAGCTTCATGCAGGCGGTTCCGCACGGTCTGGTCCGATAATCGGTTTGGCCCGGGGAGAGCCTGGACAGAAGATGAGGCCGACAGGAAACGATTCCGGAGGTGGCGGAGCCGTATGAAGCGGTCGTGAGCAGCAGTTGTCGCCCTTGGTCTTCCCGCTCGTGGCAAGTCAGCAACGGAGCCAGTGGCTTGAAACCTGACCCACAGTCTACTGATGGTGCTCTGGGACACGTGGAAGTGCCTGGCGATTGCACTTTGACTTTGGCCTGCTTGTAAACGACCCAATGCAATTTGGCGGTCTTCTCTGCTCAATCGGGCCATCTTTCGTCGCTGAATTGTCGTCTGATTTCTTTGTGGCGAACAATCCGCTTTTATGGGTTTTGGAAGACATGGTGAGAGCTCAATATTCCCCGAGTTTCACGAGATTACACTGAAGCATGACGAGTGGTCATGCCAAATGAGCAATTTTGACATTGTAGCCACTGATAACGCATGCGTCACGTGCAGAGCTCACTTGTGGCAATGGACGAAAGGTCGACGACCAGATAAACATTTTCTGCAGTTTGGTGGATATCCTTGTAGCCATATAACTAAATTAACCAAATATTACAAGCTATGCGTTTCTTTTTTTGAACAGTATAGTTTACGGTATCATCAATATGTCCTTATTTCACTCACCAATCCATTGACTTCTGCAGGTCGTCAAGGCATGTGGCTGTACCAAATAGGACAGGTTCCAGCCAGTCCTCTGGCAGTCTGCCTGAACTGGTACTACAAGAACCTATATTACTACTTTGTGCGGGAGAAGGGATTCTCGGAATTGCCGGAATGCCCGTGCTCTCACAGAGACGTGTGGCGCAAGATGCGCTACTTTTGGGTCAGAAGCAGGACCGACCTTACCATGAAGACTGAGTGTTACCGCATGAACCGTGCCAGCAGCAACCGACACTACCCCTTTGGAAAAGTGAGTGTTGATACCGGAAAAGGGGGGAGCATTTTACGCCTTTCTTTGCTTTGAAGGTTTAATTGTTTTATTGGAGAAAAAATCGAGCCTTGTTGAAGTATTTGGATAACTTGCTCTGAATTAAAAGGGAGATAGAGAGATAGATGATAGGTACAGGTTAGTTAGATTGGGTTCACTAAAGTTAGATAAGCTTAGGCGGTGTGGTGGACAAATACACATGCTCATTTGAGCCTGTTTCTGTTATTGAAGAGATGGCCGGATTTCATCGCGATTTTTGTTGTAACCTTTGCAGCCTGTGCAAAATTTTGTTAAAGGTACTGAACTTGTCAAATCCAGGTGCACGGAGCCCCTGGGGCTTTTAGTCATACCACAGGCAGCTATCCGTTAGAAGAACTACCAAGTTTCATTGACTTGCACCCAAAGAGTCAAGAACTGCGATTTTTTTACGAATTAATTTTGGACTCTGTCCCGGCTGGTCTTGACCTATTTTTGGATCTAAATTTAGATCAGGTAGATCACCACATCATGCACAAAAAGACACGTCACTGGCGCATGGCAAACTATGTCAGACATCATCATGAGTTTGTGTAAAACAAAATGGAGGCCGGAATCACTCAGTTGAATCGAACTCCGACCAAACACCACGTAATAACTAGGTTAATTTATGCACTCGCGTGAACAAGAAACTGTCGAGCTTCACAGATGTCGTCGTTGGGTAGTTTTGGGTTTGTTTTACTACCATAAGAGGATTTTTGAACTGTAAATGCACTCAGCTGCAACACAAACGCAAAACGAAGGCTGTGAGCTGCACTGTGCCTTTAAGTAAATGCCAGTTAAGAAATTCACATATACTTTTAATATTTCATGACAGGCATATGTTTACAGCTGCAGCAAGAGCAGTAGACACACAAATAACAACAACCAAACCAAACAGTCAAACGATTCCCGATTTGTTTTTTCTCAGGAATGCTGCTATTCGCTGGACGACACAGACCCGCTGTACTATGGTCAGCTGATCAACTATTTGCCAGACGCCGGCACTGCTCTTGCCTACAACCCCAGCTACTACCACTTGAGAAATAAATATAAAATGGAAGACAAACTTGGTTACGATTCCTGCTGCAGTCTGGACTTGCATCCCTTGTACTGTATTTTCTACTACTTCCTCAGACCTATTGGGGAGTGCAGAGCTGAAATCCCGTTCAGATTCTGTAAGTACAGCTGCATGTATTACAAATCAGTAGAATACAATAAAATAGCAATCCGTTTTTTTCACTTGACATCACCAAAGTAAAACCTGCGGCGGTGTCATTTTCCTTTGCATGCTTTGGCGTGATCTTTAACGTGTTATGCGTGTATATTTTTCACCTTGGTGAACACAAATCATTCATTATCTTTCTTCGATCCTCAATGACGGGGTATAATTCCTTTTACTAAATACGTTTCCTTGCCCTGCCCCTCCCCTTTTCTTTGGCTATACTTCTCCATGTCATTGATTGATAACCCCTCACTCTGAAACTATCTAATTCCCGGATGTAACTGTGCTAAGAGTTAATGGCGAGGCTTGATATTGTATTACCTCACTACGGATCCTTTATCCAATTTTTCTGCAAAACCATACCCGAAAAATTATCAGCCACGTTTGTTCCTCAGTGATATATTTTCAGCCCTTTTTAAAAAAAAAAAATTTGACGTTGTGCTTGTGAATGATTACACGTTGGAACTCAACATTGACATTATTTAAAAGCGCATACTTCTATTAGTCGCGTCTTTCACCTGCTTTTCTTTTGTTTATTATTATTATCATCAAAGTTTAACTTTGTGCTTTGTGATTATTGATGATTTAATCAGTCAGTTTCTTTAATGTTTAGTTTGGCTGTTCGGCGACCCTCACATTATCACACTGGACGAGCGTGAGTACACATTCAACGGTTGGGGCGAGTACACTCTGATCACACTTACCTCCAGAGACTCAGACTTCGTCCTGCAAGGGAGGACCAGACCCACCGTGACAGACAGTGGCTCACCGGTCAATGCCACCGTCTTCACGGCGTTTGGTGCTAAGGAGAATGGAACCCGCGTGTTTGTGCAGCTGGATCCTAACACCAACAACTGTGAGTACGAGCATTTACAATGGTCAACATGAACTTGTATAAATCTGGAATATAGCTTTTGAAATCTCTTCTATCTGAGAACACAATGCCTTTCCAATGAGTAACTTTCACTAGAAAAATAAGTAAGATTTAGTACATTTGGAGAGGCTAACAGTTCAAACGTGTCTGATTATTTTGAATTTCACGAACGGCATGCGCAGGGATCAACCATTGCAATTTTTAAGCTGAGGGATACCCGTGCAATGCATGGAAAGCCTGCATTAATCGAGTTTGGTTTGCACGACGATGTTCAAGGGAAGAAAGAAATATATTTCATTATATTTAGTGGGAGGGTGATACCACACCAAATGCCTAATTTACTCAACATAAGTTATCGTTTTGTTTCCGTCGTAACCATTGATGTATTGAAAGATGAATGGCATTAGAAGAAAGGCTCACCAGGATGACTATTCTCTCATTCAGCAAGTCACATTGCCAACACTTCAGGCTTATAAAAAGAAAGGATAACTAAATTGTCATTCTTAGGCCCCCCCCCAAAAAAAAAAGTCTGTTTACGGTATCCCGACCGACCCTATTTTTTCGCGCGACCCTAGACTTTTTTTTGGCATTTGGGGGAGAAAAAAAAAAAAAAAATCTTTGTTTTTTGGCAAAATAACTTAAAAATATGTTTTTTGGGGAAAAAAATATTTAAATCCCGACCTACCGACCCTATTTTGTTTGCCTATGTTACCGTAAACAGACATTTTTTTTTTGCCTTATAAAAACAATTCATCCGTAACATTCACAATTGTTCGATGACAGTTAAGGATAGCACTGCTAACAGCATAAACACAGACCAACAAAGATTATGTTTCTTATCTTCAGCTCTAATTATCTACGGGGGAGACACGGACTACAGTCGTCGGTTCCAGAAGGAAGGAAACGATTTCCTTGTGGACGATGACAAATTCACCCTGATGAGAGAAAACGACAGTCTGGTTGTCAGCTTTGCTTCTGGTAAACTTAAGATAAATCATTACATGGAGAGAAGAGGAATCCATTTGTCATTAACTTTTACAAAATGTCTCTGTATCAATGTGAAGTTTGCTTCAGTTGCTAGAATTGCTCAACTAAGTGAGTTAACTATCCTGACCTAAGTAATGCCACGCAGGTTGGCGAGCTTTCATCTCTCTGGAAAAAATTGTTAACATGACAATATTGTATTTATCTGGTTGATATTCTGGATATTTTAATTGATCATTTGAATGTTTCAGAAATCACAGTAGCTGTGTCAATCGGACTACGATCTCTGGTTCTTGGCGTAGCCATGCCAGAGAAGTTCCGGAACATGACGAAAGGCCTTCTGGGAAACTACAACACTATCAAAACGGACGACTTTGTTCTTCCAAACGGGACTGTGCTGAACGATGATATTACCGATAGGCAGCTTCATGAACAGTTCGGAAATGCATGTATGTAAACCTAATTGTTGTCTGTTTCTGTGGTTTGCTGCTTGCCTTTTGTTACGAACTTCTTGCGTAACACCACTTTCTGTCAATTAAGCTGCTTCTCTGTCACCCTTTTTGTTGGCATTGTTTCTGCTCCACACCCCACACGCATGAAAACACACACACACACACACACACACACACACACACACACACACACACACACACACACACACACACACACACACACGCTTGCGCGCGCAAACACACACTAAACATGCACGCACATAGGCACACACAGACACACAGGTGTCAATTTTATTTGCTTGCCTTTAACAAGTCTTTCCAACCTGGAATATCGTCCTCTGTTTTTCAGCGAAGCACTACATTACATTTTTATTCTGATGTCATTGTTTACTTCAGGGGCAGTAACAGAAGCAACCCTGAGCGTACTACGATACGGCCCTAGAGAAGGACCTTCTGACTACACCCACTCAGACTTCACCACTGTATTCTATGATGAGATCTCCGCTTCCGACAGACAGGCCGCTGAAAATCTGTGTGGGGCGTCCGACCGTGCCTGCATCTATGACTTTGTGGCGTCCGGCAGTCAGGACTTTGCTCTGCAGACTAAGAAGGCTAGACAGGAGGCGCTGAAAGATAATGCTGATATCAGTGAGTGCACTAAAAAAATAAAGATAGTACAGATGCATTGCGTAAATCTGCCTTAGTCTGCAGTTTTCTTCCTGCTCTTGGAAGAACAATTGTAGGCGTTTTGAGCTGTATTCAAAGCTTTCTGATCCCTAGTGGACGATAACCACAACCCGATAATAACAACATTGCCAAATGTCCGTTCATATTTGTTTCAGTGTTTCAACACATTAGTAAGATTTCAATTATGTCTGTCTGCCCGCAAGCTTGTCTGTCAATCTTTCAGTCAGTCTATTGCCTAGCTTAGATGATGTAGTACTTACCATGTTTTCATGATTTCCATCCATCCTTACATTTGTTTTAAAATCAATTTTCTTTCAGTCTGTAGTGATGTTATTCATGTATCTTACTTCACTTCTTCTAGAATCAATACACCGTTTTCTATTCCAGAGAACGTTCTTCCAAGTCTGCAAGTTCCAGAAAACGTGACAGTGACGTCAAATGTTACCACCAATTTCAGCGTGAATGCACGTGATCCTGGAGACACAGTGACCTACAAACTGGTGCATGACGGGAGTGGAGCTCTTCAGATCAACCCAACGACAGGGGAGATTACTGCCACTGTCAATCACCAACAGCCAGTCAATGTGCAGTAAGGATGCGTTACACTGTTACTTTCTGATTTATTGTAGATGTTGGTCCATGGTTTGCCTTACAAACTTGATCGGTGACACTTAAAATCTTAGATATTGTCTGTTAGGTTGATGAATGGAAATGTGTTCTGTACTATTGATGAGAAAGGGAAAAACTAAATAAAGCAGAAACTCTGTAAAACAATTAACTCTAAATTAAGACACACGCTGCATGATCGCTAAAATAATGATATCGTAAAGACATCCTGTGGTGCATACCATTTTATCATGTACTATTGTTGACTCAAGCTTGTGTCTCTCTTTGTTGTAACATACAGACGGATTCCATCTTCCTGACCCTTTTTTTGACAATACATTGTAAGACAATTTTTATTGTCCAATTTTTTTTTACACGAACGTGTGTCTTTATCTGTTGTATCTGTCATTGTCTGAAGACTTCACAGTTTGCATCGGTACACCCAGTCAAAAGATCTCACCCTTTTCTTTGTTTTCGGAGTGTACGTGTGCCATTCTTTGGCACTGTTATTTTTTTTATTTTGTATTTTTTTTTATTCTCTTTTTGTGATTTTTTTTTTTTTAACATTAGGCAAAAAAAAAAATAGGTGTGGTTACGGTAACATAGCCAAAAAAATAGGGTAGGAAGGTAGGCAATCGTTTTGTTTTTTTTTTACTTTTTTTTCTAATGTGTACAAATTAAACCTACTTGACAGGGAAATAAGTGTGCGACTCAGGCGGTTTCGCTTTCATTGCGTTTTCTGCACTCGTTTTCTTGGTTTTTGTGGGGTTTTTTTTACAAATGTAATAAAAAGATATAGGGTTGTCCCCTAAAAATAGGGTAGGTCGGGTTACCGTAACCACTCCTATTTTGTTTTTAAGGCCTTACAGGACATCACCTAAAACAAACGGACAGAACCATACAACAGAAAAACCCTTGAACAATTACATAATACATTGGGTGGGAGAATGGGTGGGGGAGGGGGGATGTTCAGGGCTTGGTGGTCGCAGTATCAAAAGGATTTAAGAAAGAAAAAACCTGAGGGTTACATCAAAACATGCATGTACAGGCGCCAATCCTTGTAAAATGTATCTACTGTATTATTCACAACTGCGTTATACTTTTCACAAATAAATCTTTGCTTAAAATTTCTACTAAATGTCTGAAAATGAGGGGTCTTTTTGTTCATTTTGGAAATATATACGTGGTGTTTGGCACAGATTACTAACACATCAAAAGCTTTATCGGTGACTACATTGTTCGCAACTCCAAGAAGAACCAGTTCTTTAGACAGTTTTAAATTGTCACAATGGGTGCAGTTCGCCTTTAGCCAATTTACAAATTCTATCCAAAAAGTCTGTCATATTAATGATTCAGTCGAAATGCCACCAAGTCACAAGATCACCTCCTGTTTCTTTCTTTTCAGAGTGTATGCCATAGATTCTTCCCAAGGTCAGTCTGTGGTCCACACCATCCCTCTGATCGTGTGCTCTGGCTGCAGCGGGCACGGTCAGTGTGACTTCACGCATGTCCAGCAGGCAGTGGGCAAAGCTTACTTTCGTTATGCTGTGTGCGAATGCTCAACAGGTGAGGAATAAGAGATAAGACAGCTTTGCTGTATCCTTTATAATCTCCTAAGAGAAATTCAAACGTGGTGCACTTACTACAACCACATAAAGCAAGTTGTTATGCACGGTACAAGTATTATCTTGTAAGAATAACAGCTATGACCGTGCTACAACATGTCTATGTAAGAGTTGTTGTGATATATAACATTCAACGCTTTGTACAAGTACAAATACTATATAGCCGCATTTTAAGAAAGCTGAGCAATGCACTAGTTACTTAGTGAGTTGCAATGAAAATTGAGATTATATATGGATAAGTATTAGCCATCAATAGTTATGATGTCCCTTTTGAAGTAGTAAACGCACAGGTTTTTGAAGCAAAGCACCACACTCAAATCTACCAGTATCAAATAGGTTTGCTGTACATGTGTGTGTGGTTTTTTTTCTCAGGGTGGACAGGTGCGAACTGCACAGAGGACATTGATGCATGCACATCCAGCCCTTGCCATCCGCTTCAGGACTGTATCGACCTCACCCCTGACCAGCACACTGCTTCTGACATTGGGTACACATGCACTAAGTGTCCTGCAGGGTACAAGTCTGAAGGTAGAACAATGCAAAACAAAGCAATTATGTTTCATAGTCACTTATTATTCTCAGAAGTGCATTTTCGGGCGTGAATGAAAACACAAATTGTAATTCCACAGGCCTTACTATATCTGTAACTGCCATATTAAGGGTTGCTGATAAAGAATTGATCGAACCCATGACTAAGCTACATTGTACATGCAATATAATGTATATCGGATTAGTCTGTGAATTGTCCAGTGTAGTCTCAAAGCCTGAATGAAGTATAACCATTTTTAAAGGTTAGGTTTCATTGACTGCGGTAAAGTTTTTTTGTACTGCGACCAGTCAACGGACACAAAGAGAAACTCTCGTTGGATGACAGTGATTAAGAAATTATAGTCATTTCGAAGACACATTTTGAGCAAACGCCATCATAAAAGAACACTCAGAAATTAAATCTTGAAAAAAGGAACATGCGGCTTCTTGAGAATCAGAATTGAGCTTAAATGGCATTTACATTTAAAATCAGTACCCTTTTCTATTTCTAGACCCAGCCTCACAGAAATGAGTGCGATTCAAAATTAAAATCAATTTGTTCCTGTATTTCTAGGTCAGGCCAATCAATGCCTTGACGTGGACGAATGTGCGGATGACGCGCTGAACGAGTGTGAGGTGACCTGTAACAACACAGCCGGCAGCTACCAGTGTTCCTGTCTTGATGGCTACCGGCTGACCAGCGATCTCCACTCCTGTGCCGACATCAACGAGTGCGCGGAGAAGTCCCACGACTGCCAGCACATCTGCAACAACACTGACGGCGGCTACAACTGTCTGTGTCAAGAAGGCTTCGACTTGGACAGTTCTGGGAAATGTGTCCAAAGTGCTAGCACTCAGAGCACTTGCGTTAATAGTGGTTGCACGCAAGGCTGCAAAGCGGTCACGAATCCTGATACAAACAATATGGTGCCGAAGTGTTTCTGCAACTCCGGGTACGCACTTAATTCTATGGACAACAAGACTTGTATTGACCATGACGAATGCCAGGACAGTGTGTGCACTCAAAAATGCAACAACACGGAGGGCGGCTTCATCTGTTCCTGTTACAACGGCTTTCAGCTCAATTCTGATCAGCGCACGTGCAACCCATGCCCCAGTCTGCAGTACGGCCCAGAGTGCGCTCACACCTGTCTGTGTAATGGGCGTGGCCTGGACTGTCACTCCGTCACTGGCTGTGTCTGCAAGGAAGGCTGGACCGGAAGTCAGTGCCAGGATGACGTCAATGAATGTGAAGAGAACCCGGATGTGTGTGGAGAAGGACAGGTGTGCACCAACAACAATGGTTCTTACACCTGTGCGTGTCAGGTTGGATTTGCTCCCAACAAAGATGGACTATGTCAAGGTAATCAGTTCTTTAGTTTAAAATGTGTGTCGAATTACTTGAAAATAATGATTGAACATCTAGTCTGTGAACTTGCTTTCTCTTGCTTGCATTACTTTACAAGTCTACACGGGTCATGTTTTCTGTGTCGTGCATCAATTTCCTTTCATCTTTCCCACTGCTGCTTGTGGGTGTTTGTTCGATCGTGTGGTCGTGGTTGTTGTTGTTGTAGATGTTGGCCGTTTACCTCTCCATTGAACAAGACACACCTGTAGCACAAGGATCTGTAAGGCCTTGAATTTACGGCTAATGTTTGTTTTAAAAATAATACACCAGAAAAGGATCGTTGAGACTTTTGTCTTCGGGAAAAATAAATCTCCCCCTGTTTATGGTTTTAAAGTGAGTTGCACGTGTGTGTTTACAGATACGGATGAGTGCAGTGACGACATAGCGTGTGGACAGGACGAGATATGCAGCAACATTCCTGGGTCTTTCTACTGTTCCTGTATGTCTGGCTATCAGAGAATGAACACCACTTGCGTTGGTAAGTGTTGTTTAGGGTAAGGAATAAACAAAGAGATTATGAAATCTGTGCAATTTGGTTTTTATTTCGCACTTGCCCCCATTGTTTTCTGGTGTGTTTTGCGTGCGTGTACGTGTGTGTGTGTGTGTGTGTGTGTGTGTGTGTGTGTGTGTGTTGGTGTGTGTGTTGGTGTGTTGGTGTGTGTGTTTTTTCATCGATACGATCTCATGCTGTGTATCACGGTGACATACCGTATTAACGAACAGTGCTACTCGGGGGGCACTCAACTAGTGCAGAAAAGTCAGTTTCTATCACTCGTTTTTATGTTTCACCCTTGTTTTGCTGTTTCGTGTTTTTGTCTTGTGTGTAAATGAGAGATAAACAATTCAATTTTCTTTTTGGTACAGACATGGACGAATGTTCGCTGGGTACAGACAACTGTCAACAGAAGTGTGTCAATGTGGGAGGAACTTACAACTGTGAGTGTAACTATGGTTACAGACTCAATGCTGACCGCACCACGTGCTCACAAGGTAAGCATCAATGTACATGTATCATAAAATACCTTGCTTGGTATGTGTGCACCGACTTGTTTTCTGGTGATTGAAGAAAGCTTGCAGTAGATCTCCGTTATCATTTAATTGTTTGGGGTTGATTACTGTACACTCTTCTTTGCTTTTCCTCCTACATGTACAGGTTTTGGGCTTCACTGTGTGTTCATTTGATTTATCAACGGTTGTTGATTATGCATTGCTTGTTAGCACCTAGTAATGGAATAATATTGCCGACATTATTTTGTTGTTGTATCTGATGTAGATGATTATATTCTTTTCATGTGAGTCTGCAAGTGTTATGCTTGTTGCGGTTTTAAGGCCTACAAAAAAAATAGCTGTGGTTACGGTAACCCGACCTACCCTATTTTTAGGGGCCCACCCTATAACTTTTTGTTACATTTGTCAAGAAAAAAAACTAAAAAAAAAAAAAAAAAGCGAGCGCAGAAAACGCAATGAAAGCGAAAGCGCTCGAGTCGCACACTTATTTCCCTGTCAAGTAGGTTTAATTTGTACACATTAGAACAAAAAGTTATAACAAAAAAAAGTGATTGCCTACCTTACTACCCTATTTTTTTGGCTATGTTACCTTAACCACACCTATTATTTTGTTTGACCTAAACGAATTGTAATGCACACAATTGTGTTATTGTTTTCAAGCGTGGTTTTTAATCTTAGTCTTGATATTATGACTTTATAATATCTTTGTATTTCCCTGAGTTGTAAAAAATCGACTTATACTTATAGTAATGTTGTTCTTTGTTTTGAAGTTGGTTTTCTTTTCAATGTTCATTTTAAGTACTCTACTATTTTCACTTTCTTATTACTTTAACCTTGTGGGATACTTAATTGTTCTTCCAGTGTCTGACCCCTGTGCTGAGGAAGAGAACCTATCGTGTGACCATGGCTGTACACTGGACGACACTGACACCGCTGTGTGTTTCTGTAGGAGTGGCTACACACTGCAGTCTGACAAGCAGACATGTCAAGGTAAGAAAGTTATTAAAGTATTATTAAGTTCCAACATACTTTTGAGAGAGAAGTTTTGTTTCAAGATGGCCGTTGTAACGTAAAGCTACAATTTACCCTGAAAGGGGGACATTTGCCACCTTGCTGTCTCTTGCAAATATTACACTGCATTAAACGAAACCAATTATAGATTTACACAGAAAAAAACACGTTTTTTGGTTTCATTTGTGATATTAACTGAACTACGACTCGTTCATGTGAACTCGGCAAGTTACCTTGACTGTCGTAATTTGCACAGTCTTACATTTACACTAGCTAATATCAATTTCATGTAAAACCATCATGTAATAGTGACTGTTGTAATTTGCTGTTGTTGTAGTTGTGATTGTTAACAAAAATCCATAATACTTTCTAATGTGTGATATATGTTAATGCTTGTAAGACCCGTTTTGTGACAGACGTCGACGAATGCAACGAGAGTAGCAAACATTGTTCACACACATGTAACAACACTATTGGAGGATTCACGTGCTCGTGTCCTGCGGGAATGATGCTTGACAATGATGGAAAAACCTGTGTCTGTGAGTTACATATTACAATCTGGCCTTATAAAATGTATATCTTAATATGAATAAAAACATTGTTATTTCTCGTAATTTATTTCGTCACTGGCATTTATTGTGTATGTAGCTCTCACTGAAAATGGACATGCCTCGCAAACGTAAAATTACCGACAGTGGTATTTAATTGTTTTATTTTTTAATGAGTTTATTGTGTGTGTGTGTGTGTGTGTGTCTCTGGTGGTTTTCTGTCTTCGTACTTGTCTTCATCTCGGTTTGTGAACGGCCTTAACACTGTATTTTAAGGCGGAAGAAAAAATCAGCCAGATAAGTTTTCGTTATTAATTGTTTGTCTGTGCACTTAAAAGACCGTTGGGTCGATATATTTGTGAATGTATTGTTTTGTCAATAACAAACGTTTCAACAGCCTGCCTTTCTTGTTGTTTGATACTGTATTTTAAGGTTGCAGAAAAACATTCATCATAATCATTGTTTTTCTCTGTTTTAGCTTGCCCCTCAGGAACCTACGGCATCGAGTGCAACATGACGTGCTCTTGTGGGATCGGGGCCAGTGGCTGTGACGCCGTCACGGGTTGCCAGTGCAAGACAGGCTGGACAGGGGACAAGTGTCAGAACGACGTCAACGAGTGTGACGTAAACAGTACGCGTCAGGAGTGTGAGAGCAAAGATGCTAAGTGTGTCAACCTGCAGGGGGGCCACAGGTGTCAGTGTGCGGAAGGATACAAAATGGACGACAGTGGCGTTTGCAGAGGTAACATATTCTTGAGTGAAATTGTTTAATATTGGTACTTGATCCTGTTTTTGGCTCACGTAAGTGTAGCCTAAGCGATGCTAACTTTTGTCTGTCTGTGCGTGCGTGCGTGCGTATGTATGTATGTATGTATGTATGTATGTATGTATGTAATATGTCTGTGGTAGAAACTTTAACATTTGACTGAACACCGAAATACTAATTTTACCTGGTTATTATTTAAGCAACAGCTTCAAAGTATTGAAACAATTATCAACATTTCGTCGGCACGTATGTAGTTAAAGTGTGTATCCAAAGAAAACGGGTGGTGGGGGGTTTTGGGGGGGTAAAAACAGGTGACTGGTTTGTGTCGTGTGTGGTATGTAGACCAGGTCAGGGGTCAAGGTTAGGTCAGATCGCGTGAAGGATTGTGGTATAGATACAGTTATCACCGAGCTGCAGTTCGCCGATTCGTAGCTCCAGAAAAATAGATAAAGAAGATACCAAAGGAGATTGAGTAGGCTACAGACAGACAGATCTTGATCAAGTGTCTCGCACTCTTGCACCGTGTCACCTATGCCGACTGTGTGTGAGTATGTGTGACGGAGTGATTGAGTTTGTGTTACTGTTTGTTGATTTCTTACGTGAGCCTTGAAGGCTTCGCCTCTTGTTTAAAAGGCAGTGGTCTTTCTCTTTGTTCGCTTCTGTTGCGCTGCTACATTTTTCTTTGTATATTATTAGTTATATAATTATGGAATTAGCTACTGAGAACAAAATAACACAAACCGTCATAGTCTAATCTTGGTAATTTGTCTAATTTCAGATCTATTGTTAAGTATAAAAAAGACGGTTGACTGCTAACTGAGTAAATGTATTAAAACACTTGAAATAGTTACAGTCTAAAGTTATTCATTTTTCAAATGTGTGTCTATGCAGATATCGACGAATGCATGATGTCACCATGCGGTCAAACCTGCGAGAACAATGCTGGAAGTTACCGATGTCTGTGCAATGCGGGATTCTCTCTCAACTCCACTACTGGAGACTGCACAGGTAATATTGCTTGTTTGCATTTCTGTCATGCTGCATTGCTGTACGTGAGTGTCAGACAGTGAAATAATTAGCTTTAAACAAATTGCACTGTGCAATATAATGCTGTGCAACAGCAACAAAAACAAGAGGGGTTAGTCTATTGATGTATAATACACATTGTATTCAATTAACCAACCCAACGCACCCCTCTCCTTGTTTATTTGATGCTTGATTTTGAATTTCAAACGTAAGGAGTCTGTCTGCTTCGGATTCTTATTCAAGTGTTAATCTCAGGCCTCGGTTTTTTGTAATGGGGGCACGCTTTTTTGATCTGACGCATTGTTCTGACCCCTGGCTGGTCGACTGTTGGTTAGTACTTACATGAAGGTCTTCTTACTGACCATTTGTTCAAAGCATGATATTTGGACTCACACATATTTTCAGTCCAGGTCCAATTGACCATTTGTTCCTTTCATTCTGGTAAAAACACTGCTATGCAACTCCATGTTATTTGTTAATCCTCACAACTCACTACAATAAACATGTTTTCACTTCCAGATGTAGATGAGTGTGCGGTGAGCAGCACTCACGCGTGTTCACAGCAATGTGACAACACTGCTGGTTCCTACCGATGTTCCTGCAACGTCAAAGGATACGTGCTGAATGATGATGGTGTCACGTGTAGAGGTATGCTGGACAGATGTTTGCCCTTCGATGGTTATATCATTGTTTTTGTCGTCAATGGGGCTGATTTTCCTGAAGGAAATAAACCAGTGTATTGTGAAGGAAAAAAAACCGCTCTTCCTAGTGTGTGTTTGATTGTTCTAGAAGACCAGACTGAAGACACATTTCTTTTGTGTAAGTGCATGTGCTAACAAACTGAATTACAGCTGGTTACTGTCCATCAGAGCTGTACTGAACGCGCACTCATCCGCTCGTTCCATTCTTATCAGTCACTCCAACAAATCAAATGTCCACACCAGCTGTTTGCAGTTAAGTCCACGTAAAGTGAAATGTTATTGAATTAAATGAAAGCTTTTTATGATTTGACTTTTGTGAAAAATCATAGCAATTTCAAAATCAATTTTCCAAAACATATTTACAAAAAACATCTTTTATTTGATCCTCTTTTTGTTCTGGATAAAATGTAAACGCTTAAACGCTCTCTCACGATTCCTTTTCGCGAATGTACTGGCTGAGATAGTTATCAAACATAGCAATCCACTTACCTCACCTTCCGGAAAGTGTAACCATGCAGATCATTTGAAAATTAATAATGTCTCAATGATTGCAGAGTTGTTATTAGTAGGAATATTGGAATACTTTTTTTTTTTAATCATTCATTTTCGTGTATTGTGGAGAGTTCTTGCCTTTGCCTGTCTGTCAGTGATTTACTATGATGGTAAAGGAGGAGGAAGATAAGGTGATTTCATAAAATATCCTTTCTCAAGAAAGTGTCTTTGGTAGTCGATATTGCCTATATACCCCAGTGCCCTCTGACCTTTATATTTTTGAATCTCTTTCACTTGATTGTTTCAGCTACAATGACCTGCAGTCGAAGTGACTGTGACGATAACCATGGTGGATGTTACGTCACGGACAATAACGTAGACATGTGTTTCTGTAACTCGGGCTACTCACTGGAGTCTGATGGCACAACTTGTACCTTCCAACGTACGTGTGTCTTACTTGTGCACATAGTTGTATGTGTGTGTGTGGTTTCTGTGTGTGGTTTGGGGGGTGTGTGGGGTTTTTTTGGGGGGTGGGGGGTGGGTGGGGGGGGAGTTCTCTTTATCAACCATTTACTCATTATTTAATACTTTTCTTCTCATTAGTTGTAGTGGAATGTTCCTTTGGTCCTGTCAGGCGGCCGAGGGAGGGAGTGTTGAAGGTGGCGCCGATGATTCACTTGCTGTCGTTAGTATTGATAATAGGTAATTGCCGCAGTGTAAATGCGTGCTTGGTTTTGCTATTTTTACCCACGTTGTTCTTTGCAGTGCACAGTTTACGCCCAGAATACTCAAACATTGTGTCTCAGACTTAATGACACAATTCTCGCTATTACATCGAAGTTGACAGCTTATTTTTGTGCATTGTGCTTCGAGGCAACACTTGTTTTCTGTATCATTTCTTTCCCTAAATCTAAACATAATAATAGTTTCTCTTTTCTTTTCTTTTCTTTTCGAAACAGGCACAGACTGGTGCGCACAAGGCGTGTGTGATGACGCATGTAATCTCACTGATGACGGCATGTCCTTCACTTGTAGCTGTGGTGACGGCCACATTCTCAACGATGACGGCCGCACGTGCAGAGGTGGGTTCTGGAAAAGCATTGATAAATTGATATTAACCTTTGTGATCAGTGTATATGTTGCCCCATACGGATTCACACAAGCACCCTAAATCTCCTCATGTATGGCTCATATTTGAATTCATGAAAAAATCTCAGACATGTGCCTTTCATGGCACAGTTCTTTGCTTGTAAACGATTTAGCTCACCATCTCAGATCTGGCCAGACTTTTAAATGGGATAAGATCATCCCCCTACTTTAACACATACCAACACTCAACAGCCTGATTATTTTATGTGCAGAGTGGGAATTTTTTATGGATTATTTCTTTAAAATGTAACGAGTGTGAGATCAACAATGATTTTAGTAAATAGGGGTATGACGAGTTAACCTCATTGATAATACTATTCGTAACCATGATCCTTTCAGAAACATAGAAGTAAGGCAAACGTGTATAGCTAATTTTGTATGAAAACAGCAATTAAAAATAGTGCCTTTTTCATACATGATAGATAAAACCGCACAGTTAAATCATAATGATAAATGAATTTAAGATATTAAGATAAATAAAATAAATAAAAAAGTAATCATGGTCAGACTTTAGAGTGTGTTGTCAAGCGTGTTTAAAATACACAATGAACTATTTGTTGTTGTACAATTCTTTTTACAGGCACCGGATTTACATTAACACTTGTTCTTCCTCTTTCTCATATTCCTTTTGACAGCATGCCCCAAAGACACGTTTGGCAAAGATTGTCAATCAAATTGCACCTGCGACCTTGCACATACTGAATCCTGCAACTCTGTTATTGGCACGTGCATGTGCAAACCTGGTTGGCAAGGTGTCACGTGCAGTGATGACGTCAACGAGTGTCTGACAAACATGTGCGGAGAACATGCCACGTGCAGCAATACTGTAGGCAGCCATCTTTGTTCTTGCGATGTCGGTTACATCAAAAAGTCGGATGGGATGTGCACAAGTATGTATTTTGCAGAAGTAACATGATCTTTAATTAACCAAGAAAGCGTTTTTTTCCCGTCTGTAGTTCGTTTCAGGAGCGTAATTCTTGCCTGTGCACAGCATTAAGTACACACACACACACACACACACACACACACACACACACACACACACACACACACACACACACACACACACACACACACACACACACTAACACACACGCTAACACTATTTACCACACGAACACAGGCAAACACACACAGACATGCTCATACTTATAACAAACATGCACACGGACATTTAAAACATGTTCACATACACAGTACAAACGCAAAATGTGATTCCACATGGAACTGTCCAAATTAATTGATTATCTGATTATCCCATTAGGCTATCTGTGAAAGTTTGTTTCTATTTCTTTTCATTCTGCGGGAAACTTTTTCTGTCCTGGAAGAAAGTAGATACTGAATTGCAGCTGTTTGTAATACAAAACTAATTAAAATATGTTGTTATTTTTGTTCCAGAATGCCCAGCCAACACTTTCGGTGAGGGTTGCACTCAAACCTGCAGCTGCAGCGGAGACAACGTGCAGTCATGTGACCACGTGACCGGCACGTGTCGCTGCAAGGCAGGCTGGGAAGGCTCTTCCTGTGACGCAGACAGAGACGAGTGCGCGTCCGAAACGTCCAACGATTGTTCCTCTGCGCTCAACATGAGGTGTCAGAACAAAGAGGGGGGCTACACGTGTCTGTGTAAAGATGGCTTCACAAAAAACATCGGAGGAGCTTGTATCGGTAAGGGAGACATTGGTTCTGTGTTTGCGGAGAGAGAGAGAGGGAGAGCGAGAGAGAGGGGGGGGGAGAGCGAAAGATCAGTGCGTGTGTGTGTGTGTGTGAAGCAAAAGAGAGAGAAAGATTACGACCAGCATATGACATGACACACGTGGTTCAATGTATAGAACTTACAGTTTCTGGTTGAATACTTCACTGTACATGTACAAAGAGAGGGCGAGAGAGGATCAGGGGGCGCAACTCGTATTTGACCATGCCACATCTTCCTTGCCTGCCTGTATATTGCAGGCAGGTTAGACGTGTCGAACAATTTCAATTTTAATTTATTCTTATTAATGACCACTTATGTGTTGTTATATTGATTATTGTTTAGAAGCACCACAGTCTTGTTGACTTCAATCCGATTTTGCATTATTTCATCCTTACTAGTTGCGCTTCAGATGAATAATCTGTACCCTGATTCACCATGGCCGGCTTGAAGTTATCCAGTTTGCTCTTTCCCTTTAAAATTTAATTTCAGCCGTGACAAGATTACGATTCATGTTCATCATCTACGTCAACATTCCCACTGCAAACCTGGTTCTGGAACCGTCACGCTCTAACATCATGCAGGAAGTGAAAACACAGGTAATTCGGAAATATTCCAGTTATGCGGATGACAATATGGTGTTACAGGTAGAACAGTTCTTGGTCATGGTAACACGTATGCCAGGACAGTTAACTGTACAGAGGGCTTGAACACATTCTGTATGATTGTAGATTGGATTGACAATTCTCCAAGCTTCGTGCAGTGGAAATTGTTGTTGTTGGAGATATTATGGAGAATGGTAGGTATAAGTCAAATCACAGGAGGGGATATAAACTAAATAATTGCTAAAACAAGAGAATGCATAAATATTTAATACAAAGTGGAAGCTACTACTGCAATGTACATAAAGAAATCATAAAGAAAAGTATTTGATAAAACTAATTCTCTCTCTCTCTCTCTCTCTCTCTCTCTCTCTCTCTCTCTCTCTCTCTCTCTCTCTCTCTCTCTCTCTCTCTCTCTCTCTCTCTCTCTCTGGCTCCCATGCCTTGTCCACGCCCATATTCCTTTAGATTTTTAAATGTGTATTATTTTTTTCATATTCGCACTTTGCAACTTCAAGGAATATTTCAATTAATAAGTAATTATTTGCCATGTTTTAATGCATTCTGTTTGGGTTTGCTTCAGATACTGTACATGCTGAGGTTCATGAGCGATTTGCAGATGGTTAATATCCAGTCATTGAGGTATGTGCATTATTTCTAACTGCAGTGAAGGGTATAATAAAATGTGTGCTAAACGCCAGTAAAGGTAAAGAGGAGAAATGGAATCGTTGTACCTTTTTCGTAGACAAAAAGCATGTGAAAACTGATTGATTTCACACCAGCTGTCACATTAAGTTCAGTGGTCGAAAAGTTCCTTGCGTCCATTTGAATTTTTGTTTTCTATAGCTGTATTTGTCGGGAACACGGACATTTGGAAAGAGCATAAATATGTCAAGTTCATTTAGACTAATGTATCAATATTTTCTTTCCATTATGTACCACGGTAACTTTAAAGCCAGAATTCAATGCGTAGGTTGGTTTTACGATTAGGTTAACGTCTTCACATACACAACATTCGCCTTTTGGGAAAAGTTGGAAGAGAGAATTACGTAAATCAGAACATTTACGGATAGCGTGGAAACACACTGCATTTGTGTTTGTAGTCTTCTAGTGTTCTATTAAGATAACGACTTCTGTTGATGCTGTAGATGCAGACATAGAATAAATATTACACGCATGTGTTTGGTGTTAGAGTCAATGTTGTGTATATGAAATCTTTACCTTAGGGTAAATTACATGCAATCTTTCAGTGTAAAAACTGCCAGGGCTCCCTAAAGTATGCGTCCCTGCGTTTTATACGCACTGGAAGCCGAAAACACATACTAGAAGTTCCCGGGGGGGGGGGGGGGGTCCAGGGACACACTAAACCTAAACGAGCAAGTCCTTGGAAGCATTACATTTCATTTATCATGCGTTCAGTATTTTCAGAAGTACAGAACGTCAATTAGAAGGTGTATGATACACCTTCTAATTGACGTTCTGTACTTCTGAAAATACTGAACGCATGATAAATGAAATGTAATGCTTCCAAACACACATACACACGCACGCACACACACACATACAGTATGTGTGTGTGTGCGTGCGTGTGTATGTGTGTTTATCCTACATACGTGAGAGAGACACCCGTGAGATAATAATCGTTCAAATCACACGTGTGTATATCATGTAAATGAGGTCATGTCAAGCAAGTCTGGCAGGGACCTGTTTTTCCACTGCTTATGATGCCAAAGTCACCGAGACAAACGTCATTATAGAAACACAAATTGCGCTCGCTAATTACCCTCGATGAATCTTTAGAACTAACACGTCACGCCACACTTTCAGAGTGACGTTTCTTTGCTTTGACGTAATAGATTGCACGAGGCTTTAGAAGAGATCGAGGTTCTAAAACAAGCGTCTTCAATTTAGCTGCGTCGAATGCAGGACATTTTCAGTAAAATACACGTAAGTACAGTATGTAGGATAAACAGAATACTACATGGCTTGCTGTTCCGTACCAGATTTACACTCGTTGCTTTTTCAAATAGTGAACAGCTCGCTTTCGCTCGCAGTTCAATATTTAAAAAAACAACTCGTGTAAATCTGGTACGACACAGCAAACCGTGTAGTATTCTCTATGTGTGTGTGTGTGTGTGTGTGTGTGTGTGTGTGTGTGTGTGTGTGTGTGTGTGTGTGTGTGTGTGTGTGTGTGTGTGTGCCCAATTTAACAAGATAGTGTTGGAATACCATCCTGGAATAGTCCAATGCAGCAGACACTTCATAACACACTATGCTTTATCACAATGTGTAATGAGTACTCCGGGGCTTTGGGGTCTCTGGACACTCGGTGTCGTGTTCCGAGCGTACATAAACAACACTCACATCAGGTACGTAACCGTTCATCTAGTTTACTTGTCTAGCAAAGCTACAGATGACAACAATACAAGGTCGATGCGGTAAGCCATGCCTCATCAGTGTCCCGCGTGCATGCCAGAGAGCGAAGCGAGTAGTGGGCGGAAAGCACCGTTGCACATGCGCGCCCCATCACATGACCGACCGAGTTCGACCGACACGACCCGATAGGTACCGAATACCGTCACATTCGGTACCCTCTAAAACTCCACTGAAGGGTCCATTGACCCTCTACAATTAAAAAGTGGGGTTCCCGGGACTCTTCAGGAGAGGTGTCCTGACCTGTGCACATTTTTCTTCCAGAGCGGGCAGTGTGATAGCAGAAGCGGACGCAGTGGTGGCCAGTGACACGGCCCCGTCCTCTGCCTCCGGTCTGTCCAGGGCTCTGCTGGACATGAGTGGTCAGAATGCCACTGTCGATGGACAGACTGGGCCCATTGGCGTTGAAGTCGATAACATGGCTGGTAAGAGTACCCATAGCATATACCCAGCTCTCTCTGTATTATAAAATAAAATAAAAATATAACACACAGAAACAAACAAACAAACCAAAAACACTGTGTTGACGGAGTTCATGACTGCAGGACGTTGAAGTTGATAATATGGCTGTTAAATGTACCCATAGCATCTTTGAGCCGCCAGCTCCCTCTGCATTTAAAAAAAGCAACACACATGATAACACACAAACACAAACAAACAAACCAAAAACTCTGTGTTGACGGACTGTATGACTGCTGGGTGCCCTCGTGCCATGACTGGCTTTCTGTCTGTGACGAGAAGATAGAATGGATGGTTCATAGCATGAGTAACTAATAGATTACCTTTTAGTTAAACCTTGTGGTCTTTCAAATGAACACACAACATTCACAAGAAACAAGGAGTGACACAAAGGGAGAAAAGTAAAACCTTAGCTTTAAAAGCTTGTTCATCTTTTTTAATGTGATTTTAAAGAATGTCAAACTGTACGATACAGTTGTGTGAGGTTTACATTTCTTGTTCTGGAAACTAAGAAAGCAAAAGCTGACAGCCTTCCTCAGTCATGAAGCCTATGGTGTGCACCACAATACAAGATGAACAAATGACAAAATTTGCAAAACAGTCAGATTATCGGATGTGTGCGGTATTATTCCATAATTTGATGCACACGGAAGTATATGATTTTAACACACACACACACACACACACGCAAACACACACACATACACACACACACACACACACACACACACACACACAAACACACACACACACATACACACACACACACACACACACACACACAAACACACACACACACACACACACACACACACACACACACACACAGCTACCCAGATCTTGTCTTGTCTTTGCGCCCAAGAAAGACAACGTGCAATGGAATGCAATGGCTTTGTTTTTACTATTATTTTGTGGCTCTATACAAGTTACCTTTCTTAACCCTGCAATGGAAAATGTTTCTGTGCCATTTTGAAAACTAGAATATTCAATCGTCTTGCAAATAATGTGTGCTGTTTTGTTTCAGTCACATCCAACACGACCTCCTGTGACGTGTACACAAATTACGTGACGTGTGACTCAAACGAGATGTGCGAAGAGACCGACAGTGGTCCACAGTGCAGGTGATTATTACAATTCTCTCTTTTTTCATTCTAACATCTTGGGCTGCAAAGTAATCAATCATTCGTTATTCAGTTACAGCATTGCTGTAGTTTTAGTACCATGTACCTCTAAGAGGAGCCTGAAAACGAATTTTTTAAATCTTATTGTGACATACATTGTGGAAAATGTTTTATTCTAAGCAAGTAAAACTTAATTTTTTAAACAAGTCTTGAAACTGAATCATTGAACCCCAGGTTGCAGTCCTATTGCCCTGTTTCACGTATGCCAAACAGGTGTGGCTTGAAGATATTTCGTACACAACTATATTGAAGTACAAGTCGTTTCAGTGTAGCTTTTGCAGAAAACGAACCTGTCAGAAGAGTCTATTTGAAATACACATAAACGAATGAACCTAGGTTTTTATTCAAGATTTCATTTAAACTCCAATTCCTTTTATTTCAGACTAAAGGACCAGGTGATACCAACAGAGTCTGATGATGGTGGTGATGGTGAGTCTAAGAACTTTTTAAAGCTGACATTTGTGACCCTCCACGACGGTATGAGTCGCATGTCACCTTTGCATGATTTTCATATTTTTCCATTTTCCTAAAGAGTTTTTTATGCTCTATCCAGTGGTGAAAACCGTTTTAGAAAAGAGCGAAAACTGTTTGAGTTATAAGCCCGTGACTAAGGTGAACCTCACACTGTTACCAGACACTCCCCGGACTTATATTATGCCCAGCGCAGAACCGCGCGAGGTGACATGCGACTCATTTCGTGGTGGAGGGTCACATTTGTGTTTCGGTTTCTCTTTGAAAAAAACTTGGTGTTTTATTTTGGAAGAGAAAGTATTTGGTTTTTTTTAGTAGCTTTGCTTTTTAGAGTTAATGTTAGTAATGTGTTGTTTTGGCAATCGATATTATTTTCTCTGCTGGGTTTAATTTTTTACAGACGTGGGGTGAGGAAGTTATTCTATGAGTCATTTCTGTGTAAAACAACTAGATCCTTACACATTTGGGGCGATTCGAGGGTACAGTTTTACAATCTGCTCCCCAGAACTATTAGCGATGTATGCCAGTAGTTTTGTGTTGGTCTTTATCGTATGTTTGGGTTTGTGTTGGCTTTTTCCCGCGTGGATGATTTTCATTCTCCACACTTTGTTGTTGTTGCTGCATGTTGTTGTTGGTGTTGTTGATGTTTGGTGTTTGGTGTCCTGAGCAACGACTCAATGTGAGCAAAGTACACCAGTTGAAAAAAGAGCCAGCTCTCATGTTAAACTATTGTGTCGTCAGAAAAAGTACTTGGTCTCATCATCGGACTGTCAGTGGGCATCCCGTTGCTGATCGTCATTGTGTGTCTCGTGGCTGCTCTCTGCTACCGCAACGCCAAGCAGAAATCTATGACCGAACCAGAAAGGAACCGCAACAGGTATGATATGTTATTGTCCGATACGGTACGGCTGTTCTGTGTAGGTTTAGGTTACAGTCTTCAACATAGCTCAAATGATTAGTTGGTATGAACGTTTGAGTTTCTTGGTTTTTCGTTAAAATACTATGTATCTATTCATTCAGTAATTTATTTTGGTGTTTGTGTGATTGTTTGTCTATATAGTTGATTGCATCTGTATGTGTGTGTGCTTATGTGTGTTCAAGATTGTGCATAGACTCTGTGTGTGTGTGTGTGTGTGTGTGCGTGTGTGTGTGTGTGTGTGTGTGTGTGTGTGTGTGTGTGTGTGTGTGTGTTTGTGTGTGTGTGTGTGTGTGTGAACGAAATCAAATATGTGATTCAAAGCGTTCGTGGTGTGCGTGTGTTTGTTCCAATCGTTCTCGTTTTTGTCATGAACAAAATACACAACTTTAAAGTTGCATGAACATATGTCTTTCACATGTTAAAACATTTAAAATTGCCATCCACTTCTCCAGTTGTATATATAGCTAAATATACCTAATCAAACAATTTCTGTTTGTGTGCTCAGCGATGTGTACAACTTCGATGTTCAACATCCACTGGACGGCAGAAATGGAAAGGTCAACAATGCGTTTGCTCCTTCATCGTAATACGTTGCCAAAATGACAGGCAGTTTACGCCCAGAAGGACAGAACCGATAGTATGTTCTTTGAATCCAATTAGGGTGATATGTGTAATCTTGAATTCATTAAGGGTGTTTTCTTATTCATTATACTATGTACCTAAAATTAACTGGAGTAGAATCAAACTGAAATAATGTTGTGTCATGTTAATTGTAGTGAGGGTGCTGTGCATACCAGGGGAAACTATTGTAGAGTTTGTACATTGCATATATATTAGCAACATGTTATGGGGGTATACAGACCCTAACTTTTGTTCATCATGTAGGTTGAACATGTGGTATGATTTGTATTTCAGCATTGAAAAGCCTTTCTTTCATTCTGTTCTCAACCGGAACGTACCAATCCTCTGGTCTTACGTTATAACAACAGGTTTAAAAATACGTTCAAACACAGAAAATTGTAAAAACAAATTCAGTATGACATTGACATATCAGAAATGTATATAATGCTTTTATTCAATTAGCACGAAAATGTCTACTATTCCAATTATTTTGCCATCTAACGGAGTAAATATTATTCTGATATTATTTGTAACACAACAATGTTAACATTTCTCAGGGCTCCCCACCGACGCTCTACCTGGAGGGTCCCGGGACCCACAATTAGATTGTTTAGGGGTTCCCAAAAAAACCTCATCAGAATGTTAGAGGGTCCTAAAACTGGGAGGACTTCTGTCAGACGGTTAGGCCTAAAAAAAATAGGTGTGGTTACGGTAACCCGACCTACCCTATTTTTAGGGGCCCACCCTATAACTTTTTATTACATTTGTCAACAACAACAAAAACAAAACGAGTGCAGAAAACGCAATGAAAGCGAAAGCGCTCGAGTCGCACACTTATTTCCCTGTCAAGTAGGTTTAATTTGTACACATTAGAAAAAAAAGTTATTAAAAAAAAAGTGATTGCCTACCTTCCTACCCTATTTTTTTGGCTATGTTACCTTAACCACACCTATTATTTTTTGTGGCCTTATAAAAGTATTGTATCGGTTTGATTTACTCTGTAAATTTGGGTCGGTAGATATATATCGAGCATTTCATCCTCTTCGAAATACAGCAAACTGAACGTTCTTGTCTATGCTGTATAAAAACTAGCAGACGATTACATCAGCATCGACGAAAAGTATATATATATACAAAAGACGATAAAATTATACCATTAAACGATATTATTAGTGACTCGTCATACAGCCAGGCGAAAGAATTATAAAGTACCATGTTAACTTGTTTTCATTTTCTGCATATATTGCCGCAATTCCCGGTAGCTCAGATCAAAATAAATGAACAACTCGTTAATGTGTATCCTTTTGTTGCTATTTCTCGTGAAGACAACTATGAATCTGCGAGGTGTTTTTTTCAGTTTTTATTGCAATGTTTGTCATTTTTCATGCATGAAAATGTTAAAAACAAGTGTTATTTGACAATAAAGAAATTGTAAACGTTGGCACCTTTGAATTGTGACATCATTTAAGCGACATTTTACTTCCCAGTATTACTTATTGCTGATTTTCTTTTAACGGAAAAACACACGTAACAAACACACACAAAGAATGCAACTGGATATCATCTACATTAATTCACGTTTTAACTGGTACCACGACATGACAAAAAACAAAACAACCACCAACATTGAAATCGTGAAGGTGAAAATGGGAACATATCCGTCTTGTTCTCTTCAGTCTGAGGAATACAATGGCAAGTTTTATGGAACATTTACTTATAGACAGACCTAAATGTTCCGGTTAGGTAGGCGTGGTGTAAAACGAAGTGCCTTTTTTGCCGAACTGGAATAAAACATCAGTGATCTATATTAGTCTCTGAGGCAGTGGAAGCGTACGTTGGCATCGCAACGTAACAGGGCCGGACCCAGGGGGGGGGGGGGGGGGGGGGTTCCAGGGGTTCCGGAACCCCACCCCTGGAAAAAGCATGTACCTTGCTTTGAGTGTGTGTTTTTTTTTATTTCGCTGATTTGCCCCCCCCCCCCCCCCAAAAAAAAAAGGAGGAACCCCCCCCCCCCCCCCCCCCTTACAACTCATTTGGTCCGGCCCTGCGTAAGGAGAGGATGGTGCCAGGTAGTCGTCATCATTTCACTTGTCGGCAATGATGTCATAGATCCCTTCCTCTTCCTTTGACAATCTGAGGTAGGCTAAAATAGAAACCATTGCATCTTCCTGACTGAAAGAATAAGCTGTGATTGTTTTATGTGTCTTGTTCATCATTTTTAGTGTGTGTGTGTGTACGAGTGGTTAATTGCGTGTGTGTGTGTGTGTGTGTGTGTGTGTGTGTGTACAAGTGTTTGTGTTTGTCTGTACGTGTGTGTGTGTACGTATGTACGTGTCTGTGTCAGTGTGTTTATGTGTGTGCAAATGTGTGATTGCTTACGTGTGTGAGTGTGTTTGTATTGGGCTGTTTAGTCCTTTTCATGAAAAAAATAACGTGGTATACTCTCACCTGACGTGAAGGTGTGGATTGATCATCGACCGTGGCATCGCAACTTGTTGCCCTACATTCTCGTATGTGTGGTCCTTTGCACCAGTATCGTGGGTAATAGTTCCAGTACGTATTGGCGCCAATCCACACAATATTCGTGCTCCTCTTGCACTCTCGGAGCGGAAGTGGAAGGTCTTTTGTTCCTGTACAATAGAGTTCAAATGATATTTAGTATTATCCTTTGATCGTTCCATGAACTGGAAAACAACATAAATGTCTTTAATCAACTTCGGCGGAACCCCTCCCCTCTCTCCCTCTCTCTCCGAAGGAGAAAAAAAAGAAGAAGAAAATGCAATAACAAGTCGCGTAAGGCGAAATTACTACATTTAGTCAAGCTGTCGAACTCACGGGAAGAAACTGAACGCACTGTATTTATTCACTAAGACAGTACAGCTTCGTCAATCCCCGCGTGAAGGAAATCGCTCACCTTCCACGTGCAAAACGTAGTGATATTGACACGCCAGATTAGCGCGGTAGCGTATTGTGCTTAGCAGGAAAGCGCGCTTTTCTGTATTCTTGTTAACTTTCTGAGCTTGTTTTGAATACAACCTATCATATCTATATGTTTTTGGAATCAGGAAATGATCACGAATAAGATGACATCATTTTTGGATCGATTTCTTACATTTTAATCGTAAGACTAATTATTCTATTTTCGTTAATTGTGATCACATTTTAAGAGTAAACATGACATATATGTATATATTTTTAGATTCAGAATGTGATGAAGAATACGATGCAATCAATTTTAAATCTGTTTGCGAAAAATCGATTTTAATGACAACTTTAATGAGCAAACTCATTAATTAAATTTTAAGCCTCCAAGCTGAAATGCAATACCAAAGTCCGGGCTTCGTCGAAGATAACTTGACCAAAATTTCAACTAATTTGGTTGAAAAATGAGAGCGTGACAGTGTCGCCTCAACTTTCACGAAAAGCCGGATATGACGTCATCAAAGACATTTATCAAAACAATGAAAAAAACGTCTGGGGATATCATACCTAGGAACTCTCATGTAAAATTTCATAAAGATCGGTCCAGTAGTTTACTCTGAATCGCTCTACACACACACACACACACACACACACACACACACACACACACACACATACACCACCACGACCCTCGTCTCGATTCCCCCCTTTACGTTAAAACATTTAGTCAAAACTTGACTAAATGTAAAAAGTAGAGTATCAAGCTTTTCCATACCTGACGCAAAGTTCACTCAATCTTTTGTAGTCGTATCAGCAGATATTAATTTAACAGCACGCCCCCACACTGTACAGATACCACCTGGACTGTAGACGTATGGTATGTGTCTGAGTTGAAGGATGCGCTCACCCAAAGCTAAAGATTGGACATATTTGTGGTGATTTACACAGGGTTTCCTGGAGAAAAGACAAAAATGTGTGATGGTGAGACGGTCGCTTGCGCTCGTAAAGATACGCAAAAGGAAAAGCGTTGAGCATGTACTTTTTACAAACTGTACGTTTTCTTCTTAAATGGAAGTAAATAGGTAGCTCAGTACATGATTCTGACAACAAGCACGTCTGCTGCACACATTGGTTATTTTTCGTTCTTTTTTAGATCGCGTGGCGGTTTCGTGTTTTTGTGTGTGTTTTTTGTGCCCTTTATTTTTATGGGTGCCTAAGATATAATACCACACAACACACACTGACGTTCACAGTAATCCGAGCAACGCTGATTCCTTATATCGTTTCTAGCGTTTTCATAGAGCTCAGTAAGTGTTTGCCAAAGTAAAAGGAATAGAGACAAGTTGCAGTTGTACATTTTGACCTCGTAACAGGTTTACCGCCATTCCACGGTTTCCGCGCAATACTTCCCCCCTTAGTCGCGTGTACACGTTCGTATCTGACTCAGTGACTTGATCGTATCCTTTTAGCAATATAAACGATCTTGGATTTGAAAAACAATATTCTTACCGTTATCTCGATATGGGGGGTGCTTTTTACATTTAGTCAAGTTTTGACTAAATGTTTTAACGTAGAGGGGGAATCGAGACGAGGGTCGTGGTGTATGTGTGTGTGTCTGTCTGTCTGTCTGTCTGTGCGTGTGTGTGTGTGTAGAGCGATTCAGACCAAACTACTAGACCGATCTTTATGAAATTTTACATGAGAGTTCCTGGGAATGATATCCCCGGACGTTTGTTTTCTTTTTTTCGATAAATACCTTTGATGACGTCATATCCGGCTTTTTGTAAAAGTTGAGGCGGCACTGTCACACCCTCATTTTTCAATCAAATTGATTGAAATTTTGGCCAAGCAATTTTCGACGAAGGCTGGACTTCAGTATTGCATTTCAACTTGGTTGCTTAAAAATTAATTAATGACTTTGGTCATTAAAAATCTGAAAATTGTAAAAAAAATAATTTGTTTTTTAAACGATCCAAATTTACGTTCATCTTATTCTTCATCATTTTCTGATTCTAAAAACATATAAATATGTTATATTTGAATTAAAAACAAGCTCTGAAAATTAAAAATATAAAAATTATGATTAAAATAAAATTTCCGAAATCGATTTAAAAACAATTTCATCTTATTCCTTGTGGGTTCCTGATTCCAAAAACATATAGATGTGATATGTTTGGATTAAAAACACGCTCAGAAAGTTAAAAAGAATAGAGATAAAGAAAAGCGTGCTATCCTTCTCAGCGCAACTACTACCCCGCTGTTCTTGTCAATTTCACTGCCTTTGCATCGAGCGGTGTACTGACGATGCTACGAGTATACGCTCATGCTGTAAAAATGCAGTGAGTTCAGTTTCATTCTGTTAGTTCGACAGCTTTACTAAATGTAGTAATTTCGCCTTACGCGACTTGTTCTACATTCAGCTAACAAGGAAGTACAGATAAGGCCTTCTTTCACTGAACCAATCATCACCAGGTCCAAATCAAAGGGGAATACTATCATTTCTACCGTTGGTGGATATTTTTCTTTATCTTGAAAGAAGTGAACAATACAGTTTGATCGAAGGGGAGGGAGTTAGCTAGAGTAGCATGAACACGACCAAAGAACAGTTGTTTGTGGTTGGTTTATTTCGCTGATTGTTTTTTTTCCGCGTGTTTCTTTTTTTTCTGTTTATTTGTCGGTTTAGGCTTACCAACTTTTTGTTTCGTTTATTTTAGAAAACAGAAAAAAATAAAACGTTCGTCAATCGAAAGTTCAACACAACGCCACGACTGCAAGATCCAGTAAAAACTCGTCTGCGCGCCTTTAGTCGTCCCTTACCTCGCTGAAGGTGTTATCTCTCTTTGGGGGCTGGGTGAGTCTAAGAGGGGAGGTGGGACCAGCGGCTCGTCAATAACTATTGGGTCTCAGGTCATATAAAAAGGGTGTGTGGTTCCAAACTGCCACTCAAGATTCAGAAACATTATCACATTGCGAGAAGACTAACAAACCATAGCATGTTTTTACAAGTCTGATAGCCAGGACTTGCCTGGGTTAGAGAATTATTGTAGAAACATAATTATGCTAACAACATGCATGGCAAACTACCACAATCAAACAATATTCGAGAGTGCTGAAGTACCAGCAATCTGATAGGGAAAAC
>NC_090258.1:14065792-14068292 GCF_037325665.1 Littorina saxatilis
GTTTGATGACCTCCAGACATGACACGATCGAGTCTCGTTGACCATCGTCAAATTTCAAAGTCACTGCATGGTCTTGTTTGGATAAACAAAATATAAATTGCTATCATATATTTAAAGCAAGGAGGGCTCTAAAACATTTCCCATTTCTAGGGTTAGATGACCACAAACCATGACCCAAGTCAGGTTGGCATTCGGTCATGGCCTTGGCAGTCGTAGCGTTTGGGTAAAAACTTTGCCTTTAACGTTTTTGAAGCTAAAGCTGTGCATGTGAAACTTCTCACACTCCTAGACTTTGGTGACCTCCGTACTTGAAATAAGTTTGATTGACCCTTGTCAAATGTCATGGCCACAGCAGGATTATTTTCGTGTAGAAAAACAGAAAATGTATCATATTCTTGGAGATTTATTAAACAGAGCTTTATGGCCACATACACTCCCCTGGTTTGGTGACCTCCAGACACGAACCATCTCTCTTTGAACCTTGTAACATTTCAAGTTCACAGTTGGTTAAAGCGTGGGTCAAAAATTAAAAAAGTATAATTTCCTTAACGTATTTTGAAGCTTAGGGCTTTGAAAATATGTCACATTTGACGGGCGCAATGGCTTGGTGGTAAGACTCCGGCCTCCAAAGCGGAAGGTCATGGGTTCGAATCCCGGCCGCGCCTGGTGGGATAAGGTGGAGATTTGTCCGATCTCCCAGGTCAACTTATGTGCAGACCTGCTTGTGCCGTATCCCCCTTCGTCTGTACACACAAGCACAAGACCAAGTGCGCACGGAACAGATCCTGAAATATATGTCAGAGTTCGGTGGGTTATATAAACACGAATATACCCAGCATGCTTCATCTGAAAGCGGCGTATGGCTGCCTAAATGGCGGGGTAAAAACGGTCATACACGAAAAGATCCACTCGTGCAAAAACACGAGTGTACGTGGGAGTTTTAGCCAATGAACGCAGAAGAAGAAGCAGAAGAAATATGTCATACTTTCCGAGTGTTTGATGGCTTGATTCTAGCCCCAAAGCTTGTTGCTCCTGATAACATTTCAAGCTTGCAAAGTGTGTGAGTTCTGGATATTAGTAGGACATTTTCTCAGACATTTATGGGGCCAGAGGGGCTAATAACTACCAAGCTGTGTCGTATGAGCACTTCCTTTTTAATTTTTTGTTCTGTTTGGGGTAAGAGGAGTTAATCTGTGACTTTTTCCCTTTATTTGTTGTTGTTGCTGTTGTTGTTGTTGTTGTTGTTGTTGTTGTTGTTGTTGTTGTTGTTGTTGTTGTTGACGACTTTCTTGTTGACTTCCTTGTTGTTTGTTTTGACACAAGTTATGGTCTCTTTCAGAGGCCTGTTCATGGCGAAAGAACCATTGCTGGCCTGGGGACTGCTCGGCTCAGCTAGCGGACAACTGTCACTGTCGTCCTGGCTTTAAGTCTGTCGATGTCAATGGCGCGCGACTGTGTGACTGTGAGTATAGGTTTCATTTGTTCAATTATTTGTTGGTGTTGCATTTTTGAGCTTATTACATTTTGATGACTTGACGGGTTATTCCGGCTTGTTTTTGCTAGCTCATTTGTATCTGTATCCTCTTTGTTGGCATTGTTAGACGACGACGGAAACGACAACGACGACGACGACGACGACGACGATAATGATAATTTATATAGCCTCATGTCAGAATGTGAATAACAGTTCTCAAAAAGACATCCATTTTGTTCGTGTTAGTGGACACCCCGCCACTAATGGACACCTGTCAACTGTACCTAACGGACATGTACGGTACGGACACACGGTCGGGCTACACGGGAAACGTGACTGACTGCACACATCAGCGTGACGAGATCATCAACACTCGGCCTGTACGGCTGACCTTCAAGATAGGAGCTCACCTCAACCTCTCCGTGGGAAACTACCCTCGTTATCTTCACAAGTCAGAAGTCGGTGTCGTCGGCACCAGAGTGACTGCTGTGAGGGTTGCCTTGAATGGTATGATTATAATACAATTTGTGTTTGTTTTGTTGGTGGTTTTCTCTCTCTCTCTCTCTCTCTCTCTCTCTCTCTCTCTCTCTCTCTCTCTCTCTCTCTCTCTCTCTCTCTCTCTCTCTCTCTCTCTCTCTCTCTCTCTCTCTCTCTCTCTTGGGGAAACATCCTTCAATGTTAACGCATACAAAGCTTCGACTTCCTGACTTCTCTCAGATGACAGGAGACAGGTCACTTACTCTATTACACATGTCATAATTTGATTTTTTTTAAGCGCTTAATTACTTCTCTTTGTTTATTAGATCTGGCTTCTGTTAGTTTGTGCAGACAGGGGATGTTTTGTGGATTGAATTAGTCCCGTAACTGACAACAATTCTGTCTGCAAAATTATTTCAGCAAAGAAATCTCTTTCTGTTCAGGAAATAATAAGGCTGTCGACTTTGGTATTTGGTGGCAGACGTTGACAAACTTTAAACTCGAAGTGTGTTTATTATGGTTATGCTATTTGACTACTGTCGTATTCAG
>NC_090258.1:14073292-14288292 GCF_037325665.1 Littorina saxatilis
ATGACGTCACGGCAGAGATGGACTTCACCAGCAATGACGTCATGCACGTGCGTTGGCATGGTTTCACGGACCACGAGAGCGGCATCATGTTGTACCGTGTGGTTACAGCGGAGCGATGTCTGGATAAGGGGGAGATGGAGAGTGCTTCCAACACTACTAAGGTGGACGGAGGATTTACATCGACAACTCTGAAGCTTCCTGGAGAAGGTTCGTTGCTAGCAGGACTAACTTTAAAAATGTAGTGTGACTTCTTAGCAAGTTTTAGAACGGTCGTGATTATGCGCGAATTTTACGCTCGATTTTTTCTCATAGTTTCTTCTTCTTGGTCTTTCTTTCTTTCTTCCTTTCTTTCCTTCTATCTATCTTTAAGAGATTTGTTGAAATGGTCCGTAGTATTTTCCTTCACCCTGTGGTGCCACAAAAGTCTTTTATTTTATTTTTGTTTACTGCTGCTCAGCTTGTAAAATTTAGTTTGCTAACGTTTAAAATAAGGTTTTTATCTTTGTATTTAGTCCACTTTGCAAATAAAACAGTACTATGAACTGGGCATTCTATTCCTTTAGAAAATAAAAACCCTACTGTGCAATTTTCTTTTCCATTTTTTGCTAATTGATATCTTTCATTCAGGTCACTACTTCACCAGTGTAATCGCCTACAACGGAGCCATGCAGCCATCGACAGTGGCGTGTTCAGACGGCCTCACATACGACACTACTGCCCCAATGCTACGCAACGTCTCTCTATTCCACAGCCGAACCGGGCGAGCAATAGCCTGCACACCTTCAAACCAAACCTGGCTCATCAACGCTAATTTCACCAAGGTGAAGCTCCCCCCAACATCAGCTTGCCTTCAGGTCTGCGCTGCGAGTTCATCTCGAGTCGATGTGGATCATATCATTTTGACGTCAAACTTTTCCCTGGAGGATGAACTGTCGGATGACCTCTGTCGACGTTTGAAACCGATGACCTCGGAACATCACATTCTCCTTCCTTCCGACTACCTGAAAGTGGAGTGGGCGGGGCTTGACGACGAAAGCCACATGGAAGAGTTCTACGTTGGTATAGCAACGGACAGGTCTTTGAGGTCATCTCCTGACCTTTTGTCCTTCACCCCGACTCAAGGTCGTCAGTCGTATCACGCGCGTCACGCGGGTTTAGGTCACGGTGCACGCTTCTACGTCTTTCTACGTGCTGTCAACAAGGCCGGATTGGACGTGATGCTGACGTTAGGTCCTGTCATCGTTGACGTCACTCCTCCTGACGTCACAGGTGCCTTAAATGCTTTCGTCAGAGATGGTTTTCTTGTGGTCAATTGGAACAATGGGACTTTCTCGGATACTGAGCAACCCAAGGGGGTTGATTTTGATTTCTCCTTCCGCGTTGGTAAGCAAAGATTGTTTTCAATTCACAAACCGTGATTGATTGATTGATTGATTGATTGATTGATTGATTGGTTAATTGATCGTGCAAATTGTTTGGAAACATTCTGGTAGCTTTTCTGTGTGTTTTCCTTTTGAAATTTACAACACTGTAACATAACAATATCTTTGTCGCGTTTACCTTTGAGATTTTATTTCATCATCCATGTTGATTCTTTATTTCCTCGTGGTGGGCCTTTTTGTCAATATTTCTTGTTTAGTGTGTGTATTCTTGTTTTTTTCTTCTTTTCTTTACTTGCATTAGTATTTGTGTGTCTCCTTCTTTGTCGTAATTGATTGAATTCCTTGTTGAAGCTTATTGCAAACCTTCACTTCTGACAGGACATGAAGCTGGGTTTGTCACGCCATTTCTCAGTCTTCCCGAGTCCCTGATGTCTCAGTGTGTACACCAAAACGTCACTGGGTGCGCGCGCTACCCCGTCACTACTCTGCAGCGTCACGACACAGAGCAAGGGCGCCATTTTGTCTTCCAGCTCCACGTCACCAATGCTGCTGGGCACGTGACCTCTGTCAACACTTCCGGTGTACGACTTCCGGCGCATCTGCCTCCCAGCCACGGCGTTGTCATGGATGTTTTGAGACTGAGACCGGCGACGACGACGAAAACTCCGATGACGACGATGAAGACAACAGCTGCAACCTCTCCGTTGACACAGGCAGATTCTACCGTCGTGACTGCAACCACGTCGAACCTTCCCGAGAATGTCACGACTTCAGATGTACGGAACATGACTAACACATCACAAACACCGATTCGGCCACTAAGAAACCAGTATCATTTGTTGCCGGAGTTTTCCAAAGACATTGATGTTGTCCTACAGAGAGAAGAGATCTGTATCGCCTGGAGTGGATTCTATCATGCTGAGGATGTGGCTGTGGAAATAGCCATTGGCAGTTCCCCAAACCAAGACGATGTCGTTAAATTTTCTTCAGTCAAGAATAGAAGCCCTGCCTGTCAGAACGCTACTTTACTACCAGTCTATATAAAGCTGTTTTCTGTCGTAAAGGCTTCGAGCTCTGGCGGTACAACTCTGTTCTCTTCTGACGGCTTTCAGATTGTTCCGAGAAACGATGCTGAAAATAGAATCAAGATCTTCAATGGCGGTGGATGTAAAGAGCAGGAGGTCACTGGAAAACACACGCTTAATTCGTCAGAGTCGAGTCTCAAGCTCAATGCTTTTACAGCGAATCTCGTTCATCCCGGTGACATCCTCTTCGTTCGGATTTCTCCTTTTGAGCCAAACCTCTCTTTCTCAGATGCAGTACTTCTACAGACGACGCTTACTGGGTATCAGATTATTGCCAAATCCTCCAACGCTACCGATACTTTTCCACCAACTTTGGCAGAAAACTCAAGCCTCGAGATGTTCAACTGTCTGATGGATGCGGAGATTATCCCAGCATCAAGAAAAGGCTTTGATGTTACTTGGGAAGTAGCTGGTCCTTGGTCGAGCTTGGTAACAACTAAAAAAGTCGAGATTATGGATGAGACGTGCTTGGAGAATTCTGTCAAGAAAAGCAAGTATACACACGAACTGTGCCTGGCCGCGAGTGTCACAGCTGACTCAAGAGAAAACAGAGCTACGATAGCAGGCGACATTGCTTCGGGACATCAGTACACCGCACGAATAACTCCATGCTTTGATGATGGCTGTCTTCCTTCTGTCGCGTCCACTCCCGTCCTTTACGATTCCACCCCAAGAACGGTTAGAATCATGCATTCTGGAATCACAGCGCATAATTCACTTGGAGTTGGAATTGCGGTCACGGCTGCGGTTGAACCAGCCTTTGGTCATTCCAGTTTGGGCAGGAGCCAGCCATGTGTGGCGAAATGGACAGTGTCCAGGGACAGATATGGTTCCACGGCGCTCACAGACTGGAGTGTAACAACTTCCACCAGTTGCTCAAATATAACGGTGAGTCAGTGGGTGTGGGATAGTGGTGTCTTATGTGTGTACATGCATATTTTTGTTTTTTGCATCTGAAATTGGGGGAGACTAAATACGATAAATTCATGGACAGACAAGCTTGATTTACTCTGGAAGTTGTATGCACAACAAAAGACATCACAAATCTAAAGCAGGAAAATATGATAACAACGAATCTACAAGTACAGTCAGAGTCTTGTTCTCAAGCCTTGGTCTACCAGTATTGTCGCTTACTTTTCTGATCTGACGCATTGTTTTTACAAATGACCGGTCAACCGTCCAATACGTCTTGACATGTAGGATTTCTGATCGAACAATTGTTTTTTTAGCCATTGCATTTGAACGTGAGGTCCCAACTGAAATCTTCTGAGTCTGGAAACATCACTGCAAGTACATCTAACAGCCTAAGTGTCAACGTCGTATACGTACTATGTTCCTCGTCTGCAACAGATGTAAAAATCCGCAGAGCAGACTAACTATGCTGAGTGATTACAACCTGTACTTTTCAAATTATTTTTTATTACAAATTGTCAGTATAATTTTGAGTTACCGGTATGTGCTTTATTTTTCATTATTTAATATTTCAGATACAACAAGACGTTGACCTCACCGATACCAGTATGGGTACACTCTACGTGTGCTTACAGCTGCTTTACCCACTCAGATCTGAAAACCCCACGTGCAAAACGCTGGTCCGGCCAAGAAGCCTGAACTCGTTGTTCTCCTTCCATCTTGTTGAAGTTGACCACAACACTCTAGAGCACACTAACCTTGAAGGATTCCTGCACACTCATCAGTTAGGAAGCAAGCTTCATCAACTGTACGATCTCGATGTGGATTTCATATCTAGCGACACTGTCCTGTCCGCCATTTTGTCTGACGCGGATCAGAGGAACGTCACGTGGTTCCTGATGACCAGTCAGCGTGCGCCACCTCACGGAGACTGCGTGGCTGATCCTGAATGCGTGACGTCAAAGACTACTGCAACGGGAACCGTCGTGTTTTCACGGACACTTTCAAAACTGAGAGATGGGCAAAGCTACTACATCTGTGCCCTTGTGGCTTCAAGGTCGACGAAACAACAGGGTCAAGGTCACGGAAAAGCTGAAGGTCAACAAGAAGTCTGCGGGGATGGAGTGACTGTCGACGACACGTCACCCGAACCGGGTAATGTTGTTATCAGGAACACACAGTCTGGTTACCTAGGCAACGCAGATAACGTGATGGTGACGTGGACTGGATTCACTGATGGAGGTTTTCAAGGAATACAGTCTAGCCAAGCGCACGTTTATGGACTCAACTACTCCGTAGCGCTTGGTGAGTTTTCCTTCTTTTGTTGTGTGGTCTACGTGTTTTTGTGTTTGATTTGCATGTCTCTGTCTCTCTAGTAGAGTGGTCCGTATTCGTTTCGTGGGCTCGATATACAGGCAACAAACACACAACAAAAACAGTGCTGTATTAACCAACATGCAAGGGACAGTCATCTTAAATGTCAAATTGGACTTCACGTTGTTTCCCTTTGGTGTTCAAATAAGAAAACAATGCTTTTTATCAAAAGATCGCAAAGACGGCGGTTGCATGTTTGTAGAGAACATGTAGGGGAGGGAAGGCGTGTTTAAAGCATCCTCTAACTGATTGTATAGTGTTGTATGATTATGAACTTGTGTGTGTGGATTTGTGACTCAGGGAGCTACCCAGGAGCAGAGGACATAAGTCATTACGTACCAGTGGGACAGCTGACCACCTGGACATTTGACCACCTTGATGTCACACCTGGAACTACTTGCTATGCCACAGTCAAAGGTAAATTACAGACTATGTAACACAATACGTGACTGACAGCAATACCAGTAGACTAAGTAGTTCTTATTAACATAGCATTAACTGATCATCATTGTTGTTAATTTTAGCACCAATGACCTCGGTCGTCGTGATCATCTTTGACGTGGTCTTCGTCGTCGTAAAATTATCAGCATTAGAAGTAGTATTGGTGGGGTTGGAAGCAATCTCAGCAACATTGTTGTTAATAATGATGATAATTCGCCTTCAGGGCTAACGTCCCGTTACCTATGTAAGAGTCGTTGAGTACTTCTCGTGGTTCACCTCCAGGCGACACGGAGTGAGTCCGATTTTATTTGTGATCATTTGATACGATTTGTTTTTTTAACGTGATTTCCTGAACAGCGGCCGATCAAATGGGTCACGCGACACAATCCTCTTCAGATCCTGTCGTCGTCGACATCACGCCGCCTACCGTCGGTCACGTGAATGCAGGAACGATAACTCACGAGAGCTACGTGCCAGGACCTGAGTTATCGGTTCACTGGGATGGCGTGGAGGACATGGAAAGTGGAATTAAAACTTTGCAGGTATTAAGTGTTATAACTTTTAAATGTCAACTAGACAAATAGCCTAATCAGGTAGCATACTGAGTTGGTCGGTAGATTTGTTTACTGGCATTTTATTTTCAGTGGCTAAAACAAAATAGTGGGGGAAGCAACTGTTGCTTCCAGAAGCATGAAACGTAGAAGTGTGTATTTTGTTCACTGTTTGATATTTCCAGTGCTTAATTTCACCATGTACTTGTGGGTTTTTTTAGTTTTTTTTTTTTTTTTACATATCATAGTTTTGTGTAAAAGCGGAATAACCTCTTTACTCTCTGTTGGGATCAAGTTCCTGTCTTATTTCCAACTACTGCGCCAATCTTTTTAATAAATGTTCTATTTCTTCTGTCATAGATTGCCGTGACTAGCGAGGGTGGACAGTCTATAGTTCCATTCCAACTTTGTCACGGAATGTCATCAACTGTGGTGACCACTGGTCGGCTGGTGGATGGACATTCCTATGTTTTGTTGCTGAAGGTTGGTACTTTGTGCGTGTAACTTTTGTAACGCAGTGTATAAAAAGAATATGTTTGACAATTGGACTGTGAGTGTGGTGTTGCTAGTGGGAGGAGGGTACAGTTCATTATTATTGATTTCTATTAGTAAAATCAATCAATCAATCAATATGAGGCTTATATCGCGCGTATTCCGTGGGTACAGTTCTAAGCGCAGGGATTTTTTTAAAAATTGTTTAAATTTTTTTTATTTATTTTATTTAATGAGGTGTCTTCAGATCAGGGGAACTGAATTGGCTGGATAAGCTGAAAGAGTGAGTGAAAGTGAACCTTAATAAAGAGAAAGGTTTTAGGTGAATCGTAATCTTTACAACCTGTCCCATTTACAAACACTTGATACAGACGCGCACTACATTTAAGAGAAGAAAAAAAACCACGAACTAAACTTTCGTATGTTCTTCTACAAGACTACGAAAAGGAGAAACAGTTAAATCATATCAGAGACAGACAAGCAGACAGACAGACAAACAGACAGAGACATAGAACCACAGACTGAGAGACAAACACAGACGCAGTCGGACTTAATTTCTTTCTCCATTCTTTCCTCAGCTGTGAATTACTTGGTACCAATTACTTTATACTATATAATATGACGTCATTGTAGGCCACATTATATAATATGACGTCATTGTAGGCCACCAACCGAGCCGGTCTGAGTTCAATGACGTCATCGCAACCCTTTGTGATCGACAGTTCTCCACCAGGTCCAGGAGTTGTGAGGAACAGTGGTACAAACACCAGTGTGAGTTGACTAAAAAGTATTGTTGTAAAACAAACACTAACAAAACCCGCTTGTAATCGTGAAGAATGATATGGTTCGATCATTAGGGAAGCAAAAACACTCGCATGTGAAAAAATGTTCTCTGGTTTTATACAACAAAGCACTAAGTTGTGACCTTAGTTGACGAAAAATGGAGAAAATGTGATTTCCAATTTGGGTTTAACACTATTGTGACTGGCTCTGCCTCTCCCTTGTCTTCCTGCCGTCATGAAACTTTTTCAAAGGATGCTTTCGATACATTGTTTTGCTCGAAAATTGTGCAAAACCACGTTGAATTCAAAACAGACTTTGGCAAGTGAAGTTACAGTACTAAGGATGGGAAGTAACTCTGAATACCCGTACGTTCGAAACAAACACGAGTTGTATACCTTAGACCAATATCTGTTATGACAAGGAAATCGGACTTAAAGGCCAACATCCAAAAGAATTTTTCTCCTGGAGCGACCTAAACTTGAACCCGTCGCTCTTCTTGCATGTCTGTTTACTTCGTGTTGCACGCAAAAATTGCGCGACTTCCTTGCCGCGTGGATTGACGAAGCTGTTTTATTCTCGTGACTGAAAACACTGCAGTGCGTGCAGTTTTATTCTGTGGGTTCGACAGATCGGTCCAGTAGTTTGGTCTCAATCGCTCTACACACACGCGCACACACACACACACATACACATACACACACTGGCACACACACACACACACACACACTCACACACACACACAGGCACACACTAGCACACACACACACACACGCACACACACACACCCGCTCGGCTTTTTGTCCCCTCTGCCTCACTGATTTGGTTTTTATTTATTTATTTTATTTATTTTATTTACGAGGATTTATATCGCGCACGTATCTCACCACACAAGGCGACTCAAGGCGCATGTTACCTATTAATGCCGTGTGAGATGGAATTTTTTACACAATATATCACGCATTCACATCGGCCAGTAGATCGACTGCCTTTAGGCGCTGCATCCACCTTTCACGGCCTATTATTCCAGGTCACACGGGTATTTTGGTGGACATTTTTATCTACGCCTATACAATTTTGCCAGGAAAGACCCTTTTGTCAATCGTGGGATCTTTAACGTGCACACCCCACGTGTGTTTATTTCGTCATTATTTTGTTAGTAAATAGTGAACATTGCTTCAATGCCGAAGCAACAAACATCATTATTGGTTGTAATTTGCTACCAATTTTAAAACCCGATTATCGTATTACATAGTAATTTTGACAGCAGTTCAAATGTGTACATTTACCAGTTCCATTCAGCAGACTTTCAGGTCTTTGTGACTGATTTCTGGCCAGGAATTCATCACGCTTTCTGTTGTTCATTCGTTTCCTGTGACATTGATCAGCAAACCAGCAAAGTGTGTGTGTGTGTGTGTGTGTGTGTGTGTGTGTGTGTGTGTGTGTGTGTGTGTGTCTTTGGTTATATCGGTTTTTGTTGTTGTTGATGAGTACGTAACAAAATGTAGTCAGTATAATTATATACGTTTGCACCATACCTCATCTCCCGTGAAATATCAACAGAGTTCGAAGTTTCAGTTTGTCAATCTGTATAGTATGATTTGCTTTCAAATACGTTTTGTCTTTCTTTCCTTGTCCTGGTTTGTTTACAGATCATCGTCATTTTTTAATCTCGGAAGATCTAACTAGTGTTCTGAGCATCGCCTAAGTAGACATCAACAAGCATGTACATACTTGAATGATCTTGCCGTTGTCTATCTTTTGCGATATCATGTCCATTTCCACATCGCAACATTATTGAATATTTGTACCAGTTTCAATTTGTCTGATAGATGTTGAATGACACAGAAATAAAACGATTTCTTCGTGAACTTCAATTTAATATATCAGGTGTACGATACATCTACACAGTTGTGTGTGTGTGTGTGTGTGTGTGTGTGTGTGTGTGTGTGTGTGTGTGTGTGTGTGTGTATGTGTGTGTGTGTGAGTGTGTGTGTGTATGTGTGTGTGTGTGTGTGTTCTTGAACATAACTACACCCATGTGTTTATGAGTTACATAATTATATATATGCGTTCAGTCAGTCTGCATGTTTCCTTTCACAAAATAAGACACAACATCAAAAATGAATACAGATTTGATCTGCAAGAAGGAAATATCAAACCAACCCACACCCCAAACCTAAAGCAGCTCATGACAAACTTTTGGTACACACTTTGCAAAATAATACTCTAATTTCTAACCAGCTGCATTACACGCTGCCAACAGAGAGAGAACAAGTCGCGTAAGGCGAAATTACAACATTTAGTTAATCTGTCGAACCCACAGAATACAAGAAACTAAGTCCATCTCACGATGAACACGAGCCGAAATCATATGCACTCGACTTATGAAATAGAAAGAAATCAAATACGACGAAGAGAAGAAAAAGTTTGAAAGTACCATTGAACTTCCATGTCGGCGTGTGGCTGAGCTTAAAATAGGAATGTTGTTGCAATCTGTTAGGCACTTTCCCTTTTGACAGGTAGTTGTTGCATGTACAGCAAAACACGGCCTTTTTTACAAATCCTAAAGACTGTCGGAAACTTCGCATGCTCTCTTGTGAACGCCATGTGAAACATTGATTCTGAAACAAAAATCTATGGCATGAATGACAATGGAAAGACGGTCTCTCTCTGATTCCAAGTTCATAATGACAGTTATAAAGTGCTGAATTTAAAAAATCTGTAGATGAAGTAAAATCATTTGAATGTTGGCTTGTTGAAACTTCATAACAAACAGCCACCTCGTCTATATCATTATCTGAAAGAATGCCAACTTCCTTTGAAACACCAACATTTGTATGGAAAACTTCTGTTTCTGTCATCTTTGATTTCATTTGACAACTTGGACTGATGGCATCTTCCAGAGATATATCCATTACTTTCAACTTGCGCCTCTTTGTATTCCTGTAAGCCTGCCACTTATTTATAAAAAGAAACGTTTGATACTTTTACCAAACAGTTAATATAATGCACGATTTACCTGTATTCGTCTTTAAATTCTGCAAGACTGAAGCGAAAGAGGTCTGTCTCAGTTTTGTCGTCAGTTTGTTGTGTACATTTACACACGCACAACGAACAACACATGCACAGGCCCGGGGGAAGCTCTCCTTTCTTATGTCCGACGATAGACGTATACATGTAGTTTACATGTTTATTAGTCATCTATTTGATAGATTACGTGTATGATATGACGGAGAGTCGCATCGGTTTGATGCCGTGAACCCAACCGTGGCTGTGGCGGTCGTTTGAAGTAGCCTACTTCTTTATAAAGATTCCTTTACATTCTACTTCTGACCAAGGCATGTTTGGTACCTAGTGAATCCTTGTTGCGTGTAGTTTTACGTGGCACGTTGCCCAAAGTTGTATTCTTGAGGAGCATAAAATAAAACGTGTTACAAAGTTATCTCAAAACTCTGCAGTGACTGCTCGCGCAGCAGGTCAGCTAATTATAGCACGCAGCCTCCACAGACAGCTTTCGAGCCGAGACCATATGAGTCGCCGCTCCTGCGGCTCGTCAAAAACTGCACGCACTGCAGTGTTTTCAGTCACGAGAATAAAATAGCTTCGTCAATCCACGCGGCAAGGAAGTCGCTCGATTTTTGCGTGCAGCACGAAGTAAACAGACATGCAAGAATAGCGACGGGTTCAAGTTTAGGTCGCTCCAGGAGAAAAATTCTTTTGGATGTTGGCCTTTAATGTGTACAGGTAAACCTACCTTTGGCGTAATTTAAATGTATTATTTGTCTCTTCTGCTACTGTTTCGAGGCTGCTTTCAGCAAAAACGTTTACAGGTCAGTGCCACTAGAGTGTTCATTTTGTGAATGTTCCTGTTAACATACGCCAGCAAGGCCTGGTTAAAAAAAAAACCAACCCCACTCTGTTGTGAATTAGTTAAAACCACCCGACAGCTCCTGACACATTTCCTCGTGCTGTTTACTTTAGGTCCAGTCATCCTACAGCAGGGAGGTGGGGATGTACCCGGTTAGTTGGACAGGGTTTGATGACCCCCACTCCGGCCTGGCATACTTCAGGGTGGGGCTTGGGTCGGCAGCGAAAGGGGTAGATATCAACCCATATGTCTACGTCGGTCTGCAAAATTGTGAGTTGTGAATTTTGTGAATCTTTAATGTGTCGATGGTGGCAGATTATGTTTTACATAGTTGAGTGTATGTGTGTGTGTGGGTGTGTGTGTGTGTGTGTGTGTGTGGGTGTGTGTGTGTGTGTGTGTATGTGTGTGTGTGTTTGTGTGTGTGTGTGTGTGTGTGTGTGTGTGTGTGTGTGTGTGTCTGCATGTGTCTGTGTGTGTGTCTGTGTCTTTCTGTCTGTCTGTGTCTGCGTCTGCGTCTGAATGTGAGTCTGTGTGTGTGTCTGAGTGTTAATGTGGGTGGGGGGCTTCCCCCGAAATATTTGTACGCTGCGTTCTTCTTCACTGCTTGAAAATACAAGAAGTATTATTGGAGATTTTTATTCTGAAATTAATATTATATTCTGAACATTTTCTGTGGCCACCAGCCTATGTTTGGAAGCGTGAGTTTGATCAAGGCAAGAAGTACTACGTCACTGTAGAAGCTTGCAATCACGCCGGCCTGTGTCGTGTGACGTCATCAAGCAGTATGACGTTTGACAACTCGCCACCATCACCTGGTCATGTGACAGTGGGCTTTGATGGGCGTCACAGCAAGTTCTTTGGACACATGTTTGTATAATCCACGCGCTCTTGACTGCAACGGCTTTTCTTGCTTTGTGTTTAGTTGGGGTTCTGTGCAGTAAGGTTGGATGTTTTGCTGGAAGGCAATGCAATGGAGGCATTCTTAATGTCCATGACATGACAGGGACATGAAAACCCGACAACCAACCAACCAATCAATATCTTTTGCATTTCTAATGGAAGCCTTTACGTGAGTGTTTACATAGAGACAAAGTAAATTTTGAAGCCTGCGTCGGCGTCTGGTGGGTTTTTCTATTCAGAAATTAATTGGTGTAAATACATGATTAGCATATATGTATAATCAACAACAGGATATAAACTTACATGCGAAATATGTTGGACAAAATGTGTGTTGATTTCGCGCTTAGGATCATATCAACTGTATTATTTGAACGGACAGGAGTTCTGGGATTTAAGTTGTAAAATAGTTTTGGGCGTGCTCCGTTATTACTCCATATTGTTCGAGTTCCTATCTGTTTCAGCACATCCGTTCCAGTCCAATGGGTGGGCTTCTCTGACCCTCAGACTGGTATAGCTGACTTTCGCTGGTGTCTCGGTAAATCATCAACAACTTGTGACGTCATCCCTATGACGCAAACCATCTTGTCACGAGGCGCTGTGACGTCAGGGATATCTCTCCCGGCAGCCACGCCTCTCTACGTCATCGTGATGGCGAGGAATGCTGGGGGATTGGAGACGACTAGTGTGTCGGATAGCTTCCAAGGTGAAACCAGAGGGAATGTGAATGGATGTGTTCGTGTTTTCAAAACTGAGGGGTGGGAAGGAGCTATGCCGTGTGTGTGTGTGTGTGTGTGTGTGTGTGTGTGTGTGTGTGTCTTTATGGAATGTCTTTATCTTTGTGGGTATGTCTATCTTTCTAATCATGGTCGACCAAAAGGGTGCGATACTCTTGTAATTTCCGCTGTTTGTGTAGCTGCTGTTTCGGGCGATTCTATATTAAATGCTTGCGCTTGTGTTCATACGTGTGTCTCAGGCTTTCACTGAACCAGAAAATAACATTTGTGTTTATGAAAAAAGATTTGATAAAAACTGAAAATAACACAATTCCAGTTGATCCAACACCACCGGAAGTCATCACACAGCTCCATTTCGTTTCACCAAGAGACGGACGCAAGCTTTTCAGCCAATGGGATCGCTCCATTCTGCGACTGGCGTGGAAATTTTGGGACCCGGATAGCACAGTGGTGAGCCACAGCGTGGAGATGAGGAGTAAATTAACGGGACGGCTTGTGATGGAGACTATCAACTTAGCTGCTGATACCGAGGTAAATCATATATTTGAAAGATATTTTGAGTGATGCTGGGTATAGATGTATATCGCCTCTTTTTAAGAGTTACTATCATTATTATTCATCTTTGATTATGTGTATGCTGTAGAACAGGTTAAAAATGGTGTATTCCGTTACTTGCTTGCTTGATTTACTGACTGATGTATTGCTTGGTTGGTTGGTTGATTTTACGCATGTTTGTGTCATTTCAGTTTCAATGTTGTGGTGTGAGATTTGAGCTGTGGTTTTTATTGTTACATCTGGAGTGCATGGGTATTAGTCCGTCTTCGACCACGAAGTCATTTAATTTATCTGAAATTGTTATTGTGTCTGTGTTCCTCGTTTTAGTTTTAAGGCAGTAAATAAAAGCAGTATTTCTGTCCATAAAAGGAGATGAATAAACTCGGAGTATTATTTACTTTTCTGAATCGTTCAGTGATCTGCACGTGCAAGAATCGACAATGACATGCATGTGTCTTGTTTCTCCTTCAGCTGACCCTTACCCTGAAACAAAAGAACCTTCTACTTGACGGCGATAGCCACTGGGCAGCCGTGACGGCCTGTAACGCTGCTGGTCTTTGCGCCACCTCCACCTCCTCCCTCCTGCTAATCGACTCGTCCCCACCCGTGGCCGGTACCTTCCTGTCCCCCCTTATCTGGGACAAAGTGAACTCGTCCACCACAGTTCTTCATCTCGCCTGGAGGGACTTCTCTGACGTTGAGTCTGACGTCATCGCTTATGACGTCACGATGGGAAGGGAATACAACGGCGAAGGTTTGTCTAAAGGGGTGGCGAGAGTTCTTCACGACAACACCACTGAAGACCAGACCTCCACCCTTCAGATCAGCGAGACTTTAGAACCAGGAGATGAGGTGTACTTAAGTATCAGAGCGGAGAATCAGGTCGGTCTCCATAGCGAAATCGTCCGTATGGCGTACACAGTGTTAGCTGACAGTTCAAACAAAACCTCGGGGACTTTGCTCCTGATTCGCCATTCCTGTGACGCCTACTATTGCACCAAAGAATGCACGTGTGCTCCCACCGGCGAACACTGTCAAATATCTTCGCTCTCAGCTTGTCAAAGCTGCAGTCCTGCAGACCCAAGCTTCGCTAACTTTTCTGTTCATTCATACATCGGTATACGAGGCAAACCACACACGTTTACCACTTCATTGAAATGCCTAGAAGGACACTGGGAGATCAAAGATCCTGCCTTGTTGAAGAACGTTTCTCGATTTCAATGGAGCTTCAGCCTCTTCAACAAAACAGAAGGAGACGGTGTGTTTGTCGCCGATGAAGAGGTTTGGTTTGACGTTGGTCGAAATACCGATGTCATCCATTGCTTGCCTGGAAGCCGAGTTCTACAGTCTGGGCTACGTTACGTCTTGCACGTGCGAGTTTGGCTGTCACGTGACAAGTATTCGACCTTCACCTCTGAGCCTGTCGTCGTCGACCAGACACCTCCCAAAGCGATGAAGAGACGTACGGTTATCGAGTCTGGCGTCACGTGTAAGAAGGATGTTGATTACGTCACCACTGAGCCCTACGTCACTGCGTGTTGGAATGGCGTGTTTCAAGATCCAGAGAGTCCGATAACGCGATATGAAGTCTGGGTTGGAACTGCTCGATATGGTATGATTTCCCGGCAGTCATTTGACTCACCTTTTCATTTGTTAACAATTAGTTTGAATTTTTAGTTTACTTTGGACTTAACTCAAATTGCTCTTTTGTTGTTGACTAGAATGAGAGGACTCAACAGGTTACTGGTTTTAAGTGCTGATAATTTTTTTCTGTGAGTTTCTTGCTGCAGTCTAGATGTGCCTACATGTATTCTGTCTAATGACAGGTTAGAATGCAAAGTTTTGCGTAAAACCTTCATCTTTATAAAGTACAGTTTTATCCATCTGTTCGTGAATGAATCCGCCCATCAATCTCTCTCACTCTCTCTCTCTCTCTCTCTCTCTCTCTCTCTCTCTCTCTCTCTCTCTCTCTCTCTCTCTCTCTCTCTCTCTCTCTCCTCTCTCTCTCTCTCCTCTCTCTCTCTCTCTCTATCTCTCTCTCTCTCTCTCTCCTCTCTCTCTCTCTCTCCTCTCTCTCTCTCTTCTCTCTCTCTCTCTCTCTCTCTCTCTCTCTCTCTCTCTCTCTCTCTCTCTCTCTCTCTCTCTCTCTCTCATGTTTCAATCATTGTTCAAAAACAAAGAAGATTAAAAGAGATTGATTCAGCGTGAAAATAATTGCGAAAAACCTGCAGTTATTTTCATGGAAATTTTATTTTCCGTTTCTTCTCTATTGTGCAATTTTACTAACCGCTTTTATTTCCTTTCTACTTATTCAGGCTCAGACTTCCTTGCAAAACGCGACATGGCTCTTAACACATCTCTCGCCATTTCCACCACACACATGGAAGAGGGCACGCGCTATTACGTCAGCCTACGAGCATGGAACGAGGCTGGTCTGCAGACGACACTTGTGTCTGACGGTGTCTCCATTGACGTTATGCCTCCTATACCTGGAGTTGTCTTTTCTTCCCGACACCATAACAGCCGTCATGCACAATCGTCACAGAACAGTCTGGATGCCTCCTGGCATGGGTTTGAAGATAGACACTCTGGTGTGACGTCATACCACGTGGCGCTGTATGACGTAGATGACGTCACTGAACCAGTTGCGCCTTTCACTGACGTGGGTTTCCTGACACAGTTTGAATTCAAGGGACTGTCATTAGCCCACGGTCACAGGTTCGTATGTAAAGTGAAACAAAGCCCAACTAAATGAAACAGCTACATGAGGGGGAAACAAATCTAGATGGTTCATTTAAACTACATGTTAAACTGTTGCTTGGAATGTAAATTTGCCACGGTGATAAATTCTGCTGGACATAATCAACGTGTTTTGTTCAACAAACATCATGTAAGAGGAAGATCAGTCCCCCTGCGGAGAACAACACTCATGTACAATTTGTCAGCAGCGGCTCCAGCAGTTGTTTCACTCTTGTTGTCGTATTTACTTTGGAGCGAAAGGAGATGTTTCTTTTCGTGGTAGAGTTCTTATTTCTGTGTTTTGTGTTTCATTTTTCCAGGTACTTCGTATCAGTCAAAGCACGCGACCAAGCAGGTCTTGAGAGCGCAGCTATCAACTCTTCCCATATTCTGGTCGACACAACGCCCCCTAGCGGCGTTTCTTGTAAAACCTTCTACCTTCAGGATCAGGCAACTCTTGACTTTACCCCAACTTCCTCCTTCCTCCACGATAGCTATACGGGAACTCTCACGGCCGAGTCTCTTCGACCGAACGAACTGATGAAGATCGAGGTCCAAGCTCTGAATTTGGATCGTGGTGCGAATGGATACTTGCAGGTAGAGGAAATGAGAATGCCGATATATTTCAAGTACACGCAGTCCGGAGATGCAAGCGCAGAGCATGTATTCATATCTCCAGCGGTGCAAAACTCTACCTTGACAGCGACAGTAGTAGCGGAAGGAAACAGCGGTGCCTCCATCACAGCCAAGTTCTACCGATGCAACAACACAGTAGAGACTTTGACCTCTGCAGTGACGATTCAGCAACTTTCCAGTGACGTCATTTCAGTCTGCGCACGCGTAATGGACAAAGAGTCCGGCATCCGGGGTATGATGATAGGAGTGGGGACGACGGAAGGAGGGGTGCAAATCTCCCCCTTCACCCACGTGGGTCACAGCGGTCACGCGCACTTCACGGTCCACGTGCAACACGCCACGCTTTTGTACGCTTCAGTGATCGCGGAGAACCACGCCTCCCAGTGGTCACGCTTCATCTCCCGGCCAGTCGTCATGGACAGGACCGGGCCTCTGATGTCTGGGGTCAAGGTCAAGGTCCGATATGAAAATGAAGGTCAGGTCAATGCGACACTGGCTGTGTGGGTGGATGCAGAATGGACGGCGAAGGATGAGGAGAGTGGTGTTGAATCCTGCAGTTGTCAGCTGAGTAAGTAGACAAGCTTATTTTTTGAAATGTTACTGAACGTTTCACTTTTACAGAGTTTATCACAATTATTGCAGTATGTTTTTTTGTTTTCTTTTGTAGTGCAGCAGTATAATATTTTGGAAATAAGTTGGGTGTATTATAGCATGGTTAAACTAGGGCACATGAAGCCATGCAGATACGCAAACAAACCTTGTTCGCGTCTGGAAAATAATTAGATGAATGTATGGCATGTACAGACTATTCTGCGTCTTGACATCGATTTTTCATTTTTTCGTTCGGATCTGTGCCTTTTTGTCCGTCGAAACTTGCTTTTGAATTAATTTCAAACTTTTTGTATTTCCTTGTTCAGAAGGTCACACGACTTCCGGTCCCAGATTGCAGCTGATAGATGACGTCACGAGGGGTACATGTCAATGGCTGTTGAAAGAACCACGACACGGGGCAGCTGTCAGTGTCGTCATCACTTGCGTCAACCGGGTTCAGATCCACACCAGCGTGACGTCAGAGACAGTCGTTGTCTTGCTGGAACCTCCTGACCTGTCGCATGTGAGCTTTCGGGAACCGTTGTCATTCTTTTAAGCTTAAGAATGCATGTTAGGCTATTTTATTTGAGTTAACAATACCACTTAAGAGAGCGTGCGTTCTGATGTTTTTGGCGTGTTCCCGAAATGCCTTTATGTGTCCATAAAATCTGGCCACAAATGAAAGCATACACTGAGTACGAAAAAAAGTGAGCAATATTTGCAAGGTTTCACGACATAATTTACTCTCTTTTAGCAAATATATCAGAATGTAATACATCTCATTAAGTTTCCTTGACATTCCAGGCATCAGATCAGAAGTTCTAGACATCTGTCAGACTTCATGCTAATCACTCTGAAAGATATCAACTGGGTGGAAATCAGCCGCGGCGTCGGATTGGTTGAATTTGAGGTTTGTTTGTGATTCCAACGAATCCGACTCTGCATCTGGCTCCTACTCTTTTATTAACTTTCTCGTGCTCGTTAGCCCTGCTGTCCAACCCGCCTGATTGTCATTTTCCGTTCAGCATCACCAGCCCATGACTGGCCGCCTTTTTTCCTTTTCTGCAGCTGTCCATAGTGCCGCTTGCAAACAGTCCCATGATGTCCCCCTTCGAGCAGACTGACCCGTACATACAGTCCAGCAATGCCAGTCTTCAGTTTCACTGGCGAGGGCTGGACGATCCAACAGTAGCAGCGGTCAGATATCGTTTCCTTCAAAAACAGCTGGTAAGTTTGTCCTAATACGCACGGTGGTTCCTGGTGTATGAGCTAGGTCGCTCTGATGAAAGGACGCTTTCGGGTAAACGTACACGTATTGTGTGGGTGGTCAGGATCGCTGGATCTGGATGGGGTGGGGTCCTGGGTTCCGAACCCCCAAGTTTAGGATACAAAAACAAGAAAGGTAAGTTGTTGGAACGTTTGTTATTGACAAAACAATACGTCACAATCAACTTACCTTTCTTGGTTTTTTTATTCTGAATTTTGGAACGTTGGCAGTATCTTTGTTTTTGGATTTCCCCAAGTTGAGGGATAGTCTTATCTCATGTAAATGCTTGGCCACAATTTGAGCCGAACTGTATATTACATGGGAAGGAGTGAGCCTTTTAAGGTCGAAGTTACGGGGTGGCCTAACGGACTCCCAGGCACGAGGCCTGCATAGCTCAGCGGTACATCTGTACTTTGAGGCTCCTCTGATGGAAGGACTCCTCGCTGTCGTCTGTGCATCTGCCAACCATCCTATACATCTTAATGTTGTCCGTTTTGTGCAGCCTCTTGCCGACTGGCGGCCTTTACCTGTCTCAAAGACTTCTGCCGTTCTGGACAAAGGGCCGTCTGAGAGATTACCTGAGGGGGAAGTGACCTTACAGGTGCAGGCCCAGAACCACAGGCACATGATGTCGGACATTAAGTCTCAGACTATCGTTGTGACCCACAGCAAACCTACACTGACGGGTGAGTAATTACAGAGCTGTGTAAGACGGGACGCAAATCCAAGGTAAAAGAAATCCCCCGGCAAAAGGGTATTGAGCATACCGCGTACATATGTGTTGTTTTCCCCTTTATATTTTAAAAGTCAAAACTGTTAGGGTGGTAAAAGAAATATCGTGTCATTATAGCTATCTTAGAATACCTCTGGAATAAGTTCGTTATGTTTTCACAGGCAACACAGCCTCCATCACCATCACGGACGACAAACTAAAACTGGACTGGCACAACGTCTTCAACAATCTTCGTGACGTCACGTTTTCCGTCTTCGCCGGTACGTCAGAGGGCTATGGTGACGTCATCAACCACATGACCACGAAATCCAAGTCAACAACTGTGTATTTTTTTAAGAAGGTTTCGGATTTGTATGTCACGATTTGGGCAACAGAACGGAATGGAGTGTACGGGGTGTATACTGGAGAGCTGATGGTATAACTGATAATTTGCATTCAGTTTAGTCCCTCCGTTCATATTATGGAGCTCTCAGTGCCCCCACTTCCCTCTCTCCCCGCCCTATCAAATTTGCCACATTATCAAACTATGCTAATAACACGCCTATCTTAAGATTGAAGCTTTAAATTCCAAGATCCAAGTCATTTGGAATATATTAATGCCGCTTATGTTTGTCTGTGTGTTTTTGTTGTTGTTATTAGCATGTGTTTGTTTTTCCTTTAGCGCAACGTAGTGTACAAAGCTTTTTACACAAAGAAGTAGTCGATAGTTTAGACATGCACTACTCATATTAAAGGGTATAGAGGGCATTATCTGGATATTTTTAGTGCCTATCAAATGTTGCATGATAATTTTTTCTTACATGATAGTTACCTCTGTCTTCTTTAAAGGGAAGAGAGGGTATATCTGGATATTTGTATTGTCCGTCACATTTTGCACGATCATTTTTTCTAACAAAATAGTGACGCCTGTCTTCTTTAAAGGGTAGAGAGGGTATATCTGAATATTTGTGTAGTGCCCATCAAATTTTGCATGATCATGTTTTTCTTACATAATAGTGACGCCTGTCCTCTTCTCTACCAAAGCAATATACTTCATAAATGTCTTATGGTTTTAGCTCCCATCTAACATTACTTATAAAGCGTTTCATGCCTGCATGCAGTTTTTTATTTTTAGAGGTGTGTGTGTGTGTGTGTGTGTGTGTGTGTGTGTGTGTGTGTGTGTGTGTGTGTGTGTTTTCTCACAATATCCCCCTCGTCGTGTCTGTCAGATATCTCTTTCGTTCGAAAAAAATGTTTTACACTTCTCACATTTTTGGAGGACCTAAAGCAGAAGGACCACTACAGTTCTAAATTAACTGTGCTTTGTCTGTCTTCTGTTCTTTGCCTCACACACACATACACACACATTCTCTCTACATCTGTCATTCTCTTTCATACGAACTATGAGCAATCTCCAACAACAGAACCACACACAAATGTCCAGATGAAAAGAAGACCTTTATTGCCCTTTAGCCTTTGTAAATGCAATTACAAGCCATACACTCTTAGCAGAATGACAGAATACCAATCATTTTTTCGTGATACACAATGTTAACTGATTGTTTAGTTCTTTAACGTCCCTTCTCCTATTTGATTATTCGGGACCGATTCACATCTGTTTCCCTTGTCAGTTGTGACACACAAGGAATTCCATCTGCATGTATACCAGGCAGGAGAGCGGCAAGTTAGGATAATAGCGGAAGCAAAGTTAATTCGACTGATGTTTACCTGCCAATATTTTTTCAGTGAAGAACTTGTGATCAAATGTCAATAATGTAGAGAGAAAAAAGTTATTATGAAGCTAAGCAGTCTACCAAGTTCCTAATGCATTTCAAGCAAAAAACATAAGAAAGTACAGGTGAACATAAGCATGTATTCTTGTTCAGGATCTTTCTCTTAGTTCTCTATTTATGAGACTTTTAACTATGTAGATCTGTGTCAAACATTATCATACACACACAGAACCACACTGATAGCCAGACACACGTAAGTACAAAATCGGAAGACTGGCGGTTGGCAAGAACATACAAACTACTTGTGTGGTTGCGTGTCATGCCAAATTTTGCAGCAAGTAAAACTGTTATGCGAATGGGCCCAACATTTCCTCCAAAAGTAAACTTTAGAATTTTTACTGAATACAGAGACTATTCATCAGAAATCAGAAACATGTCTGCCCTTTTATACTTTTGCTGAAGAAAATGTTTTTGTATAAACATGGTGCAAGATTATTTAGTAAAATGGCTTGACTGCAAAACCATTAACCGGGAGAAAACAATACAACTACGTGAAAATAGCACGGTGAAGAATTTGCGCATGGATTTTGTTGCATATCAAACACTATAAAACTGCAAGCACATACATCACGGTATAAAAATAAAATTGCATAATATTAAAACACAGAAAAATACAAAGTCGATCTCTTTTGTAGAAAAAAACCCATAGTGGTGGCAAATTAAGCTAATTAATGTACAAAGATAATATAATCCCAAAATCTGATAGAGGCTGGTGCGTGCAAATAAAAAGAAAATGGAAGCCAAAAACAGACACTCAGATTGGAAGAGTGATTCAAAGGGTAATGCTTTCTTCGTCAATGCTTTGATGTCATAAACTTGTACATCAATAGAATCTCGTAGTCATATATATACGACGTACATCACACCACAACGAAACTCTTAGATAAAGCTGCGTTTTGTTGTATTCTCTATTTCTCTTATACAAAATAAAAAACACACACACACACACACACACACACACACACACACTCACTCACTCACTCACAAGTCTCTGCATTATCATTAAACAAAATTTGCTGATAAACACTTGGAGAAAAAAACTCACGTTGAATGCAACACATTAAATACATACAGGCAGAAGTAAAATTTTGCTTGCTACGCCAGACATCATCGTGAAAATACAGGCTTCTCACTTACACAGAACAACTCATGGAATATTTCTTGCTTGTATGATAATATTATGACAGGATTTACAGGTTAAAAAAACAGTATCTATTCCACATTTGTTGCTTTGAAAAGTTACAAGACAATTTGGTTCAACAAGCACCATTCTTGCTAACACGTACTGTCTTTCAGTCTTAAAGAAAAAGATGCATACATAGGGATATTTTAGCTGACATCTGTTTGAAAATGTAGTCAATTTCAAACCAAGTCGTTTAGGAGTACAGGAGTAGGCTTATATACGTTCTAAACTAGAGGTGCTCCACTATGATCACACTTTCTGTAACCAGTGTTGAGGTCAGTGTGCTTGTGACATAGCACAAAGTTCTACTGGAAAACTTAGCACATGGTAAACACAGTATGTTCCAATGTTAACATCGTATTCCATTGTGATTACAGAATTACGGATTATGTGACCATGAAATTTAGAGTGCAACTTTTCTTCCGAACTGTACAAGTAAGCGTTTACAGTTGTTCTTTTAAACACAAGGCTACCAACTCATCTGTAGCAATAAAAGAACATTTTGTTGTCTGCGTTCCTGATGCAATGAAATGAGGTGTTAGATTTAATGAGATACGACGTCTATTGAACAAATCAAGGCGTCTACTCTTGACCCCTCCATCGAACATGACACTTCTGGTGTAAACATCGAAGTAAAGTTCGAGAAGCCGCCATAAACGCATAGCATGGCGTCTAGTACAAGCTTTGTCACTTATTATGTATGTCTCCCTTGGAAATGACTCGAACTACCAGAATAAAGTTTGTCTCGGTGACTGAGTCAAACAATGTTTAAGCTGAGAAAAAAACCACTCGTACGGTCACCGCCAGGCTATGTGTCGGTATCGTATCTCATTAACAACATTGGCTCACCACTTGGTGACGTCAAAAGCTTGTGACGACATCTGCGTGTATGGTTGCCTGTCTGCATCATCATTGGAGTAGGGGTAAAGTTTGTCATAGTTATTCTCCACTGCATACATCTCATATGCGTTAGTTGTATCAGAGATACCGTAGTGCGCCGTGTCGTCGCGTGGGGTGGGTGATGAAGGAAGTTTGTGTCCTGCGATCTTAGTGGCAATGTGGCCTTGAGTGCATCCAGGTTCTGCAAATATCAATTAATTTAGTTGTTTAACTGTTTTTGAACCTTCGCTTTCAAACCAACGACGTTCGTCCATCCAGGTTAACATGCTGCATGTTCAACATTTTCCCCATGATATTTACTAAAAGTTCGAAAAAAACAAATACAACAATAGAGAATACTACATGGCTTGCTGTGTTGTACCAGATTTACACGAGTTGATTTTTTAAATATTGAACTGCGAGCGAAAGCGAGCTGTTTACTATTTGAAAAAGCAACGAGTGTAAAATCTGGTACGACAGAGCAAGCCATGTAGTATTCTGTTTGTCCTACATACTGTACTTACGTGTATTTTACTGAAAATGTCCTGCAGTCGAGGCAGCTAAATTGAAGACGCTTGTTTTAGAACCTCGATCTCTTCTAAAGCATCGTGTAATCTATTACGTCAAAGGTTGGCACGGTTGGCCTAGTGGTAAGGCGTCCGCCCCGTGATCGGGAGGTCGTGGGTTCGAACCCCGGCCGGGTCATACCTAAGACTTTCAAATTGGCAATCTAGTGGCTGCTCCGCCTGGCGTCTGGCATTATGGGGTTAGTGCTAGGACTGGTTGGTCCGGTGTCAGAATAATATGACTGGGTGAGACATGAAGCCTGTGCTGCGACTTCTGTCTTGTGTGTGGCGCACGTTATATGTCAAAGCAGCACCGCCCTGATATGGCCCTTCGTGGTCGGCTGGGCGTTAAGCAAACAAACAAACAAACAAATTACGTCAAAGCAAAGAAACGTCACTCTGAAAGTGTGGCGTGACGTGTTAGTTCTAAAAATTCATCGAGGGTAATTAGCGAGCGCAATTTTTTTTCTATAATGATGTTTGTCTCGGTGACTTTGGCATCATAAGCAATGGAAAAACAGGTCCCTGCCAGACTTGCTTGACATGACCTCATTTACATGATATACACACGTGTGATTTGAACGATTATTATCTCACGAGTGTCTCTCTCACGTATGTAGGATAAAAATATTTATTGTGAAGATCTCAGCATGCGCCGTGTAAGATCCTGTCTATACTGATATGCGAAGAGTGTGGATCAAAGTGAACTAATGTTAATGTTCGATCTATGAAGCGTCAATTTGATTGATGTTGCTAAGACAATCTTCTTTTTTTTAAATTAATAAAACATAGATCTTGATGACGGCTCTGACCATCTCACATGAGACTGGTCACAATCAACGCTTTCTGAGATACGTTTTCGCATCATTTGTCTGTCTGTTCACTAAAAGGACGATTGACTCGATGCAGGGAAGAGCCCCTGAGGCCAAATAAAAATATAATTATGTTGGTTTAGGGTAACGTGACCAAAACCGAGAGGGTCGGTACGGGTAGGTCGGCTTTTTTTTAATTTAGTCGATTTTAAAGGAGGTTACTTCCCTTAGTCTCGGTATGGTTCTCAAAATGTGCCAAAAGTTGGTGGGTTTTTTGGTTTAAATGAAAAAAAAGTTTTAGGGTCGGCGGGAATAAAAAGGGTCGGACGTCGGGTTGCCCTAAACCAACATATATTTGTATTTGGCCTAATATGGACCACTTTTTGTTTCATGCTGATTACTAGCTTGTTTTCTTGCAAAGAAGTTTTATTTTGTGTTTGTTAGTTGTTCTCTCTTTGGTTAACCGTTTGGTCTAATTAGAGCGAATAAGCTTTGACAGACATTCAACAAAACTTAAACACAGAAACATTCACAACTTGTTCATATTAGGAGCCTTGGCGAATAGTAGGGACTAGTGAAGAGACCTTCACGAATCACTGAAAAAGCCCCCTACACTTCAAAATAACAAAATACAACTTAGTGTGCAAGTCAGACTAATTCAAATATGCTTTATATTTATCTGTTTCGGTTCGACGAGAACTTTATTTGAAGCACAACTGGAAACTAAAACACTTTTTAAAAACAGGGAGAAAATAAATGACATTATCAACTTTTACGTAAAGAAAACTGTTTGGTATATTTTTTGAAAGCTTGAGGGCTAGTTATAGGTTATTTTCAGCAAGCTACTTAATGAATATTTCAAAGCAGCCTTTATCTTTTCTTCTATTTGTTGAAGGTGGTCCATAGTAGGGGACACACACGTACACACATACTTTGCGATTTTGCTATTATTTTTTGTTTGCGCTAGGAACTCGGGGCCAATACTGCTAAAATGTAACACAAATGTAATACTTAGCTGTCATATATAACAATATGTGTGTGTTCACAGCTTCGTCTGTGGTCGGACACTATGGTCGGAAACTATAGTCAAACTATAACGTTACATTTAGAGTGAACGCTGCCAAAAGTGTAAAAAAGAGAAACATCCGAGCAGTTTTGTGGTTTGTGCGTCTGCAACTCTTTTGACAAGTGCGAGTTATCGAGATAGAGTTTAAAAAAAAAAGAAGCGAATGAGACTGTTTTGAGCGCTCTAGCACCGTTGGTTTGTCAGAACAGGAGGTGGTCCATCTAAGAAACCGGTCCATACTAGGGGCCCTTCCCTACTTTTGAATGTCTTATTTTGTTAAAAATCAAAAAGTTCCAGTACCTTAGCTTAGCTTTATTGCTTTAAGATTCTTAATTTTGGAACGTTAGCTGTATATCTGTTTCTGCGTTTCTGCTCACCTGGGGAAGACACCGTTCTGTCGTGTCTCCTTGCGGGTCCTCCTCTGGAGCGTCGATACATACTGAAACAAGAAATATGTCTTCTTAAGTGCTGTTGGTTAAAACAGTGTTTTTTTCTAATGTCAACAATGTATGGATACTAGTGCTGTTCAAATGGCAGACTTTCCCCCACATTTCAAGAGATTTTTGACAGAAGCAAGTCAGTTGAAAATTGCTGCCCATATGAACAGTGCTTACGGTCACGCAGACTTGTTTAAAGCAACTTGCACATTCGGGCTTGTCCGGCCGCCTTCAGTGTTATCGGGCTAGAACTAACCCAGTCGGAGGGCGGTAATAAAAGTCTGCCGCAAGTCGCTTGTAAACCGTTGAGGCGTCGAGCAGTGCTCAAGTGAGTTTTCAAGTCACTGCTAACTTAATCGGAAACAAATCAAATCAAATTTGAGATAGTGCTTAGATGAGAAAGGCTGTTGATGACAAAAAGCACTATTTTGTGCTCAAATGATATATTTGTTTCAATCTTCTTTTTTGTTTTACTTGAGCCCTGTACGCGTAAAACTTTCTCGAATCATAGAAAATCTTCAATTTCATACCCGAAAAGGGCCTCACACTCTATGTTTATATTTTAGTATATGTATGTATCAGAACTCTCGTGCTTTTGAAAACTGCCACGATCTTTGGACTAAACTTTAACCAGGACTGAAGGCAGTGGAGCAGAACAGGTTCGAGAAATGTGAACATGCTGCACACCTGACTGCCTTGAGTGGTCATGGGGTGCGTCACTAAGATTTCTCCGGAGTAAATTGTCATTGAACTTCGTTTGGTCATATTTACTCAAAACTTTACCTGGTAGTAAAAAAATAAAGATGATGCTAAACCCTTCAAGCACAAGACAGAACCTATCTCCCTCAACAAATTGACTTGATTGCTTAAAACTGATTTAAGACGTCTACCACTGAACCGGCCCGTCACCGTTATATGTGTGGTCAAGCTGCATGTGCCTGTGGTGTTTTGGGGAACTCAGGGAGTTCCAGTTACAGCAACTTTTATGAGGCTCTGAATCTTTTAAGACCCAAGAACATGGGTGAAGAGGGAGGTGCTTCGCTGGCTGGTTTGAGTACGTGTGTACGTGTCTGTGAGTGCGTGCGTGCGTGCATGCATTTGTGCTCCTGGGAGGGGGGGGGGGGGGTGGCGGGAGGAATAAGGGAGGGTGCTTCGCTGGCTTCTTATGCATACACGAAAATAAATTCTAAAGTACTTGCCTTCCAAACGCTTGCATGCTCGGGTTTGTGTACTCGTTTCTGTGCGTGCATGATTCTTTCTTTTACATGAGCAACTCAGCCTCCTGTTCGATTTGTTAAGTGGTGTTTTTTTTTCTTAAACTCTCGATTTACGACTTGCAGGACCGCGTGACCCAGCATAATTGACAGACCCAAGGTAAAGGCCATTCGGTTTGTGGGAGATTTGTGGGGGGAACCAGAACTTCCGGTTAGAAAACACGTAAAACTTTACACATGGCTTGCTTTGTAAAGACTGATCAGCACATAGAACCCGTGTACACCGTAACCCAGCTGCAGCCACTCACTTTGCAAAAGTATTTCCTCAGTGAAACGTCCTCGCATACAATTCTCACATGCTAAAACGCGTGAGAAACATGTTTCCCCATTTCCAATTATTTTTCCCGCAGAGACAGCGACAGACTCCCAGTCACTCAGTTCAGCTTAGGAAAAAACGTGAAGCGATTACGTCCCTTTCTTTAAAATACATGAAGTAATGATACATTTGACGCGACCGCGACGACACTTATCCTAATTCTTGTCCAAAAACTTGTTTTTTCCACGTTTTTCTCACAGGAGGTTTGAGGCCCCGCACACACATGGAAAAGCCGAGACTAACAATGGCGGCCACCATGTGCTATGTCCCAAACCGGGCCCTACTACAAGTCGGGAATAACACATTAAAATTCACATATTAATTCGCACGCACATACTTAATCCCAACAACATAAAATTACAAACATAAACATTCATTATCACAAACACATTCATGTACCTGCCTGCGGGCATATAATGCAATGCATTTCGGAAAATATGATGAAATTTGTTTTTCCTCGGATAAGATTTTTTTTCTTCTTCATATATCCGGAGTCTGGATAAAAAATTTAAAAAAACTCGGATATAAGAAAGCAAAAATAATTTCCTCTGGACTTTCTTATAAGCGGGTTTCACTGTATTTAGCCAAATTAATTTTTAAAAACACTATACTGTATTCACGACAAACAACAACAAACAATCCCCGTATGTGTGTGTAGGTGTGTGTGTGTGTGTGTGTGTGTGTGTGTGTGTGTGTGTGTGTGTGTGTGTGCGTGCGTGCGTGCGTGCGTTTGTGTGTAACGCACCAACCAGCAGCAACAACAGCGATGGCAATGATGACTGCAGCGCCGATGACAGAACAAACAACTGGAACAACCAGGCTGTTCTGCTTCACTGTTTTACAAAATAGACAACGTTTATTACAAACACGATTCCACTGCGCAAACATGGTTCCATGACCGGTTCTTTCTTACATTTTCCAAAACACAGCATAGGACGATATGAAACTCTGACACTCAACAATTTTCATGTGCTCTCTTTTCTGAATGAGAAAAGTTGAAACCTATGTATTTGTTTTTCAGTTTAAACGCATTCTTTTGTTAGTGTTTGTTTTGATTGATTTCGTTCTTATGTTTGCTTTGCATTTTTATTATTTGGGGCATGAATGTGCCACCTTTTTAATACTCATGTCCAGAATTGGACTTTCGTACTCGAAAATATTTTTACTCGTTTTGTAGAGGCCTAATTAAGCGGTGGACAGTGTAGAATTGATTGTCACTACACCTTGCTGGCAGAACGGCTCCAGGAAGCCAGACACACACCCCACCAGACACCGACCATCCTCACGATGACACGTGGTGTTGACTTGACAGTAACCGCACGGTCTGCTGCACTCTTTGCCGTACTGTCCCGGTTGGCATTCTGAAACAGTACACACTAGCTATACAAGAAAATTTGCTGATTCAAATCAGCAGGTTCCCAGACGTTCCTTCATGTAACTTTTAGGTGAATGGCAAGGACTACTACTAAAGTAGTCCTTGGTGAATGGTCAAAGTGGTTTCTTCAAAAAACAGTCATGGCAGGGTGTTTGTGTGTGACACTTGTCCGAGTGCTAGCGTGAAATAGTGAAATGGTTAAATAACGCAAGTTATTTGAAGGAAAAAAATCTTGTTTTGTTCCCGATCAATATTATGCAAGCTAGGGTTTTGTTTATGGTAAATATGTTCTGAAATGGACTACATGTATATATATATTATGCTCACACTCAGTCATCTTGCACAACAATGCAACACATGGATTGGATTAATGGAATGACATGTATTTGTCAACAATGAATCATGGGATAGAAAACTACAAAATGTGAAAGAAAGTACATTTAAACAATAAATGTAATACTGATTGTTAAACAAATGTAACACCGTTACTGAATTGAACGCCATTGTGATAATAGCACCAGTAACAAGATATTGGCAAGTGCAATGATGGTAGTATTGTAATTACATTTATTTGTCAACAACAAATCAGGAAATAGAAAATTCAAAACGGGAAAGAAAATGTTTATGTTAACAAAATCCTGAAATCAATTTTAAGTAAGCTATTGCCGTCAACATGGAAAAATTGCGCGAGTGTCAATTGGTACAGTAAAACTAAACGTTTCATTGGACATTAGCGCAATTTTTCCATGCCGACGACGATATGTAGATTGTTTTATGTCACACCCACAGCTTAAAAATAGTTTGGTTTGATCGAGAAATGTTTGAGTTATGAAAATAATTATATTTATTTGTCAACAACAAATGACGAGATAGAAAAATTAAAAATGGGAAAGAAAATGTGTTATGTTAACAAAATCCTGAAATCAATTTTAAATAAAATATTGTCGTCAACATGGGAAAACTGCGTTAGTGTCAATTGGTACAGTACAGGTAAACAACATTTCACTTGACATTAGCGCAATTTTTCCATGCCGACGACGATATGTAGATTGTTTTATGTCACACCCACAGCTTAAAAATAGTTTGGCTTGATCGAGAAATGTTTGAGTTATGAAAATAATTATATTTATTTGTCAACAACAAATGACGAGATAGAAAAATAAAAAATGGAAAAGAAAATGTGTTATGTTACACAGCTTAAAAATAGTTTGGATTGATCGAGAAATGTTTGAGTTAGAAAAATAGCAACTGCTTGGATTGTAAAAAGAAGTCTAGAAAATGGAGTTTTGGTGCATTAGTGAAAAACATAATTGGCATAATTATACATTGTTAATGTTAATTGAACATGATCCAGATATCATCAGCAACATGATTCAGATATCATCAGCAGCAAGTTATTGGCAAGTGAAACTGTAAACAAATGTTAAAGACAGTGGGTTTGAGAAACAGTAAAATATAGTTTGATACATGTAGTAATGATTGGTACGCATGCTGACGTTGTTAATCAACGTGGAAAAATTGCGTTAGTGTCAATTGGTACAGTAAAGGTAAACGTTTCACTGGACATTAGCGCAATTTTTCCATTGATGTGAACTCCATTATTACTGTCACATATGTTTTACAAATTACACCCATAATCCAAACCAACGCGCAAACACACACACACACCACAACTACACACATATTTACTCGTTACCATTGGCCAACGCTCGTCACAACACTGATAAACTACGAAGCAATCTCTTCGATCATCTCTTCGCTGAGTCGGTCACACTTTTGCTCACCCCTGCCAACAATCTCAAACGTATCCTTTTTACATTTAGTCAAGTTTTGACTAAATGTTTTAACATCGAGGGGGAATCGAAACGAGGGTCGTGGTGTATGTGTGTGTGTGCGTGTGTGCGTGTGTGCGTGCGTGTGTGTAGAGCGATTCAGACCAAACTACTGGACCGATCTTTATGAAATTTTACATGAGAGTTCCTGGGATTGATATCCCCGAACATTTTTTCTTTTTTTGATAAATACCTTTGATGACGTCATATCCGGCTTTTTGTAAAAGTTGAGGCGGCACTGTCACGCCCTCATTTTTCAACCAAATTGGTTGAAATTTTGGTCAAGTAATGTTCGACGAAGCCCGGACTTCGGTATTGCATTTCAGCTTGGTGTCTTAAAAATTAATTGATGACTTTGGTCATTAAAAATCTGAAAATTGTAAAAAAAAAAAAAAAATTATAAACCGATCCAAATTTACGTTTATCTTATTCTCCATCATTTTCTGATTCTAAAAACATATAAATATGTTATATTTGGATTAAAAACAAGCTCTGAAAATTAAATATATAAAAATCATTATCAAAATTAAATTGTCAAAATCAATTTAAAAACACTTTCATCTTATTCCTTGTCGATTCCTGATTCCAAAAACATATAGATATGATATGTTTGGATTAAAAACACGCTCAGAAAGTTAAAACAAAGAGAGGTACAGAAAAGCGTGCTATCCTTCTTAGCGCAACTACTAACCCGCTCTTCTTGTCAATTTCACTGCCTTTGCCATGAGCGGTGGACTGACGATGCTACGAGTATACGGTCTTGCTGAAAAATTGCATTGCGTTCAGTTTCATTCTGTGAGTTCGACAGCTACATGTACTTGACTAAATGTTGTATTTTCGCCTTACGCGACTTGTTTTTCAATCACTACAAAATTATCATACAGCTTTTTATGTCTCACTAAATTATAAATCAGATGTATGTGGTTGTTTGTTGCCTTGAATGCCCCAAGGGGCAAAAATGAGTGTTTCTTCCATACTAATAAGCCTCATTTGCCTAAACCATATAGGGAGTTATCCGTCCTTAGAGAGTTAAATTTTTTTTATATAAATCCCATGCTAATTTCAAATACAGCGTTTTGCTATTCACTTCAATATAATAGTAAATAACAATCAAGAAATAACGAAGTCGTTAAACCACAATTTCCCAGATATTTACACTTTTCATTTTGTTTCAATTCACACCACAAAACATACACTTCGCCTTTTGCTATTCAGTCTCAAGTCTACATAATAATAGTATAAATCATAACTAATTTTCTTCACATCATCAATGTTGCCTCACATGTTCTTTGTACAATCGTTGGTTTTCACAATAAATATTGCATTACTGTAATTGTCTTCTTTTTCTTTAACAATGTCTTTCCAAAAACAAAACTCAAAGACCACAAAAGCAACCTACTCCTATCTCTCGTCTCTCTTCCTGGGTACAATGGTACCTAAGACTTACATTCAAATGCTTACATTTCCATGCTACCCACATTGACAAAATACCAATAATTATTCAAAACAAATGAACGAAGGGAAAAAACCGTTGTGTGCCCTATCGCATGGCGTTGAAGCGAGTTACTTCCCTTACACATTCAATCACCGGAAGCTAGTTGGTTTGCGATTGTCGCTGTACCGTTCTTTGTATATTTTTAACGTGGGAGATCTGAGATAGTTTTTTTGTTGTATTATATAACCTATTATAGTGTAATTTTGCATCATGCTGTAACAGTTTCAAGAAAGAATGACAAACAAATTGAAATACATTGCTGCAAACAACTAAGTTTGCCGAAAATTAGTTCCGGAATGTCACCATTCGCACAGCCAAATGCCTCCGCATAACCCAGACCTCCGGGTCTGGGAATAAACGTAAATCCCAAGACCTGCTTCTTTATTTTTGTTAGCTGAAGTAGGTGTATATGCTGCGAATGCGATGGTTCCCGAGCGTATTTCCATGGTTACCAAGCCATGGCTGAGATGTAAATCTGGCTAGATTCCGAATCCAGCTGAACAGAGAAAGAATTCCGATCTCAACGGATGAATCATAGGAATCTTTGGTCGATCTTAAAACACTGATTTTAGTTCCGGCGGAGGTGGGAATTCAAGTTCTATCCAGAAGTTCACTGGATAGATTCAGAATTCTTACTCTATATTATTTTTGAGGTACCAGTGTTTGCTTCTAAGATGTTAAGGAGTTTCCCACACGCGTAGACGTACACACGCACATGCAAGGGGAAAAGGTGTTTTCTCACTTACGCATTTAGAAACCAAGGACACAGAGACACACACACACACACACACACACATCAATACACACCTACACACAACCGCGCACACAGACAAACATCAATAAGCACACACACACACACACATACAAACACACACGCACACACATATCAATACACACACATGCGCGCACAGACATACATCACTAAGCACAAACACACGCACACACACACACACACACACACACAGTTGAGTTACCTGTACAGGCGGGGGGTGCAAATTGACACATATCAATACACACATACACGCGCGCACAGACATACATCAATAAGCACACACACACAAACACACGCCCTCACACACACACACACATACACGCACACACACACACGCGCACACACACACAAACACACACACACACACACACACACACAGAGTTGAGTTACCTGTACAGGCGGGGGGTGCAAATTGACCAGTACAGGCTGTACACCTCCCGTTCTGCGTGCACTGTGTGCACCCTGACACCAGGGATGAACATCGAGACGTGCAACCAGCTTCGTAATAACCAGGTCTGCAGCCTGTTCAATCAATATGAAGCTTATATTGCTTTTTCATATATTACGTGGATTTCCATTGGTCAATTGGGCAAAATTGAGCTCAGTGCAAAAGTGATATCGACGACATTTCCGTCGATATCAGTTTTGATATCGACGACCTCTTTATTGCTTCCCCACTTCAAAAACAAAAACACCTAAATTTAAAAACAAACAAATATATATGAAAATTTAATTATCCCAGAATTTAGTTGAGCAAGTGATTAAAGACTTTTTGAAAGGAAAGACATTTTAAAATACTGAAAAGTACAAGAAAAGAGTGAACAAAAAGAAATAATAATCAGAGGGAGGAATATGGAACAGCCAAAACTGAGACAAATACTTTTGTAATTTCTTTACAGAAAATACAAAATGTCCAGAGAATTAGCAATATATCTAACATTGACTGACTGTGGGATGATATCTTCTGCCATTGGTCTGTTTTGACAGTGATATCAATATCTCGACCTCCGGTCTCGATTTTGATATCACTGTCTCAACAGACCATAGCAGAAGATATCATCACACAGTCCGTCAATATTGGGTAATATAGCGCGTATTCCGTGGGTACAGTTCTAAGCGCTTGTCGAAGAGTTGTCAACACAGGACTAACAAAGAAACTAACATCTACAGACGGACACGAACCCTATCACACACTAGCAAACCCTGATAAACATACAACAAACAACTGTTTAACAACAATATACACATCAATAGCTAGGTCCAAACAAAATAATATTAAGCACAAGAAAACACCTCTCACAGAGCACAGCACAAGAATGTCTTTTGGGGCACAACACATCACGTCGAACATGAAAGTCGCAGCCAGCTACGGGAAGAACTGAGTCTTCAACTTACTCTTGAACGCGTCAAGAGAGGGGCTCTGGCGAAGCTCAAGCGGCAGGGAGTTCACATAGAGATTACACAACGTCATCGAGTGAGGGACCGAAAAATATTGAAACTCGAGGATGATTTTTTTGTGGTATCAACCGAGACCGTAGGTCGAGGTTGATACCACACAAAAAAATCATCCGAGAGTTTCAATATTTTTTGGTCCCTCACAAGATGACGTTTGTGTAATTTGTGTATACAATGATCAACGACAAAGACAAAAATTAAAACAAAAACAACACGAACTCTTTTCCATCGAGGAATGGTGGAAGGAAAATAGTGTTGACGAACGAACGTTGGCGTGTGAATACACAACCGGAAATAGATCTAGATCTAAATTGATCTCTATGACCCGTGCCTTGATACCATTGAGATCATAGGAGATGCACAGCAGTGCCGATACCAGGTTTCTTTAGCTTCACTTTAAAATGATATCAGAACGATAGTTATTCACTTGAAAGTGAACACAGGAGAGTTGTATACATGAACATATTAACGTGGTTAAGGCTGGAGTCTACCGCTTTTAAAAGTGGTAAACTTTGTCACAATTTGGAAAGAGACTTGCACGACGAAAACGCGTCAAGAGAGGGGCTCTGGCGAAGCTCAAGCGGCAGGGAGTTCACATGAACATTAACGTGGTTAAGGCTGGAGTCTACCGCTTTTAAAAGTGGTAAACTTTGTCACAATTTGTAAAGAGACTTGCACGACGAAAACTGCCTGAAGAAGCTGGAATAAGATATTATTCGCTCAGAAGATTCCAAACTGCGTTAAAGACAGTCAAGAGAATTTAGTCGTGGCCCAATGTCTATTTCAACTGGAATTGTATCGTACATCCGTAAAGCCACGTTTATAAGTGAAGACAAAAACACTAGACAAAAATAGTGCACCTTCTTCGGGTATGGTATTTCTTTTGCAAGTACTGACGAATCGAATATTCGACATAATTATCAAAGATGAAACAATACGAACAATCAGACATGTTTGAGACCAGCAGAGGAGAGGGAATAAAGGTTGTGGAATGTCTTCCTTACCTGGACAGAAGTCGCCAGAGAAATTTCCAGTGCAACCTGTAAGATAAAGATAGCAAGGCATCTTAGTTTCAGTGCGAAATTGTGCGGATTTACCTTGAGTTTGAACCGCCAAATGTCATTGTTTTGATCCATCACTAAGTAACTATTGATAAAAACTCCCGTTTTTAAAATGTTCATTTATTCGGTCAATGTTTAACTGAAATTTGTAGAAACCCGGAAAGGGAACGGTCGGGGTGTGTGTGTTGGGGGGGGGGGGGGGGGGTCTGTCTCATCAGGCATTGGTTGTACATGTATGTGTGTTCGGAGAGAATCTACTGGACGTTTTTTTTTAATGAAAGCTGCAGGTGTTTACAGGGCCGGACTACCGGGGGGGTTATGGGGGTTGCGCAACCCCCCCCCCCCCCCCTAGCCTAAACATGTACCTCACTTATTTAAAACATTTTTTATTATTGTTTATTTTATGCCGTTTCATGCAAGGAGCGACCATTTTGCTATCTCAGAATGTGACCTACCCATCAGCTTCAGGGGGCTTCGCCCCCTGACCCCCACTGGCAACCCCCCCCCCCCTCCTCTTAGCCTAGTCCGGCCCTGTGTTTACTTCTTACTTGATCAACAGTAACGCAACTATTCCGAGTGTTCGACTTACCATCGTAACAAACTCCTGTGTGCTGATCGCAGAAGTTTTTGCCAGGTCCCCCGCCACAGTTGTCGCTACATTTCTGTCCACACTGCGCCCCGTGGCGGCCTACTGGACACTGGCTGACACCACTGGGTACTGCACACACACACACACATACACACACACACAAACACACACACATATATATAAGCACAGACAAGCTAGCAGACAGATTGACACACACAGTCAAACACACACTCTCTCTCGCTCTGCCTCTGTTGTCTCTGTCTCCTCCCCTCTCTCTCTCTCTCTCTCTCTCTCTCTCTCTCTCTCTCTCTCTCTCTCTCTCTCTCTCTCCTGCCTCTTTCTGTCACTCTTGGTTTGCACAATTATTTCCCCGAAACATATGCATACGTACAATTATCATATATTTCTTGGATTTTATCATGTTGAGGTGCAAGTTTAGTTTTATATCATACCATCTGCACAAGCAAAAAAACACACAAAAACCACGATTTATGCCAACATACCAAATATTTGAAATTCGCACAAGTTCAGGTCCTTCAGGTCCTGGCCGATCCTATTCAGAGTCAGACGGATCACCTGTCCGTACGTCACAGAAGAACACGTCACTGACTTACGCCTGTCAGTGGCACATTTGCTCGGTGCTGACGTCACATTGACACAAATCTGATTGTCCACCGTGATGGTGAACGGGTACAGACGACTGCAAACTGTTCAGGAATAAAAAAAAGAAAAAGAAAAAAGAAAAAGGATGAGAGGGAATAAAATGAGTTTCTGGAATATTTTAGCTTTGTGTGTCCAAATGGGATACGTTGGAAGATTTGGCTTCGCCTAAAATATTTCTCCCTTTGTAGTGCACTTTTAAATCTGAATCTTTATATCTCTTTCTGTCTGCGCCTGTGGTGTCTGTCCGTCTATCTATCCGGGGCGGGGATATAGCTCAGTTGGTAGCGCGCTGGATTTGTATTCAGTTGGCCGCTGTCAGCGTGAGTTCGATCCCAGGTTCGGCGAAAATTTATTTCACAGAGTCAACTTTGTGTGCAGACTCTCTTCGGTGTCCGAACCTCCCCCCGTGTACACTACATTGGGTGTGCACGTTAAAGATCCCACGATTGACAAAAGGGTCTTTCCTGGCAAAATTGCTTAGGCACAGTTAATAATTGTCTACCTATACCCGTGTGACTTGGAATAATAGGCCGTGAAAGGTAAATATGCGCCGAAATGGCTGCAATCTACTGGCCGTATAAAATTTCATTTCACACGGCATCACTGCAGAGCGCCTAGAACTACGGTACCCACGGAATATGCGCGATATAAGACTCATTGATCCAAGCGGAGCGCGGGCGGAGCCCGCGCGTAGCGAGGTAGTTTTTTTTTCATCTCCCAGCACTGAAAATTTTTTTGCCAAGTGGTGTCTGTCTGTGAACATTGTTCTAGAATTCATCTTTTAGCACAATATTAGCGACACTGTTTGGACAATTCTATTAAAATTAGGCGTACAAACTGATTTTGTTTCGGGGAATCCTCTCAGAGGATCAGAATTTTCATATAATATCATCGGAAGCTGTTACAACGGGAAAATGTGAAACTTTTGTCACTTTTTAACATGGAATTTCATCTTTGAGCGTTTCAAGCGGACTTTAATAAAATAGTTATTTGCGAATTAAGCAGCGGAAGACACTCACCGGTTCAACATGTGTATGGTCATTAAACCTCAAAACATTTCAGTAAGTGGTTTAGACAAACACCTCCGACATGTGAGGGTGACTGGTTTGTAGCTGAAGAGTTTTTTTCTAAAGTGTGTTCTAAATACAAATGACGTACTGGTAATGATGTAATGAGTTGTTCTAATCTTGTTCTTGGAACTCTTGCTGTTCCAAGCTTGTTCTTAGCAAGTCTTGGTGACGAGAACAAAGACTATCAATGAAATCTTTAGAAATAACCTCTGACAACGACGACGATGACGACGACGATAACAACAACAACAACAAATGACATCGACGACGACGACGACAACAACAACAACAACAACAACAACAACAACAACAACAACAACAACAAAAACAACAACACGAGAACAACAACAATCACGACAACGAACATGACAACAACAACAACAACAACTACGACGACAACTACAACGACTGGGTTATGATGACATCACCAATGATTTATCAAATGTTCAGTGTCAAGGCTGTTAAAAAATCGTTAAATCCTATTTCTTCACTGATTCTTATGAAATTTTAAAGGTAGGTTTGTTGTCCCCAACTTATTTTCACTCCATACTTTTCCAGAAGAAAAACATAATTTTGGCAGTTAAAAACCGTTAAATTTCAATTCTTCACCGATATTTATGAAATTTTGTGGGTAGGTTCGTTGTCCCCAACTGATTTTCACTCTATACTTTTCCAGAAGAAAGACATAATTTTGGCAGTTAAAAAACGTTAAATTTCAATTCTTCACCTATCTTTATGAAATTTAGTGGGTGGGTCCGTTGTCCCAAACTGAATTTTAAGACATACTTTTCCAGACAAAAAACCTTATTTTTGGCAGTTAAAAACCGTTAAATCTCAATTCTTCATCGATATTTATGAAATTTTGTGGGTAGGTTCGTTGTCCCCAACTGATTTTCACTCCATACTTTTCCAGAAGAAAAACATAATTTTGGCAGTTAAAAACCGTTACATTTAAATTTTCACCTATCTTTATGAAATGTAGTGGGTGGGTCCGTTGTCCCAAACTGAATTTCAAGACAAACTATTCCAGTCAAAAAAACTTATTTTTGGCAGTTAAAAACCGTTAAGTCTCAATTCTACACCGATATTTATGGCATTTTGTGGGTAGGTTTGTTGTCAGATTTGACATGATGGCAGAATTGAAAGTGTGAGATATCCTGATGTTTCACAATTTATGCTGCATAATTCAGCCCCATAGGCGCTTGAATTTTAGGTGGAGTTGGGGTTTTTTTCAGCCCAAACCAGTAACCCCCACATGGTTTTCATGTCCCTTTCTGAGAGACTTCAAGAAGTTTCAATTTGACGTCATGATTAGCCTGCCGCATTAGCAAGTATGAAAACACGTCATCGATGACACATTTTAAGAGAGAGAGAGAGAGAGAGAGAGAGAGAGAGAGAGAGAGAGAGAGAGAGAGAGAGAGAGAGAGAATCATGTACACACAGATGGACGACTTCGCTTGGGGTATGTACTGCCCGGCAGTACACATCTACTTTATTGATTGATTGATTGATTGTGTGTCCGTCTGTGTGTCTGTCTGCCTGTCTGTCTCTCTGTCTCTTTCTCTGTCTCTCTCACACACACACACACACACACACACGTACACACACACACACACAATCACACAACGGTGCAGGAAAGCTTCCATTGTTTTATGTTTCTCATCTTCGGTTAAGCAATTGAACATAATAACACAGCCAGATAATAAAATGAGTCTCGGCACCTCCAACCACCCACCCTTTAAAGTGCTTTTGTCTCCAATCACTTGGTTTCAACAAGATTTTTATTCGATTTGAACATGATACGACGGGCGCAGTGGCGTGGTGGTAAGACATCGGCCTCCTAATCGGGAGGTCGTGAGTTCGAATCCCGGTCGCTGCCGCCTGGTGGGTTAAGAGTGGAGATTTTTCCGATCTCCCAGGTCAACTTATGTGCAGACCTGCTATAGTGACTTAACCTCCTTCGTGTGTACACGCCAGCACAAGACCAAGTGCGCACGGAAAAGATCCTGTAATCCATGTCAGAGTTCGGTGGGTTATGGAAACACGAAAATACCCAGCATGCCTACTCAACGAAAGCGGAGTGAAGCTGACTATGCTCTTAGAGTATAGTGTGAGGAACCCAAACGGGCAAACGAGCTCACACGTAACCAGACAATTCTGGAACGCTGAAGAAGAAGAAGAACATGATACAACAATAACAGAACAAAACTGTAGGTGCACGAACTCAAGCGAACGCACATAACATGCACATAACAATCATGATGCCGGACATACAATGCTGACGTATTATATATAACACTCAACTGAAATCAAACCAAACCAATCACTTGCCCTCTTCTACTAAAAAAACCAATCTTCTCCTTACAAGCAAAACCTGGAGATTTCACTTGCAAAAAGGCGTGCAGGTCAACAGAAAAGAGGAAAGAATGAAACTACAAAATCTTCTGCTCAGAGAAACAAGAGGGAAATATCTTCTGATCAGAGGGAACAAAGGAGAACATTCTCGACGATGCGTTCTATCCCGGGGGAAAGCACTTGGTACTGCTTCATGTGTGGCACCAACTCCCCTGAGAACATGATACAGTGCCAGAGGTGCACACAGTGGGCGCGCACACGAGGACTGCGCTGACAGCAGCGGACAAAAGGACTTCGAAATCTGTACTTAGAAATTTGTGTGTGTCTGCAAAATCAGTTCTTAAATCTGTTCTTAGTTATTTGCTTTGAGACTTTATGCGTAATGATTTTTACATTTAGTCAATTGGGCAGGTAGCCCTTTTATATCTATTTGTCAACAGAAGAGGGGTACAAATGAAGCTGCGAAATTTCGTGGTACTGCTTCATGTGTGGCACCAACTCCCCTGAGGATATGTTATAGTGCCAGAAATGCACACAGTAATCACACGATGACTGCGCTGACAGTAGAAGACAAAGGACATTGTCTGCGACATCGGTTCTTTGCGTATTTTTTCCTCTTTTTTTTAAGGTTTTGTTTTTCAGTCCTTTTTAGACCTAGCCCTTATTTATCTTTTTGCTTTACATTTAAGGCTTAAATTGTTATCCGATTTGTTATTTCCTTGGTAAAAATCAAAATGTGATGTTGAAAAAAAGACATTTACATAAAATGGCTTAATCAAAATGTTATGACGTATTTATTTATCTTGTGTGTGCTTGTTTGTGTGTGAATGAGAGTGTGTGGGTGTGTGTGTGACACAGACAGAGCTAGAAAGAGAGTCAGGGTGTGTTTGTATGTGTTCCGAGTTTGACAACACAGTGTTCCACTTTACACACCCATGCGTCCAACCTGGAACAAATGCAGACATTTTTATTATGATCAGTCTGATGAGTTGCGTGACTTTTATTTTATTTTATGTGGTTCGTTTATTTATTGATAGAGTCTAGTATGTTACAATATAAAGAACGCTTTGCAATATCCATTTTTTTGTCTGGTACGGCTGTTTCTCCTTAACTGTTCCAGGTTTAGCGACTTTCCCCTACTATTTGTATCTATACTGCTTTGTTTGTTTGTTTATTTGTTGCTTAACGTCCAGCCGACTACGCAGAGCCATATCAGGACGAGGAAGGGGGGGGATGAAGGGGGCCACTTGTCAAGCGATTCCTGTTTACAAATGCACTAACCCATTACTTGTGTCCCAGCAGGCTTTAGTAAAACTAAATTAATACCTACTGGAAGATTACCAGTTTCCAGTATGTTAAAATAGGCTTAACCTATCTACTGCTGGACTTACATCAGAACACTAACAGATTAAACTATACATGAATCGCGAGACAAGCGGCAAGAGAAGAGATTTTTGGAAAAAATACAGGTGAATGAGCAAGAAGGCAGAAAAAAGAAAAGAATTCATGAAGAAAAAGAGAGCATGACAGGAAAGAGGAACCAAAAATCTACCTAACAGCAAACTAGAAAGCTCCTGCGGTTCCAAAAACAGGAGGGGCCTTTAATTTCATAACCGCAGTGCCCCACTGCGGGAATCTATACTGCTCAGAAAGTGTACTTGAAGAAACGCTTTTATTGGGGACCCCTCTTAATCAATCAATCAATCAATCAATCAATCAAACAAACAATCTATCGATCAATTAATCGATCAAATAATCAGTCAGTCAGTCAGTCCCTCACTCAATCTCTAAATCAATCAATCAATAAGTCCAGAAACAAATTAACAAAACTAAAGTTAACGTTAGCACTTTTGAAATCTAATAAACAGTATATGTTAGACAGAGCCAATGACGACATGTTTAGGGGTATGGACATAACAATTTCGCATTTATACACAATTCCTCAAGGCATACTTCAGGGCACTACTGCGATGTATTAACTCACAATCTCTGCGCGCCCAGACGGTGATGTCGCGGACAGGGTACTTCCTTAGCAGATTCACCTCCCACCAGTGGTTCTGGTCAGACCCTTGGTCTGTGTGAATACAGTTGTTGTCGAAATAGTTCCCTCCGGTGTCGCCGTTGGCAGCGGCACTCAACAGCCCTTGCGATCCGTGCTTGCTGGTCTGGTTGTACGTCTTGTTGATCGCAACGTTCTCTACACACACACACACACACACACACGCGCACACGCACAGACACACACAATGACGCGCGCGCACATGCACAGACGCACGCACAGACGTACACACACACACACACACACACACACACACACGAAAATACACACACAATAAAATTCGTCCGCCGCACTTCCTTTAAGCCACCGTCAGTCGCATCGTTATAACTTAGAAATACATCTTCAGGATTAAAGGTTAACTGTACAGAGAACAACCACCATAAGCAATCAGTGACATTTTTAAGCGAGAAAACAATCTCTTCAGTATGAAACAACAAAACTTGACTAAATGTAAATTGGTCATATTCGGAGCCCTTTCTCTAGTGGCCGCAAACAAAAACAACAACAGACAGTTAAGAAGTCATAAATCTTACCAAAAGTTTCCCCCACTGCAGAGGCTATCAACCAACACAAACAGAAGAACAGCGCACCTATCCCGGTGAAAGTCATGTTTTGTTTTGCTTTGGACTTCAGGTCAGCTTCGTTCTACCTCGCTCTCTGTGCCATTTTAACGAGAAAAAATAGTTACCACCCCACAGAGCGCATACAGCAAGGAAGTTAAACACAGCGGGCACGGTTGAAAGCACTGTTCAAGGAAAATATCGTATCATCTTCACAGTATGTGGTCGTCCTGAAATAGTCCGTGTTAGATTTCTACAATTCTAGCTTTGTTTGTTTTATGTTGGTGTCGCTTTTCATGTTGTTGATTTGTTGTAGCAGTACCTGTTGGTGCTGTTGATCGTTTCTTGTTGTTTTAAATATCTCTTGTTTTTGATTGTATTTCCTTCATACTACTAAGATCGATTTGAAATGAGCAACTATAAAATAGTGTGTGCGGCAATTGTGAAACTGTCAACGTTAAAGGCCTAACCGTATATCGGGTTTTTACATTCATTCAAGTAATGACTTAATGTTTTAACAAGAACGGAGAGCGGTATGTTTGTATGTGTGTGTTTGAGTGTCTACGCAAAGCATGTCTCAAAAACTACTTAATTTAATGAACACTTTTTTGAGAGCATTTACTTGTGTCGTTTTTCTCAGATTTTGTTATAGCGCTATTTTATTACGTCAAATTTGCCCATTTGCAAAAGTTGAGGCCGAACTGTAACGGCTAAATTTTTTCACATAATGATTTTCTTGAAATTTTTGTCACACAAACTTCGACCCAGTCTGGACTATGGGATTGCATTTCCGCCTGGTACCTTAACAATTCGTCATGAAATGTTCATTAAAAATGTGCAGATTTTTGCACTTTTGTCAATAACAATCAAAAATTTGAATCACAAAAATGATTTCATTGAATGCCTTATTTTCTCCTGTATCCAAAAATATATGGTTATTGTGACTACCACTGCCACGGCGTTAACGTCCTGCCTGCCCAAGCTTGCCACCAAGAAACTTCCCAAAAATCAGTAACTGTAAAGAAATCTGTCTAGCAAGCTTGAATTAAGTCCAATCACCACCAAATTTTGTGTACTAATTCAAAAATGGATGCCCAGTTCAGTCGTGCTATTTATAAGTTTGTCACGCGATTTGTTTTAGCAAAGGGGGGTGAAAGGGGGGTGAAAGGGGGGTGAAAGGGGGATAATTTGGGTTTTTTAACGTTTTTTTGTGTGTGTTTTATTTTCCACTGCTTTTTTTTAAAAGTTATTTTTTAACAGAAAGTATTATAAATAATGTTATAACCAAACAAGGTGTAAAACCTATGAATTAGCTGAAATATTGTTAACATTGTACACAGAAATAGGGAGACAGTACAAAGAAAAAAACAAGCAAATCACGCATTCACTCACAGCATCCTGACTCAAATGAAACAAAACTGTAACACTCACCAAATGATGTCTAGGTAATCCATATTGAATATAAGTCACATTTTCACAACAAAGTACCAACTGTACACCTATGAACAATTCCAAAAGGATTTGAAGGCTCCAGCCATCCATTGTTATCAGTGCTGCCACGCCCCCATAGCTCCTGCACGATTCCGAGATACATGTTCGTCTAGCAGTATCACCCCCTACCACGTGTAGCTGCCAACTCGTACTAGCAACAACGGGACTGTTTCTTCCTCAATATCACTGCTATTATCGCTTTCTTGAGGCTAAAACGACACGATGTATCATGATCTACAGGATCCTCAAGATCCAACATCCGGAGAATCTCCTCCCGTGACAAGGCTCGCCTTCGATTCATTTTTTTTGTTCGAAAACACCACGCAAATCTGCACTAATTTGATCAAGCCGGAAGAGAAAACCACGTGTATCAAGGGAAACAACTCAATTTATTGCAATCTTCAAAAACCGGGAAGCAATCACGAGTCTTGTACCTTGTATGACTGGTACTGAAAAATGCGCGTCCCGTCCATGGGCGTGTCAGCGCGGTTACTGATTTATCAGTGTCCCGTCGCGAAAGTGTTAAAATGACAGAAAACCGTTAAATAGCCAATTTCTTTACTTTTGGAACAAGACTCATAAAATTAACATACGTCTATTCCTTATTATTTTCTGATTTAAAAAATGTATAATTTTATTGTGTTTGTGTGTAAAATATGCCAAAAATGAAGATATTCGTTGAAAGGTTAGCACACTTTCAAACTTTTGACTATTAATGGCTCCTTTCAGATGAATCAAAGATATAACTGAACGTCATATCGAGTCAGTCAGACAGAGAGGCGTGCCGGTGTCACGAAATTTTCTTTCGCCGACATATTTTTTCTCCCCCACCAACACGTTTCACTCATTTTTGTACCCAAAACAATTCTTCTGCAAAACCATCCTCTGACTTCGGGTTAGGGGTAAGTTTGGGAATGGGTTCAGTATGTAAACAGTTTTAAAATGCGTCAATTTCTGGCGATGTTTGTGAACTAAGAACTGATTCAATCGACGCCGTCCGCGGGAATTCGGTATTAAGACATACCCGAAATCTTCGTTCACAAACATCGCCAGAAATTGACGCATTTTAAAACTGTTTACATACCTAACCCATTCCCATACTTACCCCCAACCCGTAGTCAGAGGGTGGTTTTGCATAAGAATTGTTTTTGGTACAAAAATGAGTGAAACGTGTTGGTGGGGGAGAAAAAATATTTCGGCGAAAGAAAATTTCGTGACACCGGTCTGCACATTAGTTTTCGCAAAGCATTTCAGTTACATCCTTGACTCTCATCTGAAAAGAATATCCGGTTACGGCGATAGTTTCAAAACAGGTAATGAATACATGCATGTACTTCCTCTTTCTTTTGTATTTTTTTTCCTCTCGTCGGTCCCGTGTGTTGTGTTTCATTTTGAAATAAAAGTTCATGCCTTGTTTGTTCTGTATTAACTTCTTTGTCATACCGGCACGGTTGGCCTAGTGGCCCTAAGGCGTCCGCCCCGTGATCGGGAGGTCGTGGGTTCGAACCCCGGCCGGGTCATACCTAAGACTTTAAAATTGGCAATCTAGTGGCTGCTCCGCCTGGCGTCTGGCATTATGGGGTTAGTGCTAGGACTGATTGGTCCGGTGTCAGAATAATGTGACTGAGTCAGACATGAAGCCTGTGCTGCGACTTCTGTCTTGTGTGTGGCGCACGTTGTATGTCAAAGCAGCACCGCCCTGATATGGCCCTTCGTGGTCGGCTGGGCGTTAAGCAAACAAACAAACTTATTTGTCATTTAAAGTCGCGGCCCAGTGGGATCAACATCGCAGACACTCTAGTACACAGGCACTCGTCACGAGCGGGTCGGGATCAAAGTGGGCGGGGCCTGTGCGCTCTCAATACTACTATGTACTACAAACCATTAGAAAAGACGACCGTCCATCACAAGTAACATCCAAGACATAGGCCCCGCCCACCTCGTGATGAATGCCTTGCTCTAGTACTGCCACGGTTTGCTTGGGAGATTGCGGGAAGATTGCAGCAACAGCTGAGTAGTTTCTAGACAAGGCCACTAGTCGCAGCAAGATCGCAGAAACTCCCGAGCCGGAGCCCTAGCCGCGAAGTTGTCTGGCTAGAACAAGTGCAGAATCCCCGGCCACAAGGTTCACATAGCGATTTGTTTGTTTGTTTGTTTGTTTGCTTAACGCCCAGCCGACCACGAAGGGCCATATCAGGGCGGTGTTGCTTTGACATATCATGAACGTGCGCCACACACAAGACAGAAGTCGCAGCACAGGCTTCATGTCTCACCCAGTCACATTATTCTGACACCGGACCAACCAGTCCTACCACTAACCCCATAATGCCAGACGCCAGGCGGAGCAGCCACTAGATTGCCAATTTTAAAGTCTTAGGTATGACCCGGCCGGGGTTCGAACCCACGACCTCCCGATCACGGGGCGGACGCCTTACCGCTAGGCCAACCGTGCCGGTTTTCACATAGCGAGCAGAGTGTTTTCCCTCAGTCAGCGATATAAGCATGTAAACTCAGGTCTCCGCATTTTGGAGAACTTTTACTAACTGTCTTCAGCGTTATAATGATTTTTGTCTATATATCTTAAAAAAGAAAAACAAATTTATAATTCTGAACTATCAAATACAGGAACGAAATCACAAGCTAGCTGTTCAATTAAATTGTGTACTAAGAAATGCCATCAACAAGAATATCATTTGCATGAAAGAATTTAAGTTTTATTGTTCAAGTATGAAAAAAAAACAAAGACAAATTGCAAAAAAGCTGAAGAATCACAAAAATGTATATATATGGAATCAGCAAAATCAGTTTGTAACCTATAGACCTGCTGTGCCTCCCCTTCAGTAGGTAGGTCTGTGAGTAAGTGAATTCAGTTTGAATTTTAATTTGGCCAGTCGTAAGCATCAAGCTGGCGGAAAGGTCACGGCTAGCCGGAACATTGCATAACATCTGAAGAAAAAAAAACTGACACGATCCTAGATTTTACCCGAAGTACGTCTCGTATGTAGACAAAAGATCACGAAAGCTTCAATCCACCGGGTCATTGCTTAAGTACATACAGCGCTTTTTGTCATGGTATCCTAAAATTTGACACAAAAACCTACCGTTTTTGACCGTTGAATGCAATCGACACCTGCATCAGTAGGAATGGCATAACACAAGAAATACGAAAGGTAGCTAAACAAAATAATCTACTCTGGATCGAAAACAGATTTGAATTTCTCCTCGTATGAAAGTTGCCAAGCTGTGTCTATTCAGAATGTTCGTCGATTTTTTAATTGGTACCATATACGTTTTTGTCAGGTCGATTGGGGGGATACTCTTATTTTGGTGGCGATCACGTACGTGACCCCTATAAAATAAATCTTTGTTCCAAAAGGTTTGCCAGATGGCATAGAAAGTTTGAATGAAATGGCACGGGAAAGGAACGCTTAGGTTGGGCAGGGACCTATATTTAGATATATAGGTCTATGGGTTGGGGTACGAAAGTTGTCGCAATATTTTTGTTGCACAGTTTATAAAGGAGAGTTGAAGTTTTCAGCATGAAGTTTCGTGCTTCGATCTTATCATCATACCATTCTATCTCCGAGTGTTTTGTCCCGCATCAAGTTTGCTACATTGATAAACCACGTTAATGACAAGCCAGTCATGGGAATTAAGCTTTCAATGTTACATTGGAAGAACCGCCTTTGTTTGTTTGGTTTTGTTGTTTGCTTTTCTTCGAGCACGTCGTGGTGTAAGTATAGTGTAAATAAATTAAAGAGAGCGTAGAGCTTAACATTAGGGCATAAGATAAAGTAAATAGTCGATCTTCACAATTTAAGAAAACAACTTGTGTGTGTGTGCATGTGTGTGTGTGTGTGTACAGTGTGTGCCTGTGTGTGTGTGTGGGGGGGAGAGACGGGTACTCAGGTAGAGAGCATAGTACATGTAACCTCAGTTCCATTCCTGGTCAATACTTCTAATAATTATGTTTAGATGGTGAATTTTTCACAATTGTCTCTGCATGATGTCAATTAAATTACCTTCTTTTCAAAATTGCTTTAAGACATAAACTTTTCATTTCTTGAAACTGAGGGGCCACTTTATTACCAGTCTGTCATCTCTCTCTCTCTCCATCCCTCCTCTCTCTCCATCCCTCCTCTCTCTCCATGCCTCCTCTCTCTCTCTCCATCCTTTCTATCTCTCTAACCTGCACACACACATACTGTTTTTCTCTCTCACTCTCTCTCTCTCTCACACACACACACACACACACACACACACACACACACACACACACCCACACACACCCACACACACACAATCTCTCTCCCTCTCTTTTTCTCTCTCTCTCTCTCCCTCAGACAAAGACTTGGAGCAATCTCGTTGAACAAAAAATCCCACAAATGGTCATAGAATATAAAAGAGCTGCATTACAACTTTACTCTTGAAATACACTGACAGTGACAGGTGATGCACTGTTAGCAAATATACATATGCATTTCAAGCAGCAAATACAAAGAAGCATGCATGAAAAAGGTCTTTATATATTTCTGATGATAATCTTTCTCTTTGTCCTCTATACATTTTATCAGGTTCCTAACTATAGAGACACACATTATTATGCCCAGAAAACACTGCACTGGCGGGTACAGCAGACACACACTCTGCAAACAATTTAGATCGTTTATTAATTTAGCAAGCGATGTGAAGGAAACTTGTGCGTGTTTCCATGTGTTTCCGACCCCTCGCTAGTGATTGGCCCCTCCAATATTTGTACGAGGTTTTGCAAGAATAGGTCACTCTCTCACAACCCATACAAAGCCGTCGGAGTTCTTTTTGAATTCGTCTATTTCGTTGGGATCTGGCAGTAAATTTTCTTGTGTTCGAAATCCAGCCAAGTCTACATTCTTCTTCATTCTGCATGAAACTGTAGGGTGTACATAATATTTTTGTTAAGAATCGTTTTCTTAATTCTCTCTCAATCAGGCTCCTAGCCATAGAGACCTGTGTCACACATTTATTATGCCAAGAAAACACTGCACTGGCACAGCAGACATGTACTCTGAAAATAAATGTAAGACAGGTGGTTTGACAAGAAAATAATGAAACGTCGTTCCTGTGGTTGTGTTTGACATCAAATTTTGCAGTAAAATGGCAAGATGTTTCTGTAAAGGGAAAGAAGATTTTTCCCAAACAGTAAGTTGTGAAAAAATAAATGAATACAGAGACTATTCGTCAGAAATCAGAAATATTTCTCCCTGTAAATGCACTCTTAGGCCAAAAAAAAAAAATTGTCTGTTTAGGGTAACCCGACCGACCCTATCGATTTGGCGCCGACCCAAAAACTTTTTTTTGATTTCAAAAAAAAAAAAGAAAAAAAAAAGAGGTAAAAATGCTAAAAAGAGACATTTGGCGTTTCATTTAATATACGTTAGTTTTGAAACATGTATTCATCAAATATAAGAAGTGAATGTTCAGCCAACATAGCATTTACAAAAAACAAAAAACAAAAAAAACAAAAAAAAACCTACCGACCTACCGACCCTACTTTTTTTGGTCATGTTACCCTAAACAGACAATTTTTTTTTTTTGGCCTTATTGATAAAATTATTTCCAATACAGTAGAAGATGTTCGAAAATAACTGTCGGGGTTTAATTAACTCTGATGTGTACGTTATGCAATGCCCGCCCCATACGATACCCTTTTCTGTAGAAAACATGCATATCAGAACGCATTTCGCTGCCGATGGCCTGCAGTGAATCCTGATCACGTGTGTTTTGCCAAATGTGACAAATGTATGTGACGTCAAGCGAAATACATGTGACTTCATTTCAAACCTTGTTCGTTCCGTGTTGCGTCTGCTTGTTGTTGCCTTTTGTGGTGGTTTTTTTTTTCCCTTATGAAGCTTTCATAAGCAAAAATTCGTATCGTCTTGTGCTGTTCTTGTATCGGTCAGTACAGATATCCTTTCTTTTTTTTTAACCATGTGAACTTCAAGCAAGACATCTTGTCAGAGATCTCTGATGGGCAGTGATCATTACTGAAACAAATTGTGATGTCCAGTGTGCACATTTTCAAAAGAAAAGGGCATTCTATTGAGTGGTTATTGCATAAAATACACATCAGAGTTAACCAGTCGCTGCAATTGTACATCTTCACTGGTTGGCTGCGTTTTTTTCTTTGCCTCACTGTCAGGGGCGCAACTCGTACAAAATGCATAGAAAAACTGACAGTTAATTCGGAAAACATCTAATGACAATACTTGACACAATAATAACTGTGTTATTTGTGGAAAATGGCACGGTGAAAACATTTGTGCATGAAGTTCTTTAGCATATAAAATGCAAATAAAAATTATGAAGAGATATATCATGGTATACATATACATGGCAAAATAATATTAAAAAAAGTCAAAACTTCTGCTGTTTATTGCATAAAGGGAATGAATGGGTAAAAGTAAGTTATTTTCAAAGGGCTCTGTTTCAGTTTTACAGTAACATCTCTTTCTGTCTTTGCATAAACACACACACACACACACACACATACGCACAAACACAAACACAAACACACACACACACATACGCACAAACACAAACACAAACACACACACACACACACACACACACACACACACACACACACACACACACACATGGTAATGGTGAGTTACTTAATGTACAGAGATTACAAATCCTGTGCTAGAACTTTTCAACAGTTGACTGCTCTTGAAACAACAGGTAAATATCATTTAATACCAACATGGAATACAGGTTGATGTACACAAGTGAGGTGAAAGTGGAAGTTATTTAAAGACATTTACATGGTTTATAAATAAGAACATAAACCAATACGAAACTGTCAGATAAATCTGCATTTTGTTTTATTTTTCTCTCTTTCTGTCTTCCTCAAAGAGAGACACACACTCACAGACGGACATGCATACATACATACACACACTTTCTTAAATCCCCAGTCTCCGGGAACAGACTACTTCCAATTCAGTAGGGGGGCGACTATCCTCAACCCGGCGGGTCCCCAGGTGGCGGATAGGGGAACGGCCCCCAGATATGGGGGCCAGCTGCGAATATAGAATAAGCAGTCCCGGACCAACTAGCGGTGTCTCTACCAGGACGGGGTGGGTTGGCAGATGGCACCGACTACCCTATAAATGCCCTAAGTGTCCGATGACGGTTACACCATGCGAGTAAGAGCCGCATTCAAAGCTCTAGCCCCGGGGTGGGACCCCCGGTAAGAAATCCCCCATGTGTTCCCAGGGTTAGGTTTTTGAGCCAGGAACTAAGGGCGGGGTAACCCTGAAAGAAACCTAAGGGCTGAAGTCGGAGGATCTAGGCCAACAGGCACCAACCACAGATCCACGCAAATCGCAAACAGCGAACGACAAGAAGAAATCCCCAGTCTAGTTAACGGATGTGGGTTTTGCTGACAGCGCAAAACGAACACGGGTATTTTGTGTTGCACGGATTTCACGGAGGTGATTTCTGCTGTCGAGGCAGAATTGTCGATAGCTGAACTTGGGAAGTGACAGGGTTAGTCACGTGATCTCGTCAAGGTTGTCTGTCTGAGACATGTTAACTGGACACTCGAAAACTCAGCGCTGGGGAGAACGGTCGGTGTCTTATATTTCCTGCCAGTTTGATGGATTTCATCGCTTTGTCAGTTCTGCATTGGTATTCAACGCGCCGCTCTGCATATTATGTACAGGAGGGCTTCAGGAAACATCAGTTTGAGACCACTTTCTCTCCGTTCACATGCGGTCTGACGTTGACGGGTCGTCAAATTCTCTTCGCTGTGCGGGAAGGTAATTTCACCGCAGAAAGGAGTCAGCAAGAGGTTGAATGGGATATCGCTGTTGACGAACAGGGGCCATTCAAAGGAGGAAGCGGTTTTCGCTTCAATGAGAGTGCTACCTACATAGGCTTTTGAGGTAATAAATCATTATTTAACGCTGTTGACGAGTCTGTGTTTGTGGATTGAAATACTCTCTGTTGTTCTTTCCAGGTTAGCGCATAATTTGCTCTTTGTGACGCTAAAATACTAATCTGTATATGGTTTTTGCAGATATGGAGAGAAGGAAGGAAAATAGCTGATTTGTTGTTGTAAAAGTCCGTTTGTGCAGGCCCACGTGCTCGGTGAAATATGTCAGGGTGACATGTTTAAAGGTGGGGTGTGAGGGGTAGCATGACATGTCTAGTGCACCGAGGCTTTTTGTTGCAGCCTTTCTTCATTTCTACCTGCTACGGTTGCTGGCTGTTTTCTGCTGCCTATCTGCTGGACGCTGTTATCTGCGGGATGCTGTAACCGGATCGTCCGCGGGGTGTTGTAACCAGCTAACCGGTTAACCAGCGACTGAGTGAGGCGCCTGATGTCTCCACTTTTCCCTGCTTCGTAGCCACGCCAGACGGCACTACATTCTACGGAGCAGTTGTGGAGACTATGAACTAATTACAGGCCGTCCACTCAGTGGCACAACAAAGCTAAGTGCACCATGTCTTATGCACCCTTATTACCACCTAGTCATCTGTGATATTTATGATTATACTCGAGTGGTGACAGCGTGGGGTTTGTGACACCTGCATAAATTAGCACTTTTGGCAGATCAGCTATATATTTCTTAACTTTACACGGGATCAGCGTGTTACTATAATTTTCTATACTCTAACTGGCGTTTTGTCAGTGACCATTGGTATTTTACGTTTTGAACGTAAAAGAACATATTTTGAGTGAAGTCTCGAGGGAGGTGGCGAGTTATTACATAAACAGGCGTCTGAAACTTATACTTTTGTTGATTCTATTTAATTGTATGACTGCGAGAGTGAATCGTGGTGTGGTTAGTTAGTTAGAAGTAACTAACCGTTTCATAATCACCTTATGTGATATAGTGAAACGTGACACATAAAGAGTGTACTAATGAACACTTAAATAAAATTTTAAAAACTCATCTAGAACGCAATGCATTAAATACACTGGAACCCCTTTTAAGACATAACCCCCCTCCCGCCCAAATTTAAAATTTCTTACTTTTAAGACCTTGCTTTCTCAGACTTTCTGTTCATAACCTCTGCAAATGTACCTCCATTTTAAGACTCCCTCCTTATCAAGACCTGATTTTCTCAGACTTTTGGAAGTCTTTAAAGGGTTGCTGTACATACAAGCTTAAGCAAACATTTAAATTTACTAGCTCCTCCCACCATTCAAGTGTCAGTGATGACATTGACTGCTCCGCTACACAGCAGGGCACATTTGTTTGTTTGTTTGTTTGTTTAACGCCCAGCCGACCACGAAGGGCCATATCAGGGCGGTGCTGCTTTGACATATAACGTGCGCCACACACAAGACAGAAGTCGCAGCACAGGCTTCATGTCTCACCCAGTCACATTATTCTGACACCGGACCAACCAGTCCGAACACTAACCCCATAATGCCAGACGCCAGGCGGAGCAGCCACTAGATTGCCAATTTTAAAGTCTTAGGTATGACCCGGCCGGGGTTCGAACCCACGATCTCCCGATCGCTTGGCGGACGCCTTACCACGAGGCCAACAGCAGGGCACATGGAACATTTCAGGCTTACAAACAAGTATTATATAATATCGTTAACAGGTTAAAATGCAGGCAGTGCATATTTCATGTTGGTTGTTTCGAAAAATTAAAGGATCTTTTGCATCAGCAAGTAGCCTTCATGATAACAAGTACAGTCATTCAGCATTTCATTAAAAAAAAAAAAAAATAAATATCATATAAGGCACTTCAATTTCAATCCCAGTTAAAGATACAACAGCATCTGTTCACATACAAGCTCATGAAGAAAACAATCTCTCATGCAGGCTTACTCTTGAATAACTTAACTGACGGGCGCAGTGACGTGGTGGTAAGACGTCAGCCTCTTAATCGGGAGGTCGTGAGTTCGAATCCCGGTCGCTGCCGCCTGGTGGGTTAAGAGTGGAGATTTTTCCGATCTCCCAGGTCAACTTATGTGCAGACCTGCTAGTGACTTAACCCCCTTCGTGTGTACACACAAGCACAAGACCAAGTGCGCACGGAAAAGATCCTGTAATCCATGTCGGAGTTCGGTGGGTTATGGAAACACGAAAATACCCGGCATGCCTACTCAACGAAAGCGGAGTGAAGCTGAATATGCTCTCAGAGTATAGTTTGGGGAACCCAAATGGGCAAACAAGCTCACCCGTAACCAGAACAATTCTGGAACGCTGAAGAAGAAGAAGAAGAAGAAGAAGAAGAAGAATAACTTAACTGATGGACTCTACCAACTAAGAACTAGTCCGAGTAGACATATTTTAATAGAGTTTATGACCACAATAATTCGGTACAAAATGTAACACATCATCAAAATTGGGAAGCAAGCAATGCAGAAGTAAGAAGCTATAGTCATTGAATTAAAACTGAATACATGAGTAAAACCAGTACTCATACCCTAAGCTCCAGCCAAGTATGATGTACAGTCAACTCTAGGTACAATGTAATATCATTCATTCACTGAAATCCTCAGCTGTTCTTTTTCAACACATGGAGACGTCACTTGGTATAACACATCACAGGGATTGTTTAGGGAAAAGTTGAATCCGCCTACTTCCCATAGAAGCTGCGAAGCTTACAGTGCAATAATGTCGGTCTGCTAAGCCATTTATATCTCTTGACCAAACAACGTAAGTCAAAACACCTTTGCTATCATATCAGCACCACAAACCAGAAATGTCTCCATCTAATAATACAGCCTGACCATACGCCTTGTAAAAGCTCTTCATCGCAAGCACCTCTTAACTCTTGAGTAAAACAAGTGCTCATACCGTCCAGTTCTTTATCGCCAGCAACTCTCAACCGATATGTACCAAAATGGCTCACTCATGGTAACTCGGTCAAGACCATCTCAGTGATCTTTACCGATCACTCTGACTTAAAACTACACATTACAAATCAATAAACAAGCTCATTTCAAATTATGTGAAATCTGCATTGATAAAATTTCACAGTAGAAGCACTCTGATCCAATCCACAGCTGAAGGGGTGAATCACAAGCTCATTTCAAACGATGTGAATTCCACATCCATTTCCACATCAAAAGCCTCCTCCCATGGACCTCGCACAGCCTCAATCAGGGAAATGACTCCTTTTTCTGCTTCCATGGTAACAAGCCACTGGGTCTCGTCCCCGGATGTCTCGTTGAAAAACGTGATGCGCAGTTTGCGGTGGTCGTCGTCGTGAACTTCCTGCAAATTACAAAGTAGTTTTGAGAGGAGAAAAATTTCTGGTTGAATGCAGTCAAGTAAAGCAAGATTCTGATCAGAAATAAGTAACCATTGTTCTTTGTCATAGCCTAATTAAATTAAATTTGGTGAACTCTGAACGTCTAATACTTATTTAACTGTTAAAAAGCAGTGACAGTGCCGGGGCATTCTCAAAGCTCTCAGACCACTCATTCACCCTCTTCGTACTTTACAAACTCAGTTGATTTCCCTGAACACTAAACCTGGTACTGTTAACATTTTATATTGTACACTGTATCAGAGCTTGTTCCTGTATTGCATTTGCAGACACCTAAAATTACTAAAACAAAAAACCCATCACATACTCATCAACCATATAATTTAGCTCACTGATTTAAGACAAATGGATTTCACACTACACCTGACTAATAGATGATGTTTCGGAAATAACTCGGTAAAGTTTTTATGGGTTGTGCAAGAGTTGTGTCCCCTTGTTCCGTAGAAACACTGGGGCAAGCCTACAACATCATGCGTAGCTTGCCTCAGTGTTTCTATGGAAAAGCAAGGAAAACCATGGGAAAGCAACTCATCCACAACCTATACAAGAAGAGCAAACGCTCGATCGAGTCACTTTCGCAGTTCTGAATATTATATGAGGCATCAGATGGACAGGAAGAAATTGCTATTCACAACACAATGAGTCACGTTCACATAAAATTTGAGCCCGGTCACTTTTATAGTTTCCAAGAAAAGCCCAACGTTAAGTTGTGTGTTGCCGAACAGAAAAGGCTAGTTATCTCCCTTGTTTTTCTGATAACGTTCGTAAAAGGCTACAGATGTAAATACTTTGATGCAAAGAATAATCCTACAAAGTTTCAATCACATCCGATGAACTTTGTCAAAGATATAAAATGTCTAATTTTTCCTTTGACGCTGACCTGTGACCTTGAAAAAGGTCAAAGGTCAACGAAACCATCGTTAAAGTGTAGAGGTCATTGGAGGTCACGACTAAACAAAATATGAGCCCGATCGCTTTGATAGTTTCCGAGAAAAGTCCAACGTTAAGGTGGTGTCTACGGACGGCCGGCCGGACGGCCGGCCGGACAGACTAACACTGACCGATTACATAGAGTCACTTTTTCTCAAGTGACTCAAAAAACCCAACCGAGTTATTTCCGCAAAAGGTCTATAGTTTTACCACAATACACTCACCACTGTGGCAATGTTGTTGATTTTCTGTCTCTCCAGCACGGTGAATTGCTTGCCAACCGTATCCACGGTGACAGGGGCTTGTAATGTCGGTGAAGGCCACTGGTGGTTAGTTTTCACCAGACAGATTTCTGACGTAGAAACCACGAAGGCCATGGGGTGTCGTGTACTGTGGCCTGTCACAAAAGAAGAAAGATCTGACTGTAAGCCTGGGCCCTTGCTGTCAAACAGTTCTAAATCAGATGAAAAATGTTTTGGTGTTTTAAGACTTAAACACGGGATGCATTTGGGCTATGGAAACTCTACCTAAAAGTGTTTCCGAGTCACCAACACCACAGGATGACTGTTATTCTTCCTTGATTCAGATGTGTGATGCATGACACATGATGCTTTTTGTAAAAAATAATTCTGTTACAAATTGAACAATGACATGGATCACCACAAATTCAGCATGCATATCACCACCAAGCATATATGCACATGAATTGGGTTCAGCAGGGCCGGACTACCGGGGGGGTTATGGGGGTTGCGCAACCCCCCCCCCAAACATGTACCTCACTTATTTAAAACAATTTTTATTATTGTTTATTTTATGCCGTTTCATGCAAGGAGTGACCATTTTCCTATCTCAGAATATGACCTACCCATCAGCTTCAGGGGGCTTTGCCCCCTGACCCCCACAAGGGGCTCTGCCCCTTCACCCCGCCAGGGGGAACATCCCCCTGGACCACCCCTGGCACCCCCCCCCCCCCTCTTAGCCTAGTCCGGCCCTGTTCAGGTCCTCAGGAGGAGTGCATAAATGTTAACCCAGGGATTGTCAAGATCTGCCTCTGCCCTTTACCCACCACGTGCTGCGAACAGGATTCAAACCTGACCTTTTCACTTTGGAAGGCGAAGCTTTACCACAAAGAGAAACCACCCATCAGCAACGTGAACAATTTCTTACCCCTGACAATGAAGCCTAAGATGTAGAGCCTGAGGAAGGCAGCCTGTCCGTCCCTGGTCAGTACATTACTGCTCAGGTTGTCCAGTGTCTGTTGGTCAGCATCCTCGTTGAACACCGCCGATGTGGGTACACCCGTCTCCATGGCGTAGGACTGTAGGTGGTCTGAACAAAAACAAGTCACGCTCAAACACTTTTGAAGAATTAAAGTGTAATTCAAGCCATCAATAAACTGTTTCAAATTTCACCAATTCATTCGCTGAAATGATGCACGGATCTTCAACTAATCTATCAAGACAAATTTAGCAACATGTTTGTCTAAATAAAACTAATAATCTAGATGCACTAATAGATGGTTTTCCAAAATTGTCCCCAACAGTTTACAGGGTCAGATCAAAATACCTGGAAACTTTACATAAAAGAAAAATGAGTTATAAAGTTTTTAAAAAATTGACGATCCGACAGATGCAAAACACATGCACAAACACAGACATGATTGCACACATGCACACACACACACACACACAGACACACACACACAGACACACAGACACACACACACAGACACTCACACACTCACACAGACACTCACACACTCACACAGACACAGACACAGACACACACTCACACACACACACACACACACACACAAACAGATAACATCCTCACCACTGAACAGTTCCTTGACAGCCTCCAGTTTCTCAGCATCTCTCAGCACCAGTGTGTATGACGAACAGTCAGAGCTGTATTCCAACCTCAACGTCTGGTTGCCAAGGCCAACGTCGACACGCATCAGCTCTGCATGTGGCTGGGCCTCCATTAGCGTCAATGCCTCAGACAGCTCCACACTGAAATATAAATACTTAATTTTGTCATGATACAATAACATTGGGAAGCCTGAATTTAACTCATTGTCTCCCAGGTATGGATATATCTGTACCCACTCATATGGCTCTATCTGACCAGGTATGGATATATCCGCTCAGACTGTTAGCTTCAGTAGCTTCCTGTAACGTCCATCTAACACCTGCATTCTAGCGTTTTGATACACAGTCACTACACAGTTACTACAATTCTGAGTGACCTGCTGCAGCACAGCTGGTCTTGGCTGAAAAAAACTTGGTCAACATAGGTGGGGTAGAAAGTGTTAAGAAATACAATACAATACAATACAATACAATACAATACAATACAATAATACTTTATTTTCTCAAAAGAGAAATTACGAGGGCTCCTCAACAAAACTCTACATCGAGGGTCCCGGGAGCCCTTACTTTTCGGGGGTCAGATTCCTCAGCGGAACTTCACAGGGTCCAGTGACCAGGAGAACGTTTGGAAGTTCTGTGAGACCTTCACAACATCATTTTTTGTCATACAGTGGAACCCTCCTTTTATGACACCCAGGGCGGGGATGTAGCTCAGTCGGTAGCGCGCTGGATTTATATCCAGTTGGCCGCTGTCAGCGTGAGTTCGTCCCCACGTTCGGCGAGAGATTTATTTCTCAGAGTCAACTTTGTGTGCAGACTCTCCACGGTGTCCGAACACCCCCCCGTGTGAACACGCAAGCACAAGACCAAGTGCGCACGAAAAAGATCCTGTAATCCATGTCAGAGTTCGGTGGATTATAGAAACACGAAAATACCCAGCATGCTTCCTCCGAAAACGGCGTATGGCTGCCTAAATGGCGGGGTAAAAAACGGTCATATACGTAAAATTCCACTCGTGCAAAAAACACGAGTGTACGTGGGAGTTTCAGCCCACGAACGCAGAAGAAGAAGAAGTAGAATGACCCCCTGATTTGAGACTCCCTCCCTTTTAACACTTTCTACCCCACCTGTGCTGACCAATTTGTTGTTAGCCGAGACCAGCTGTGCTGCAGCAGGTCACTCACAATTGTAGTAGCTGTGTAGTGACTGTGTATCAACACGCTGGAATGCAGGCGTTAGATCGACGTTACAGGAAGCGTTGGAAGCTAACAGTCTGAGCGGATATATCCGTACCTGGTCAGATAAAGCCACATGAGTGGGTACGGATATATCCGTACCTGGGAGACAATGAGTTAAAACTCCCTCCCTTTTAAGACCCTGTTTTCTAAGATATTCTGTTCACAACCCCTTTTAACTTACCCCCATTTTAAGACTCCCTCCTTTTTAAGACCTGATTATTTCAGATTTTTCGAGGTTATAAAAAGAAGGTTCTACTGAAAACGTAAGATTTACTCCGTAAATTTGTATTGGTACAGATCTGGGAGGACATTTTCTCATCTTCAAAATCCACCCAAGTATATGTTCTTTTTCATTCTGTATGGAAACTAGCAGGAGATTAAAGTCTGAAAATCAGATAACGCAAATTTAGTGCATCCTGGAACCCGCTCTATCAGGTTAAGTGCGTTGCGTGACCCTCTGAAAGAATTTCTAGTGCATAATTATGTAGGGAAGCATAGTTTTTGGAGCCCTGGGCTTAGATGCACGAGAAAGTTACTGACCGGGTGGGAGCCAATTGCGGTGTTGGATTGGTTGAAATTGAGATTTATTGTGATTGTAATGAATCAGACCCCGCAGTTTGTTCCCACCCTGGGTAGCACCCACTGTCACTTCGTGCCCCTCAGTCCTGGGGTTCTGGTCCAGATCTTTTGTTTCTTTCTTTTAACTATTTTGTTTGTTTCTTTGCTCTTTACCTTCTGATGCACTAAAAAACAGATACTTTTTCACTTACTTTAGGAAAAAATAGACAAACTTGTAGATACACAGAGGTACATACAAAGACACACACACACACTCACCTGATATCTTCAGTGTTGACTCGCAGGATGTAGAGTTTCAAGGTTGTGATGACAACCAACGCCTGATATTCGTCTGGCATCATGTACTGACAGACACAGCTCTGTAAGATGGAACCCTCATAACATTACTTGAAAAGCACAAGCAAGGTTCTCTATTCCAATTTACAATAGGTAAAACACAATTGCAGCTGAAGTAAAAAAGAAAAAACAAATGCTGCATTGTGGAAGTGTAACAACTGTGTCAGTGAGACAAAGTAAGTTGCAATAAATTGACTTACTGTTCATGTATTGATTTTTGCAATTGCATGCAGACATGTCATTGTCACGCACATACATACACACACACGAATGCACGCACCCGGGAGAGTGCACACACACACACACACACACACACATGAATGCTTCCCCCTCTTCCTCTCTTTTCCTCCCTCACTGCCACCCAAATCTGATCCAGCAATCCTCTCAATCAGCACTTTTGTTAAAATCAACCAGACACAGCTGTAAAGTATTTTACACTGAAAGCGATTTGCTCTCTCTCTCTCTCCTCTCTCTCTCTCTCTCTCTCTCTCTCTCTCTCTCTCTCTCTCTCTCTCTCTCTCTCTCTCTCTCTCTCTCTCTCTCTCTCTCTCTCTCTCTCAGCCCCTGTTATTTACAAACACTGCAGATACACAGGCAAATATTCTCACTCACACGCACACATGCACACTTCCCTGAACAACAAAAATGTAGCAAACTTAAACTTAAACTCCTCGTCATTCCGAAACACCGTCATCATAAGATACAGCAGTGACCAGACAATGGTAAAGATGGCAAGCTCTATCTCTCTTTTAAACACCGTCATCATAAGATACAGCAGTGACCAGACAATGGTAAAGATGGCAAGCTCTATCTCTCTTTTAAACACCACCACTAACAAAGAGACACAAGGGAACATCATGACATTAACCTACCTTGACTTTAAACTGAAACTCCTCGTCATTCTCAAACACTGTCATCATGAGATACAGCGCCAGACGATGATCCAGGCGACCAAACTCATAACCGCCAGACTCCACAGTGGGACTGTCTTCCCCCTCTGCTACTGGGGTCTCCGTGTCTTGGCCTAGGTCTGCCGCCGGTGTGGGCGTTGTGGCCGTCTCTCCGTCACTCGCTGTCGCCGTGGAAAAAACTTGACTGCCGTCCTCCTCTGCATCATGTAACTGGAGGTCTTCCTCTTGTGTGACTGTGAGGTCCTGTCATCATCGTCAAAGTCTAGAATTATTAACTATTAGACATTGTTTGGAGGAGAGGGAGGATGGGAAATTTAATGGCAGACTAAAGCTGTAAAGGCATCTATGCTCCATTCTGGTTAGAAAATAGAGAAATCACTGGTTCAAGAGTGGTGGTGGGTTGTGTCGGTTGTGATGATGGTGGTAGTGTGTGTCTATGTGTGCAGTGGGGGGGGGGGGAGGGGTCAGTAGGTTGGAGGCAGAGAGGGGGAGGGTTGCAAAGGGCTGGTTAAAGGTGAAAGGAGGGTAACACTATTAAAAACAGAGGTCATGCAATCGCCATAATAGGGTCTTTTCAAGCTTCCGCTAAGCTTGCAATATATATGAAGTGTAAAGATTGAGAAAAAAATACAGTTTGGTCAACAACAAACAAATCCATATACGGTAAAGTAATAAACAGAAAAGAACAGTCAGGAACAAAAGATACCTGCATAATATGTCTCACACGTAGGATTAATGTGACAATTGACATGCATAAATACTCAGCATGGTTTTTAGATTTTCCTTCTTAGTATATAACCACGTTATTTCCCAAATAGTCCCTAGTACTGAGGACAGAAATAGCAACTTAGCAAGCAAGCGTAGATTTTCCACATCAAAAGAATTTTTCTTAAATTCATACATGACTGCACACAAAAAAGTTTGAATGTATCACATTTTCAGGAACAATCTGTCAGGCAAAAAAAAAAAAGGTGTGGTTAAGGTAACATAGCCACACAAAAAAAAATAGGGTAGGAAGGTAGGCAATCACTTTTTTTTTTAAACTTTTTTTTCTAATGTATATAAATTAACCCCACTTGACAGGGAAATAAGTGTGCGACTATGGATATTCTTTTGAACTTCTTCTTCTTCTTCTGCGTTCGACGGTTAATTCTTTTGAACAATTTTGAACTTGCCTTTAAAAAAAAAAAAATTAGAAGATCAGAGGAATTTGAGACGAAAACAGTTTATGGCTCATTTTGGTGGTCGCACTTTGCCATTAGCAGAGCAACCAAGCGTGTAGCACTCGCAACCGAAGAAGATGCCGCCATTTTTGTCATGGCAAGCGTCTGTTGGGCCTTTTTAGTAGAAGGAGTTATTTCCCTTGCATCGTCTGTCGTCTGCATGATGACTCGAGCGCATTCGCTTTCATTGCGTTTTCTGCACTCGTTTTCTTGTTTTCATTTTAAAATTTTTTTTGACAAGTGTAATAAAAGGTTATAGGGTCGGCCCCTAAAAATAGGGTAGGTCGGGTTACCGTAACCACACCTTTTTTTTTTTTAGGCCTCATGACAGTAAGCAAGGCAGACCAGAAGTTAAGACACACTCCTTCCCATGTAAACAATTGAGGTCTAACGAATGACGTCTCACAACGTGCGTGGTCGTCCTTGGCGGTCAAGAAAGCCGCCGCGATCATTGCGCAGACGACACTTCTAGACCGCCAATATTTGTTGTGCGCATCACGTGCTCCACATAAATCGGCCGGAAACGAAGCAATTGGGAAACCTGGATAGACAATTTTCGGGATGGATCCGTCTTTTTGGGGGGTGTTGTGGAAGAGTGACCATTTCTTGCAAAACCTTGTACAAACATTGGAAGGGCCAATCACTAGTCAGGGGTGTGACGGAAACACGTGCTTGACAGAGTTATTTTCGGAATTCGTCTATTGAGCTCACCATCTCAGATCTGGCCAGGCTTTCTACAAGGTATAAGAACATCACTCCACTTGGTCACATACAAAACAATAACAGCCTGAGTGCTCTCTGTGCAAAGTTTTTTGTTTTTTTTGATGAATGAACACAATTCATTTATCAAAAATTCCAATTGACCACAACAAGCAGTCAGGGGGTTGATTTTACTGGTGTGTTCAAGTGGAGGGATAGTCAAATTCTTCTTCTTCTTCTTCTTCTTCTTCTTCTTCTTCTTCCTCTTCTTCCTCTTCTTCCTCTTCTTCCTCTTCTTCTTCTTCTTCTTCTTCTTCTTCTTCTTCTTCTTCTTCAGCGTTCGTTGAGTAGGCATGCTGGATATTTTCGTGTTTCCATAACCCACCGAACTACGACATGGATTACAGGATCTTTTCCGTGCGCGCTTGGTCTTGTGCTTGCGTGTACACACGAAGGGGGTTAAGTCACTAGCAGGTCTGCACATAAGTTGACCTGGGAGATCGGAAAAATCTCCACTCTTAACCCACCAGGCGGCAGCGACCGGGGTTCGAACTAACGACCTCCCGATTAGGAGGCCGACATCTTACCACCACGCCACTGCGCCCGTCTGGTCAAGATTATCATATGTAAAATCCCAGCCAGATCTGAGATGGTGAGCTTAACTGCTTTCACGAGAAGAAGTGTGCCTTTTACTTTACACAATTTTTAGTACATCAAGCAAGACACTAGATTGGAAATAATTATGACAGTGGGAATAAAATGTTACATGTTCATCAACTATGCAACTTAAGTGAAACATCACCCAACACCAAAATAACCAAAAAATGTTGATCAATAAATAGCAAGCAATAAAATAAACCCAAATGCTATGTTATTTTGCAAAAGCACATGTATTACAGTGTTTAAATGTGATACCATCATGTTGTTAGTCCAAAAGCATGAGGTTATAAATCTGTTCTTGCTAAAGCTATTCAACAAGCACTTTCTGCAAGACAAATGAACATTATTGAACAAGAAAATGAGATATTTCAATTTCATTGTAAAAAGTGAGAAAAAACTTGCACACATTCACACACACACACACTCACACAAACATACATGCACACATACACACACACACACTTGCAAGCACTTAAGCACACACACACACAATTGCGCTAAGAAGAATACACGCTATCAAAAAATCGTGTTCCAAACATCCTCTCAAAGTAATCAAAACAAAACAGACCAACCAAAGAGCAAAGAGAAGGAAAGGAAACTCTACAAGGGAACACTAGGAGTGACTTCCCTTACCTCTTCTACAGCCAGGACCTCCACTTCCGAAGAAATCGATTCTTTGTGTGTAGACCTTCTCAGAGTGGCTTCCCCTTGATCGTAGATGCTCATTTCGTTTTCAACATCCTCATCTTGTGTGAAATCAGTCTTACTTGCAGAATCATTTGCAGTGAGGCTGTGGTCGCTAGCGGTGACATAAACGCTTGAAGTGCTGGTGTTGGGTTGAAGTGAGTTGTAGTAAACGCTTGACACCATAGAACTACAGATACTGCTGGAGAGAGGAGATCCCAGGGGTGTGGCTTCCGAACTCTCTGCCTCTTGAGGAACCGGGGTTAATTTACGACTTTCCCTTGGAGAATGGTCTAAGCTGTTTATGTTGGATTCTCCACCACTAGTCTCACTGAGCGGTTTGCTCTGACATTCGTCTCCGTCTCCTGACAAAGAGTCTGTCCGACAAACGTCATTGGCTGAAAGTGTGTTGGATAAAACCACCACGCTAGCTACGCTTTCTCGTTTGTTCAGAACGGTAATATCACTGTCGACCGAAGACACCACTTCCCTGGCAGTGACTTCTGAGCTGTTTGAAGATGACAGAGCCAAATGGAGATTGTTCAAAGCACCGAAAGTAGCAAGCTGGGCATAGTCTGTAGTGTCTACTGATGTAACACTGTTTGAAGCCGAAGATCGAGTCCTTTCCTTGTCACTGCTGTAACTAAGAACGCTACCCGAGGAGCGTTCTGTCCTCCGTTCCAAGAACTTCCCTTGGGAGCTTACAGCGTTGCTTCGTTGACGTGACTCTCCTGGCAGAGGTTGATCGTAGAAAGCGTTACTGCGCTGGCGACCTCTAGTGGCAATATCTCCTTCCTGTGAAAGTATACATGCAGTGTGGGTGCCATGACTTGTCATGCACTATAGGAAGCAACAGTGTGTGAACTGTGAAATCTGCTAAAACAGAATCTGTTTCCATTCGTCTCTGTTTGGCTATTTGTTTCTTACTGTAAGCTTTACATAATATCATCATATTTTGATATTTTGTAAGGACAGTGGAAACTCTGTATATTCCTCGTTAATCGTTCCATGTTTACTTAAGAAGAAAAGAAGAATATAAGGAAAACAAACGACTCAGGTATTTGCAAGGGCAGGCTCCTAGACAAATTAAAACCATTCAAAGTAATTACTCCCTGCCATTACAGCCGGTAAACACGTTAGCTTTTTTTTGCCTTTTCTTTGACCAGAATCAAAAACAATCAACTTCCAATGACTTCTGACCGGCACGGTTGGCCTAGTGGTAAGGCGTCCGCCCCGTGATCGGGAGGTCGTGGGTTTGAACCCCGGCCGGGTCATACCTAAGACTTTAAAATTGGCAATCTAGTGGCTGCTCCGCCTGGCGTCTGGCATTATGGGGTTAGTGCTAGGACTGGTTGGTCCGGTGTCAGAATAATGTGACTGGGTGAGACATGAAGCCTGTGCTGCGACTTCTGTCTTGTGTGTGGCGCACGTTATATGTCAAAGCAGCATCGCCCTGATATGGCCCTTCGTGGTCGGCTGGGCGTTAAGCAAACAAACAAACCAATGACTTCTGGATGTTTTTGTCGTTATTCTGATTTTTCTAAAAAAACAACAGTTGCCTCTACTTTTAGCAGATTCCACAGTTTGCAAGAATGACTACATTCTGGTGATTCACATGTACCTATACCATGTCTTTCTTCTCAACGTCTTTCTATCACCAGCCAGTAGCTTATGTTAACAAACTCAAACTAGTCTAGTATATGGCACCATAATACACCCACAACTGTTATTCTCCTCTCATAACTGCCAGCCAGTTTCTTGCTAACCCACATGTACAAGGACTAAAGAAAAGAAAAAACAATGGTGGAACGAACAAACAAGAATGGATAAAAAATGTTTTACAGAAACCAACACCAACACTGAGATTGTTTTGTTAATGGTCATGTGTATTTTCTGGGCTTTTGGCTTTCAATTACAGATTATCAATTTTTTTGGTTTATATTTGAATGAGTGCTTGCAAAATATAACTTCTATTCCATGTAAATGGTTTCAGTAAATCGCTACAGATCTGCCCAGACCTTTACTCGGAAAAAGAACATTCTTTTACCTCATACTTCTTCTTCTTCAGCGTTTCAGAATTTTCTGGTTACGTGTGAGCTCGTTTGCCCATTTGGGTTCCCCACACTATACTCTGAGAGCATAGTCAGCTTCACTCCGCTTTCGTTGAGTAGGCATGCTGGGTATTTTTGTCTTTCCATAACCCACCAAACTCCGACATGGATTACAGGATCTTTTCCGAGCGCACTTGGTCTTGTGCTTGCATGTACACACGAAGGGGGTTAAGTCCCTAGCAGGTCTGCACATAAGTTGACCTGGGAGATCGGAAAAATCTTCACTCTTAACCCACCAGCCGGCAGCGACCGGGATTCGAACTCACGACCTCCCGATTAGGAGGCCGACGTCTTACCACCATGCCACTGCGCCCGTCAGAGTATCCTTGTGCGTCATTGGAATCTTGTTGAATTGATCATTCAGCTTCATGTGGGTGTTGGTTACAAAATATCATACGTTATTTGTATTTTTGACCAAAATATCAAAATATGACATTTTACACAGATTGAGACAGTCAGTATTCCTCCGAGACTGCGCTAGCGTTCCATACATTCAATTTTTTCTTCTTCCTTGTTCGCATAATATTAGCACGACATCCCAAAAGTCGCATTTGTGAAGTGAATGACACTCGCCTGTGTGATCCCAGCCTTCCCATCAGAATAATGGCACTTCTACTTTGGGTAGAAGCCGTACGGAGCCCGAAAACCCACATGAGTCTGATGGGGTTTGAACTTATGACCTCCCGGCCCGCAGCCTGATGCACTAACCACTGCACCGTGGGGGGCCAGTATTTATTTAGCAAAGCATTCCCAATGTTGACATAAATCAGCTACGTTGTCGATTGTTGCTATGTGTGCGAGTAAAAGAATTGTGTTGTCCCATGTAAAAGCCTGGTCAGATCAGTGGTAGTTCGACGGGCGCAGTGGCATGGTGGTAAGACGTCGGCCTCCTAATCGGGAGGTCGTGAGTTCGAATCCCGGTCGCTGCCGCCTGGTGGGTTAAGAGTGGAGATTTTTCCGATCTCCCAGGTCAACTTATGTGCAGACCTGCTTGTGACTTAACCCCCTTCGTGTGTACACGCAAGCACAAGACCAAGTGCGCACGGAAAAGATCCTGTAATCCATGTCAGAGTTCGGTGGGTTATAGAAACACAAAAATACCCAGCATGCCTCCCCCGAAATCGGCGTATGGCTGCCTGAATGGCGGGGTAAAAACGGTCATACACGTAAAAATCCACTCGTGCTAAAAACATAAGTGAACGTGGGAGTCTAAGCCCATGAACGAAGAAGAAGAAGAGAAGAGTGGTAGTTTACATGCTTGTAAACATGGGAAAAAGAGTTACTCTAACCTGCTAAGCATGCCCCATAACCGCTGTGCGGACTAGAAAAAAACGAGAGAGAAAAACTCACTACAAATAAGCAGCAAAGTTAAAATTCACTCACACAAATTCTCACCTGCTTGGCTAAAGCAGTCTCCGATAACTTGGCCGCAGACACAGAGTTAGGGTTTGGGCCGTCGCCTTTCTGCTTGAGGTCTTGGTCATCCGAGGCGAAGAGACTGCGAAAAGAGCTAGGCTTGGAGCCCTTACGATGCGGAGAGGAGGCAGTCTGCATATCACAACTGTTGGACTGGAGCTTCAATGGGGTGGAGTGAGCTTTTGGCGGCTGAGATGCCATCATTTGGCTGGAACAAAAATTTAAATCAACAAAATCTAGATGTAGGTGGAAGGGTGTATGTGTGTACAAAGTTTGAGGGGGAGGGAGGGGCTGACAGGGTGCACATATGTTGTTATTTGTATGTGTGTGTATGTGAGCATGCGAGAGAGAGAGAGAGAGAGAGAGAGAGAGAGAGAGAGAGAGAGAGAGAGAGAGAGAGAGAGAGAGAGAGAGAGAGAGAGAGAGAGAGAGAGAGAGAGAGAGAGAGAGAGAGAGAGAGAGAGAGAGAGAGAGAGACAGAGACAGAGACAGAGAGGGACAGAGAAGGACATAAAGAGACAGACAAGAAGATCAGAAAGAGACAGACAGAAAGAGAAACAAAACCTACTCAAAACTTTGTCCGCGACTGAGAGAGTTTGGCCGCATATCTTCAGATGGTGGAGAGGATGGAGTGATGGTATTTGTCGGTTCTGTGGCTGCCTCTAACTGAACAACATGATCACTCTTGCACTTTGGACACAGCAGCACCAATCTCTCCCCTGAAAAATAAACCCTCATGAATAATTCAATGCAAGAAAACTGTCTAAATGAGGATGCTTTCAGCCAATGTGCTGAATCAGTGAATGGTGTCAATGCTTTGAGTGCTCAGAAATCACTGACCAATGAAAGCGTCTGTATAAACTTCAATGTCAAGCCTTGCACACATGCACACACAAAACCACACATGCATGTGCACTCATGCACACACAAGCACAGCTATATGCACATTCACGCACGCATGCACCCACGCACGCACTAACACACACAGTGACACACACACACACTCCTCCAGGCTAAAATGGCGCACCACCGCAAATGACAAAAACACTTGGCTAATAAAATTAAACTTCGCCACTGAATAACACAGAACATGCCATTAAAAGAACACAATCATATCACCCAAATCAGCGAGAGCAGCAAAGTCCTTACTCAAGTTACTGCTTCCTTTGTGTGGAATAGTGTCGATCTGAACTGTGGTGTGTGCTTCCCCTCTGGTGAACTCGTTGTTGCACTTCAAGCACTGCAAGGATACATTAATTAATTAATTTAAGACTAGGTATTGGTTTCAACTGAATGTTTCAATGATTTTTATATTTTGGTCATTTTTTGTCTGAACACTAATTCCAAAATCAATTGAATTCATAAGGACAAATATGATTTCTCTCTCTCTCTCTCTCTGTCTCTTAGTTTCTGTTTACAAAATGGGCCTTTGTTCAACAAATCATCATTTTTTAAAAATTTACCTCTGTCTCTCTCTCCGTCTTTTATTTAAAAGCACATGGTTTATGAATATGTGTGTTGAGATTTTGATGGACTTTTAAAGAAGTAATTCTTTTTTTTTGATCGGCTTTGGAGAGGACTGAGAGCTCAAAGACAATGGTTTTTCATGACAAACATTCTTCAACATAATCCACATACGTTTGTGTCTGAGTTGTATCCGTGTCTGAGCATCCATCTGCACTTCACATTTTGAACAAATAATACCATACAATCAGCCACAACACCTATATGACCACTTTTATTACTTCTTGTCATGTCTACTGGTTTCATTTTATGTCTCACTTGATGTTGAACTTGTAGTTTCTTCATGGCAGCTTCCACCTTTGCATCCAGGAATGGCTGAACCAGGTCACTGAAGTGCTGTAGATATATCAAGATTTAGAATAATGATTGAACTGAGCTTTTAAATTACTGTACACAGTATACATATTATCTGCTTACAAAGTTTTTATGAGTTGTTTTCAAGGAGAAGCAACTCTTCCATAACCCATAAATACATGACAGAGCTATTTTTGGAATTCGTTTATTGAGTAAAATATTCAGAAACAAACAAACATAATACACATGTATACATAGATGTAGTGACAGACAGAAGCATGCCGACACAAATAGAAATGTATACACACTCACCTGTGCTGTGAAAAAATCCTCCATGACATACACCCTGCACCTGCGATCTTTTCGAACATAACTGAAGTCGAGGTTAATCCTGACCTCCTTGATGTCAAGGTTATCCACTTCATCTGTGTCCTTGACCCCTGACATGTCCTTGGCCTCTTCAACCTCCACACGCACAGCTTCCAGGCTCTGTGGATATTAAACAACCTTGACATTCTGGGTGTAATCAATGAATAGAAAGAATGTATTGCTCAATACGAGAAAATACAGTTACAATCAGAGTATGCGGGGGGGGGGGGGGGGGGGGGGGGGGGGGGGGGGGGGTGCGGCAAGTTTGGGGTCATCAAATAAAATCTGTTGTTTTCTGTGTGAACTGGGGGAGTCTATACGGGTCTTATTCCATCACTGTTCTACCTGCAAATGCAATACATCTCTTTCACATAGTCAAGGAAGTGCACAAAATAAAGTGTGCTTATGCTATTCTTTTTTCTCTGCAGAATGGTTGAAATGAAATTCACATATATATTCAGGTTATGTCACAAGAAGAACTGAGGAACCCTTAAAAGCCCATAATTATTCGCACGCAAATAATGTGAAAAATCTTAGAAAATAAAGTCATGGCAGGTATTTTTGCTGTACCTGCAAGTCGAGTTTATCCTGTATGATACCATTAATGTTTTTCTCCAACAGGTAGCGCGGCGACACTGTCACCAGCAGGTGATCTCCTGTGTCCGGCAGCGTCACGATGAAGGGTTCACTCTGGTCCTCTGCATGTGCAAACAAAACTTCATTACATTTAGTCAAGTTTTGACTAAATGTTTTAACATAGAGGGTAAATCGAGACGAGGGTCGTGGTGTATGTGTGTGTGTGTGTGTGTGTCTGTGCGCGTGTGTGTGTGTAGAGCGATTCAGACTAAACTACTGGACCAATCTTTATGAAATTTTACATGAGAGTTCCTGGGTATGAAATCCCCAGACGTTTTTTTCCATTTTTTCGATAAATCATTTTTTAAATGTCTTTTATGACGTCATATCCGTCTTTTTGTAAAAGTTGAGGCGGCACTGTCACACCTTCATTTTTCAATCAAATTGATTGAAATTTTAGCCAAGCAATCTTCGACGAAGGCCGGACTTCGGTATTGCATTTCAGCATGGAGGCTTAAAAATTAATTGATGACTTTGGTCATTAAAAATCTGAAAATTGTAATTAAAATTATGTTTTTTTATAAAACGATCCCAAATTACTTTTATTTTATTCTTCATCATGCTCTGATTCCAAAAACATATAAATATGTTATATTCGGATTAAAAACAAGCTCTGAAAATTTAAAATATAAAAATTATGATTGAAATTAAATTTCCGAAATCGTTTTAAAAACAATTTCATCTTATTCCTTGTCGGTTCCTGATTCCAAAAACATATAGATATGATATGTTTGGATTGAAAACACGCTCAGAAAGTTAAAACGAGGAAGTTAAAACTCACCGTAAAGCGTGCTATGCGGCACAGCGCAACCGCTACCGCGCTGAACATGCTCATCACTTTCACTGCCTTTTGCACTAGCGGCGGACTACGGTCATTGTGAAAAAAATACAGTGCGTTCAGTTTCATTCTGTGAGTTCCACAGCTTGACTAAATGTAGTAATTTCGCCTTACGCGACTTGTTTTGACTTTGAGTTTGATATCTGATAACCAAAGGGAAGTAAGCGCTCTAAATCAGTAAATGCAAACGACATAAGTAAAGGAGTAAGCGAGAGCTATCCGGAACCAATCTCCTGGCACCTGAGAGAACAACAAGCATTGAAATGAATAAGCTACTTTCATTTTAAAAAAAGGATGATCGCCACAAGCTCCACGTTTGTCCTTACTTCTCTGAGGATGAAAGTTGCTTGTTCATTTCAATGCTTGTTATTCTCTCAGGTGCCAGGAGACTGGTTCCGAATAACTCTCAGTTACTCTATTAGTATTAATTAAAATGTACACATGTCATATGCATTTAGAGAGCTTACTTCCCTTTGTTGATCAGATCTCTAAACAGCGCTCTGCCTCATTTGGTTAGGATTTTAATACTTTTAGACATCAACAAAATTTAAAGCCAAAGGAAGAGAGAGAGAGAGAGAGGGGGACTGACTGAATGCGAGAGAGATGGAGGGAGAAAGACAGACATGGAAGAGAGAGAGAGAGAGATGGGAGTGGGGGGATGGTGGGGGGGGGGGGGGGGAGGTGGGTGGTTTAGCTGGATTGGTGAGACTGAGAGAGTTGGGAAAGATAGGACGTAGAGGCAGAATTTTATGTCTCTTACTCAATCAATGCACTAAAACGTGCAGTAAGTCACAGAAGAGACACAAACTGGTTCCATCAGCTCACCAAGAACACAGTCTCAGATGCACACAAATAGAATGACAGACAGACTCATACACAGGCATGTATCATAATGTATGCAAACAACTACCCACAAAGACAGCCACCCACCCACCCACCCCCTGACACATGCATGATGCAGCACAAACACACGCACACACACACAAACCCACACTATTCACACAGCCCCTCACCCACACGGCCCCTCACCCACACACACTCTCTCTCTTTCACACTCACCTGGCTCAACCAAGGAATCATGCACGCTGTCCGTCATAGCAGACGACACCTCCCTCTCTCTACTCCCACCTTCTCTCGTCACCGTTGTTTCACCGTCATCACTCAGAAGTGTTACTTCGGTCCTCCTGGACACATCCAAATCACCGTTACGCTCAATTCTTGAAGAATCCCGAGACGAAACATCATTCACACCACCATCCTCAGCGCCTGAACCAGAACTCAAAAACATGGACTCTTTGTCAAACGCTTTGCTTGCACAACTGTTCTCTTTTCCAGTAGCTCCGACTCTGCTCGGTGACTCTGATTGTCGAACACCGTCAGCTTCCACAGATCTGCCTGAAACGTGTACATCCACAGATGTGGTGACGTCCTGTCTCCCACTAAAGCCAAACTTCTCCACCGCAGAAGCCGATTTTTTCAACGAGTCAATTTTTTCACTAGCTTCTTCTGTAGCGAGATTCATGGTGTTTGCCATGGAGGCTGGGCGGGGCATCACAGCTTGATCTTCCACGGCCTGGAGCCAGTTGTCACCATAGCAACGCCGGAAGTGCTCCATCTCTGCTCGCTTTGATTGGATCTCCAGCCGCCGCATTTGTGCCAGTGCCTCCATCCGACTTGGTGTCTTTGGGGTTGTTGCTGAAAACAAAGAATTCTGTTGAAGTAATCTGCCTATAAATTTGCATAACAATTCCACGATCGTTTTCATGTTTGTGAGCCTCTGTTCAAACTGTGATACAGTCTAAACTGTCTATATAACGACCACCCAAAGGACTGACCAAAAGTGGCTGTTATAGACAGGTGGTCTGCATAGACAGGTGAATTATATAGAAGAATTATTTGTCTGGAATTATTCGGAATGGTCGTCGCGTGCAGGGGGTTGCTTTTGAGAGGTGGCCGCACGGACAGGTTTGACTGTTTATGAATGTCTCTTTGATGAGAGGGCACCTTTGAATAAAGAACCCATCATGTTCTTTTTTTGTTTTTTTCTGTTTTAGGGTTTTTTTGGTTTTTTTTCGTAAACAATAACATTATATGACACACTCGGTATCTGTATGTTTAACTGTACATTAATCTGTGGCACAGTACATTTAACATTTACTTTTGGCGCGAATTCTTACAGTACATAAATGGACAAGAATGTATTAATCAATGCTGTTGTGTCTGCGGTGTCAACATTTGCGACATCAACATCATGTTCTTTTGTTTACCAATAACCTAAGCAGAGTTTCCCTGCCATAGAAGGACAGCTGTAACGTAAAGACACAACGTAAAGACACACACTTGCTGTTGTCAATTGCTTAATCATTTATCTTTTAACACAACATACCGTCCATGAAGAGAAGGTTTTAGCAAAAAGCAAGAGAGCACTCTCACGAAAAATACCCTTGTATAACGTTTCAGCCATCTAAAAATCTTTAAACCAGATGAAAGTTCGTATCTTGAAATTCACTTTTCAGCAGAGAAAATGGAAGAACAAAACAATAAACACACAAAAAGAAAAACTCACATGGAGTGACCTCTTTGGAAGAAAGCTCCCCGCCCGTCGATGTATTCATGTCTGGTATGTCCATCATCCTAGCTTTGCCTTTTTTCCGTCCTTTCTTTTTCTGTACTGAGACGATGTTTATCGCCAAATCTTCACTGGTAGCACCGTCCCCCTCCTGTCCCCTCCCCATGTGTGAAGAGCCGTCAGTGTAGTCAACCACTCTTCTGAGGGTACTGGGAATATGAATGTGATGGTGTCGACGAGAGACGTGGTGTTCAAGATTATTCAAAATGGCTCTGGAATTCTGCAAATGATGAAATAAAACCTGTGTCAGGGTGCTGTAAGAAACCGCAGGTTACACAGATTCTTACTGGAAACTTTGTTTTGTCGGGTTTTGATCAGGAAGATATATATGAGTGAAATAAAGGTGCTTACATAATAGTAGGTTAGCATTATACTGTAGTTTTTGCTGTTGTTGAAAACTTTGTCAATGGAGTAAAAACTAAAATTAAAAAGTGTCTGCGTGTGGCAAATTATACCTGTTCTCATCATGAACACGAATGGCTGCAGTTTGTTTCGACATGATTCCTTTTGCTTTAATTTCTCAAAATGAAAAACAACAATCTCTGAGCTGCATAAGGGGGTAGAACAAGAATAGCACAGAACACACACTGACGCATGTAATAATGTCGTTCCGTCAGTGTTGCTTTTGCTTCTTGTTGCCCTTTGTTTTTGTCTGTTACCTGATGAAGCTTTCATAAGCAAAAATTCTTATTGTATTGTGTTGTCCTTGTGTCGGTGATTACAGAACTCTTTTGTTTTTCAACATTGTTCATCTCACCACAGTCACTTTGTTGTTTACCGCAACACGGTGGCCTAGTGGTAAGGCGTCCGCCCAGTGAGCGGGAGGTCGTGGGTTCGAACCCCGGCCGGGTCATACCTAAGACTTTAAACTTGGCAATCAAGTGGCTGCTCCGCCTGGCGTCTGGCATTATGGGGTTAGTGCTAGGACTGGTTGGTCCGGTGTCAGAATAATGTGACTGGGTGAGACATGAAGCCTGTGCTGCGACTTCTGTCTTGTGTGTGGCGCACGTTAAATGTCAAAGCAGCACCGCCCTGATATGGCCCTTCGTGGTCGGCTGGGCGTTAAGCAAACAAACAAAAAAACTTTGTTGTTTAGATGTTAGTGAATGTTCAGGGTCCATCCTTCAGCGAAATTCTTTATCTTGCATGCAAGATTCTCAAGCTAGGAGGGAACTAAAGGTCCACTCTTCCTTCTGCTAAGTACAAACCTGAATTTCTTTGTGTGTCACTTTCTCTCCATCAAGGGAAAACTGAAACAGAAACAAGTCGCGTAAGGCGAAAATACAACATTTAGTCAAGTAGCTGTCGAACTCACAGAATGAAACTGAACGCAATGCAACGCAGCAAGACCGTATACTCGTAGCATCGTCAGTCCACCGCTCACGGCAAAGGCAGTGAAATTGACAAGAAGAGCGGGGTAGTACTTGCGCTGAGAAGGATAGCACGCTTTTCTGTACCTCTCTTCGTTTTAACTTTCTGAGCGTGTTTTTAATCCAAACATATCATATCTATATGTTTTTGGAATCAGGAACCGACAAGGAATAAGATGAAAGTGTTTTTAAATTGATTTCGAAAATTTAATTTTCATATTAATTTTTATATATTTAATTTTCAGAGCTTGTTTTTAATCCAAATATAACATATTTATATGTTTTTGGAATCAGCAAATGATGGAGCATAAGATGAATGTAAATTTGGATCGTTTTATAAAAAACATATTTTTTTTACAATTTTCAGTTTTTTAATGACCAAAGTCATTAAGTAATTTTTAAGCCACCCAGCTGAAATGCAATACCGAAGTCCGGGCTTCGTCGAAGATTACTTGACAAAAATTTCAACCAATTTGGTTGAAAAATGAGGGCGTGACAGTGCCGCCTCAACTTTCTTGAAAAGCCGGATATGACGTCATCAAAGACATTTATCAAAAAAATGAAAAAAACCTATGGGGATTTCATACCCAGGAACTCTCATGTCAAATTTCATAAAGATCGGTCCAGTAGTTTAGTCTGAATCGCTCTACACACACACACAGACAGACACACACACACACACACACACGCACATACACCACGACCCTCGTCTCGATTCCCCCCTCTACGTTAAAACATTTAGTCAAAACTTGACTAAATGTAAAAAGAAACACTCACTTTTGATGCAAGCTTACATGACTACAGAAGTAAGAAAACACAAATACTTAATACACGCAGGCTTTCTCGCCTACTCATTCTCCTGCTCTTATTGACACATCCATTCACCCACCACAATGTTAACTGCAAGCCATGTGTGAAAGAGTGAAAGAACAAGAAGGGCAAAGCCCATACGACACACATGCTTGACCTTGACCTTTACATGACCTTGACCTTCAGGGTCAAGGTCAAATAACTAAACCTAGCAATGACATCATTCACTAAGAACTGCTTTACACATTTTTCCTACCAAAATACATGTGACCTTGATCCAAGGTCAAGGCCATCCAAGGTCATGCAACACAAAGCTGTTAATTCAAGACATAGAAAGTACAATGGTGCTTATTGGCTCTTTCTACCATGAGATATGGTCACTTTTAGTGGTTCACTACCTTATTTTGGTCACATTTCATAAGGGTCAAAGTGACCTTGACCTTGATCATATGTGACCAAATGTGTCTCATGATGAAAGCATAACATGTGCCCCACATAATTTTTAAGTTTGAAACAGTTATCTTCCATAGTTCAGGGTCAAGGTCACTTCAAAATATGTATACAATCCAACTTTGAAGAGCTCCTGTGACCTTGACCTTGAAGCAAGGTAAACCAAACTGGTATCAAAAGATGGGGCTTACTTTGCCCTATATATCACATATAGGTGAGGTATTGAATCTCAAAAACTACAGAGAAAATGGGAAAAATGTGAAAAATTGATGTTTTTTAGACAACATTTATGGCCCCTGCGACCTTGACCTTGAAGCAAGGTCAAGATGCTATGTATGTTTTTTGGGGCCTTGTCATCATACACCATCTTGCCAAATTTGGTACTGATAGACTGAATAGTGTCCAAGAAATATCCAACGTTAAAGTTTTCCGGACGGACGTCCGGGGGGGACGGACGGACGGACGGACGACTCGGGTGAGTACATAGACTCACTTTTGCTTCGCATGTGAGTCAAAAAAGGAAGAAATAAGAGAGAGAAAGAGAGAGAGAGAGAGAGAGAGAGAGAGAGAGAGAGAGAGAGAGAGAGAGAGAGAGAGAGAAAGAGAGAGAGAAAGAAAGAGAGAGAGAGAAAGAGAGACAGACAGACAGACAGACAGACAGACAGACAGACAGACATAGACAAGAGAGGGAGAAACCAAGAAACAGACAGAGACAGAACGAAAAAGGACAAGAGACAGACACACAAAAACACAGACAGAAAGAGGGAAGAGAGAGAGAGACACACACACACACACACACACACACACACACACACACACACACACACACAGAACAGGAGTCAGACTGTACACCTTGCGAGACAGGGAGACAGTGGAGATGTGCTGCAGGGCCAACAGTCTGTGGTCTTTCCTGGTGCTCGCCGGACAGTCTCCCATGTTCAGCTGGCAAGAAGAAAATAATGCAAAAAGTTCATTTACTAATTATTTTTTTGAGCAAAGAAGAAATGCAATTAATTAACGAAAGTCGGTTGTAGGCTCTAAAAGTACAATTGGGATAAAAATTAATAAACATTTTTTGCATAAACTGTGAGGGAACACACAGTGATACCGACACAAACAAAACGTCCCCCCCCCCCCCCCCCCCCCCCCCCTCCTTACATATCTGGGTTTAGCCTGGGAGAAAAGGGCAATGGGACATTTGTCCCCCTCAACCAAATTTCGATGGGACATAGTCGAAGGCAAGAAGCGCCTAAGAGGCCTGTACGCGTTTTGTCCAAAGATGCAAAATGGTGCAATATGGTGCCATCTGAGAATTAACCGCTATATCGTGTTATCTGTGTGTGTGTGTGTGTGTGTGTGTGTGTGTGTGTGTGTGTGTGTGTGTGTGTGTGTAATCTGATGTAAAGTGTACATTTGGTGGCGCAGTGGTATGTAATCTCAATGCGCCCTTTGACGCACTAAAGGGAATTGTGATGGGACATTTTCAGAACTAATGCGCTATTGGCGCAGGGCGCACTAGTAAATGAAACCATGCATATACATGTATATCCATACACACACAGTGACACACACACACTGTCACACACACACACACACACACTATCTCTCTCTCTCTCTCTCTCTCTCACACACACACACACAAACACTCACATTCAGTGACACATACCAACACAGAGGACTCAGACTGACCTTGTCCAGGCGATGCAAGGCTCTGACAGGTAGCAGAGACTTGTGACTGCTGATGAGATTCTCTGACACATCCAGCTCCTCAAGGCTCGTCATCTCTTCCACACCTGTTGTAATTGCAATAACAGAAATTATAGAAAAACACAAGAACCAAATAGCAAAACTGATTTGTGAAAGATGGTCAACATCATCAACTCGTCGTTTAGCAATGGGAATGCACAAATAATGTACAAAAACACACAAACATGTGTAAGTTCATGAGAGTTTCCATTGCATTGAAGTCACACTAACCTTCTCAACTGAGGTGCAATGCACAGAAAAGAATGAATATGTTTCACAGAGGACAGGTACACAGACAGAGAGGGAGAGAGTTTACACGCACATGCACACATATTTTCTCTCTTTCACAATCACAACGACCAAACACAAACCTGATAAGTTTATGAGTCTATTGCCAGCTAGCAACAGTACTCGCAACTTTTTCTTGGCAGTGGCAGAAAACGCTGGCATCAATGTCAAGTCATTGTAGCTAAGGTCCACATAGCGCAGTTCCATCAGGTACTGAAACATGCAAAGACACAACATTTCATGTACTTTCTATCTTTCTCTTTTCCCCATTGTGATTGTGCAGCAACCGCACATGTATCAGGCATGGGAATTGAAAAAAGTAAAAAAGGCTGAAAATTTGTAAGTAATGGCAAAGTCGACGGCGCGAAGCGCCTAGCCCTGCTAGGGGGGTTCGGGGGCATGCCCCCCCGGAATTTGTTTCTCCAAATAACCCAAATGGTGCAATTTGGTGTCATCTAAGCTCCAAGTTTGCCATTAAATTCAGTTTTTAGAACCATTTTTGCCTCCCCCATTTATTTTTTCGGCGGACACTTTTGCTTTTTCGGCGGAACAAAAAAAAAGAATCGGCGGAAATTTGCATTTCGGCGGACAATTCCCATGCCTGATGTATAAAGCACTCATTTTGAAATTGAAAATGAAGTAACAAAAGTTGCATGATATATCATATAATAATAAAATGTACAATATTCTGTGCAAAGAGTTTACTCACCCCAAGGTAGGCTTCTGTGGTAACGAGTCTGTTTCTGCTTAAGTCCAGCATCTCCAGCCTGGGACACAGGCGCTGAAAAACAGACAATAGTTTAACAGTTACATGTATTAGTATTACAAACACATCTGAAATAGACCAAAGCAATTAAATAGAGTAAGCACATTATGCAAAGGAAACTTAACACTAACAGTTTAGAAAAATAGGCAACACAGAAGACAGACCAGGGGCGGGGATGTAGCTCAGTCAGTAGCGCGCTGGATTTGTATCCAGTTGGCCACTGTCAGCGTGAGTTCGTCCCCACGTTCGGCGAGAGATTTATTTCTCAGAGTCAACTTTGTGTGCAGACTCTCCTCGGTGTCCGAACACCCCCCGTGTGTACACGCAAGCACAAGACCAAATGCGCACGAAAAAGATCCTGTAATCCATGTCAGAGTTCGGTGGGTTATAGAAACACGAAAATACCCAGCATGCTTCCTCCGAAAACGGCGTATGGCTGCCTAAATGGCGGGGTAAAAAACGGTCATACACGTAAAATTCCACTCGTGCAAAAAACACGAGTGTACGCGGGAGTTTCAGCCCACGAACGAAGAAGAAGAAGAAGACAGACCAAAACAGCTTAAATAAATGCAAGTTTACCAAACTACATGTACTAATAGAAGAGAGTTCACAGTAAGAATGAGTAAAGACAAATTGAAATCTTATTTAAAAAAACAAAATAATAATGTAAAAAAATATCATGATCGTTGGAAAAAGACTAATGTGCTGATCACATGGTAGACTTTCTATCAACTTTCAAGCGATTTTTGTTGGAGCCAAGTCATTTCCAAATCGCTGCCCATGTGAACAGTGCAAACACTCAGGCTCACTTGACCATTCCGGATTGTCCGGTCATATTCGTTATTTTCGGGAGAAGGAAAGTTACTGTTTTCTTCTTCTTCTTGTCGTTCGCTGTTAGATCGTCAGTCCGAACTGCAGGGCGAAACGTGCTGTCCTCTCCAAGTCCTCTCTGGGGCCGTATAACTTCTTTTGTAGCGCTGTCTCCTCTGGCCAGATGGTGTCCCTCAGAGCACTGTGGTATGGGCAAGCCTGCAGGATGTGCTCAGCTGTCTGATTCTTGCCACACGGACATATGCAAGTAAGAGCCGCATTAAAAGCTCTAGCCCCGGGGTGGGAACCCCAGTAAGAAATCCCCCATGCGTTCCCAGGGTTAGGTTTTTGAGCCAGGAACTAAGGGCAGGGTAACCCTGAAAGAAACCTAAGGGCTGAAGTCGGCGGATGTGGGCCAACAGGCGCACCTTAACCAACCACAGATCCACGCAAATCGCAAAATGAAATGTCGACAGTTACTGTTTTAAAATGGGGTGTAAACTGAATGATTGCGCCAGCTTGGATTATTCACCGACACACTGTCTTTCAGTTTCTAAGACGACGAAGAGAAAGAAGAGAAATGCAACTGGGCCCCAAAGACCCGGGAGCGACTTCGGGTTCAAATCACCTACACGCCTGTTTCAGGCCGCACACTCAGTTTCCAGAAACTGTCTCTGCTGCCAGAGAGCGCTGATAAGCGCAGCGCCAGCCCAAGCCAGAGTTCTAAAATTACCACAGCGTGGGAAATTGATAACAGCGGTTGTATGGCACAGGCATACCACAGCTGGGAAAACGTGTACTTTTTGTTTGTTACCTTTACTTATCGTCTTGTTTGTGTGGCTATTGCAAAACGGACATCAGCTGAGAGAGGACATTCTGACCTACACATCAATGCCAAACACGATGTGAATGGTTTTCAAGCTGACCCCATCACCAACCTGTCCATGTGGTCTGGAAGACCAGACTCCAGAACATGTCTTAATGACATGCCCCCAACTCAAACCAATCAGAGACAAAGTGTGGCCAGCATCAGTCCCTCCCCGCACCAAACTCTATGGGAGCAGACAAGACCTGGAAGCCACGACGTCATTCGTCTCGCAGACTAAACTGATGGTGTGACGGCGAACGCAAGAAGAAGAAGAAGAAGAGTCTGCACCACAGAGAGTTTGAATAAAGAGGAAAAATCAGGGCTGAGTCGTGTGTTTGATTGTGTGTGTGAGACATGCAACATTTAATTAAACAACAATAGAGATCGAACTATAGTTCTCACAACAAGGAAACATACATGCTGACAAAGTTTAGCATGCCTTGAATAAAAACAACTGACCTGTATTTAGTCATCCTGATGGGGGGTAGTTGTAGCGGGGCTCAGAAATAGGTGACTGACGTGTTACTAGCTAGCCGAGGGGTGAAAGGTATAACGGTACCCTCTGCCGGTGCCAGACATTCGCACAGCTAATTGAGGCGAATGGGGAGGGGGGGGGGGGCTTGAGTAGCGTGAGTCAGCTTAAATGGAATTTGTAGACTGCTTGGCCAAGATAAGATACTCCCAGGGAGATGTTCACACCATGCAGTTAGAATAAAGGATACACTTGCTTCAACATTCAGTTCCGCGGATTACATTCACTGAGTTGTTCATGGATTGTAGACTGTTCAAAACAGCATTTGAGAAGATTTACTTTAATTTTTGTGTAGTGTTGAATATCAAGGTATACCAGTGTAGTTTTATTCGTTCATTTCGTTGTTGATTTTAATCAACAGACGTGCAACAAACGGTTTGTTCTGGTCTGTGCTAGCTATTACTTTTTTGTTTTGGAGACCAACTTAAGAAAAACTTGACAGTTAATAGGTTTTTCACGTGTGTGTTAATAGTGTGAGAAAGTTACAAGCGTGAGCGTGACACGTACGATATAACGGATAGCAATGGAAGATCGTCTACATACAAGAGATTTACACGAAGAGAGACTACATCATATCTGCAGAATATGTGGCTGTAGAGCGAGAAAACGGTACGACGACCCTTGCAAAGCAATAAAGTGCAGAAACTACATTCAAGAAATTAACCAGTGCTATGCGGACAGAAAATTGAAGATCAAGATCTAAAGCACTCCAAAACAATGTGTAAAAGCTGCTTCAGTCGGATGGGAAGAATGCAGTCTACAGACGACCACACTTTGCATGCACAGGCAGATGACATCAGCGAAAGGTTCCAGACACTAAATGAACTGTATTCCCAAATCCACAGAGATGCATCTCACAAGCAACCCTACAGGACTGTCAACACCTTGCAAAGCATCGCTAAAAACATCAACGGCTACATGACATTCTTTCGGCTCAACTTCCCCAGCAAAATTATTCCCAAACTTCACATCTTGGAGTGTCACTGTATTGACTTCATGAGGGATTAGGGCTTTGGTCTTGCTTTGCACGGCGAACAGGGAGGAGAAGAAACACACGCCACGGTAAACATTTTAAAAAGCAGAACATATGGACTGCAAACGGAGGAGGCAAAGCTCAGGTTAATAATGACCGAGCATATGACCCTCGTGTCACCTACACTCTACTCTGTGATACCAGCTGTACAGAAGAGGAAAACAACATAAACTGCATTTCTACGTACTGTCGTCCTGTTATTTGTCATGCCATAAAAGTGTTTTGGGCATGAATTACAAAGTGTGTTTGACATTAATGTTCAGTCTTTTTGCTTCGTGAACTCAATAATCTGTGTAATACAGTCGAACCCACTTAAAACGAACACGCTAGTTACGAATTTTGACTTATAACGAATTAGTTTTAAGTTCCCAACTGAATACCTCTTTCTTCATGCTTAAAAAAAATGCTTAAAACGAATTCTTTATAACGAATTTACGCTTATAACGAGCACTTTTTGGATTCCCAAGCATGCATAATGTCTGTAATTTACTCACGCTTATGACGAAATCTTTAAACTCGTCCCGAGATCGACATATCATGGGAATTTGAGAAGTTTGAATACACGTGTGTCAAAGTCTTCCCTTGCGTCGACTGCTTGAACCATTGCTCAACCGATCACTGAATAAAGTTAAACTGATTACACTGTACTCACAAAACAATTTCAAATTTAGAATCAAAGTGATTGATAGCTCAGACACTGAACATGAATGACTGACTGACGTTTATTTCCTTCGCGAATACCAAAAACGAAACATCGAACGGAAGCCATTTCCAAAAAATATAGATGCCAGAGTGGTTTCCCTTGGACAAGGGAAACCACACTCTCAACGTTTGCGTTCGCCGGTTCGCGATAGTTTATCAGTCAGTCAGTGCTTTCGATTTGGATTTGAACATCATGTTGCAACAAAACAAAACAAAAACTAAATTGGCCAAGGTTTGCTACCCGTCGCCAAGGTAAGTGATTCCGGACAAATGATAGGAACACCGCGAATGTGGACAGTGTCAGTGTGTGCGCGTGTGTGTGACCAAAAACGTAACAACTGGATGAAACATCTGTGTGCTCACTCTCACTCAAACTCAACAATTATCACTCAACATGAGACACACATGAACATGTACCTGAATATGTCACTTTATTGTCTAAACGTGAAGCAGCATGAAAGTTGCGAAAGAAACAAATTGAAACACCATAAAATGTACAAGACTTAAAAAAAAAAAAAAAAAAAAAAAAATCGATCAATTTTCTTAATACGAATTTTGGTTAAGACGAACTTTTTTTTCGATCCCCAGTGATTCGTCTTAAGCGAGTTCGACTGTATCAACAAACGGGCTATTGAGACAACTGTGTCGATCTGACATGAGTGGAACTCTGTTATCCCTGCACTGTAATCTGAGTGGGCTAAGCGAGTGCCTGTGGAATACCGTTATACCTTCCTCCCCTCGGCAAGCTAAGGCCAAAAAAAAAAATAGGTCTGTTTACGGTAACATAGGCCAAAAAAATAGGGTCGGTAGGTCGGGATTTTTTTTTTTTTTTTTTTTTTTTTTTCCCCCCAAAAACCATATTTTTACGTTATTTTGCCAAAAAAACAAGATTTTTTATTTTTTTTCCCCAAATGCCAAAAAAAAAGTCTAGGGTCGCGCGAAAAAACTAGGGTCGGTCGGGTTACCGTAAACAGACCTATTTTTTTTTTTGGCCTAATAGCGTGTCAGTGACCTATTTCTGAGCCCCGCTACAACTACCCCCCATCAGGATGACTAAATACAGGTCAGTTGTTCTTATTCAAGGCATGCTAAACTTTGTCAGCATGTATGTTTCCTTGTTGTGAGAACTATAGTTCGATCTCTATTGTTGTTTAAATGTTGCATGTCTCACACACACAATCAAACACACGACTCAGCCCTGATTTTTCCTCTTTATTCAAACTCTCTGTGGTGCAGACTCTTGAAAACCATTCACATCGTGTTTGACATCGATGTGTAGGTCAGAATGTCCTCTCTCAGCTGGTGTTCGTTTTGCAATAGCCACACAAACGAGACGATAAGTAAAGGTAACAAACAAAAAGTACACGTTTTCCCAGCTGTGATATGCCTGTGCCACACAACCGCTGTTATCGCTTTCTCACGCTGTGGTAATTTTAGAACTCCGGCCTGGGCTGTTGCTGCGCTTATCAGAGCTCGCTGGCAGCAGGGAAAGTTTTGGGAAACTGAGCGTGGGCAGGCAGGCTGAAAGAAACAGCCGTGCCTAAAGTTTGGGACAAGTTGGTTGAAAGTCTGCCATGTGAACAGCACTTAACACAGTGGAACTGTCCTTTTATGACCTTCAAAAATCTGAGAAAATCAGGTCTTAAAAAGGGGTACATTTGCAGAGACGCTGAACAGAATATGTCTGAGGAGACAAGGTCTTTAAGGGGGGGGGGGGGGAGGGAGGAGTCTTTGATGGGGAATTCCACTGTAATACTAATAGCAGTTGAAAGCACACTCACCAGAGAGCCATCTAGCTCCACCAGATTGTTGCACCGCAGACACAGAGTTTTCAGCGTACTCCACTGCATGGGCACCGACACCTCTTGGTCACACATCTCCAGTACGTCCTGCACGTCACACAATTAGTTAACATGAATCACGGGAGGAAAAAACAACAAGAAAGAGACAAATGAACAGTCAAATATCAGGATGGGGTAACACTTAAAGTCTTTCTGTCATGCCTTTTGCTTCACAACTGCTCTTACTCTTAGTCTTAGCTCAGTCTCTACAGTACATTAATTTGACGTGCAATACGATAACTAATCTCCAAACTTCCAATCAGTTGATGAAAAACGGGCTTACTAAACAAAGCCAGTCAAAACTCAAACACGATATCACACACACAGTCACTCCCCCCCCCCCCCCCCCCCCCCCCCCCCCCCCCCCCCCTATATTTTCCAACCATTTCCATTAAACATAAATACCTGCAAACGGAAATTGTTTGAAAAGCAGTTGACGACCACCAGTGTCTCAAGCCTTTCTCTCATCTTCAGCAAATCCTGAATGGTCTGAATCGGCAAATAGCTGATCTCCAAATGGCTCAGGCTGGTAAAATATCCCAGACGCACCGGCTGTACTGCAGGGGCAGAGTTGGACTGAACCTTGGGACCTATCCCATTGTCTTTTCCTTTATAGAGCTGCAAAATAAGAAAAGTCATGAATAAATAACTTTCCTTAGGGTTCTTTTTAGTTAAATGGCGACAAGTCCGAAGCGCAAACATCATGATATGAGGTCTACGTTAGTTTCACAAACCAGTGAATAATCCGAAGGTAGTCAATGACATTTCAAATCAATATCATTAGAATAAGTAAAAAACACTTCTAAAATTATATTACAGTAAAAAAAAAGAGAGTACAGTAATAATAATATATGTATCGATTGGAGATTGGATTTCCCTTCTTTGAGTCATGTGACGTCAGAGGCCGACAAAACTTTATAATTTGGCTTTTCAGGTTGACCGAAACTTCAAAGGAACTAAAAAAAAAAAACCGTCATGTGTTTGATTGCATGTGTGTGTGCTGTTCAATGTCAAAACAACAACAAAGTGAGTACATGACGTGTATTTTGTAGTTCCTTTGAAGTTTCGGTCAACCTGAAACGCCCAAATATGAAGCTTACATGTGTTTGATTGCATACATGTATGTGGATTGCATGCACGTGTGTGTGTGCTCGTTCAATCATCAAAACAACAACAAAGTCATAAGTACCTGAAAGGAATTTGATCGATACATAAATGTTATTTGCGTGTTTGACCAAAATATGACATTTTACACAGATCTCGACAGTCATTGTTCACCTCGACCGCTAGCGCGGTCTCGGAGAACAATGACTGTCTCGATCTGTGTAAAATGTCATATTTTGGTCAAACACGCAAATAACGTATACAGCATTTAATAATATAATAATATATTTGAATAATTACAGCTTCCTTAAAAATACTCTGCTTCTGGAGCATGCACTACTGAAATGATGATATTGATCATTACACATTATTCATTTTCACAAAAAACATGCAGTTGTGGCAGGGTGTAACCCCCAAGCTAAAGTTGATTGCTCACTTTGTTCTGTTTTGACTGCTTCTTTCCAATTTGATTGATTGAACTGATTTAGCAACACACACAGAGACAGAATATGTGTGTGACTGTGTGCGTGTCAGTGACATACATGTGTGTGTACATGAATACATGTGTCATTGTAAATGTGTATACATGTGTGTGTCTGAAAAATCAGGAGGATAATCATAGCAAAAGAAGAACTCAGTAACTGGCCTTATTTTTTCGGTTTTCATGTGCGTGTATGTGTGTGTGATTTTTCTTTTTACTATTCTTACAAAAGACTCACAAAAGAGTGACCGTTGTAATTATACCTACCACAAGGACAGGAGCCATGGACACAATGTCCAGGACAAGCTGAAGGTGATAGTTCCACTCTTCCAACTCTGACCCTCGACCTCCGCCCTGACCTCTGACCTCAGCAGCAAGGTGGGGAGGGCTGAGACCATCCTGAAGATTGTCGACCGCTTCGTTCAGTTCGTACAAAGTTCTGCTCGTGATCGTGATGCCCATCGTGCCGGACAAAATGTTGTCCGCTGTAATGATAAAAAGATACACATAATATAAAATATTTCATAAAACATATAGCTAAAGGACTGACGGTGCTGAACTTGCATAAAAGAGGTGAAGGAAATATGTGGGCCGATGGTTATACTGACTGGCACAGTCCTGATGTCTGTGCGCAGGGCTCAGTGCACAGAATTAATCTACTACTGAAGTGTTTAGTTTATGAAACATCATGGCTGAGGTGCCTTAAGTTCGTATGTATGGTATAAGACTGAATATTGCATCCTCCTTCCTTTGGCACATACTTTGGCAGAAGGGGTCTATGTTGACCAAATGTGGGTGCATTCCCTGGAGGTGGCATATTCCCTGTACTAGGCGTTTTCCCTGTATACAGCCACAGGGAATGCACCTGGGTGCTTTTGTTTCACTTTCACTTTCAGTAAGTGTTGCAATTTTAAATGAAGATACGAGAAAATCCATTAAGTCCTCCTGTCAGACCGCATTTTGAATAGTCACAAGGGAAGCAACGTACGCTGAGATGAATCACCTGCTTGGCGCGAGATTGAGCAATGTTGTATTTAACTATTTTCCTAAAGAAAATGCACCATGGGTGTGGGAAAACGCCCACAAGCAATGCTCCTACAGGGAATGCATCCACGTTTGGTGGACTTAGACCCTTTCTGCCATACTTTGCTGTCAAATCTCACAGTCACAGATCAACGTGATCAAAATTAGATTCAATCATTCATACAGTATACACTCGGAAACAGTGACTCAACCACATGACTCGAAGACGTTCACAAGAACCCACCGTCCTCTATGGAAGAAGAAGAAGAAGAAGAAGAAGAAGAATCATTCATACAGTAAACTATTCATTATCAATTAATTTTAAATTAAGCTGTGCAAAAATATTACTCACCATTATCTCTTAGCATGTGGCACAGAGCTTTCAGTCTCTGCAAAGAATTCAGCCCCCAAGAGCTTTCAGCATCCATTGCACAAGCCTCTCTTGTGATGTTCAACTTCAACTTCAGCAAATAGCTTCAAGTCAAACTGAAACTCGAAGTGGGAAAGTTGACTGGTTGATCATGATGTATAGCGTTGAAATAAAAGAAGGCATTGTTGTTTTATAAGTGTGCAGCTCATCTCTAGCCATCGGCTGCATTGTAGAAATCTACTCAATCACTGTTGGTGTTAGTTTCTGTTTCAACTCGAAAGCAAGTAACTTAGTAAGGAAGTGTTGATAAGAGTTTTATTTATCTCAAGTCAAGGAAGATAATACGCCCACCCGTAATTTTCTCACACGAACTAGTAGTAGCGGCGTGCGTCCAAAGCCATGTACCATTGATCTCTGACTGTTCATTTTTAGACCGGTATCTGCGGTATAATATTATCGATTTTTGTCATTTGAGCAGAAACATGTAGGACAGTCATGGCTGTGGTTGTAAACAATACTGCATGTGATCTGCACGGAAATGACGTTCCATCGCCACCCGGAAATGCATGTGACGTCAAAATTAAACATCCAATGGGAAGTATAGTTGCAAGGTCAAGGTGATTTGTGATGCAAGGGAGGTCATTTTCGAGCAAATCTGTCACGTTTCGCAAGTGTGGCAGTCGGTGTCTGGAACTGGTAGCTGTCACAAAAAGAATCAGTCACACAAGGACATCATCACCGAGCAAGGACATTCTCTGAAGCCAGTTTGACCGGCTGTTGGTTCGAGCGGTAAAGGATCCAGTGAAAACTTCGGCTTTTTTTCGGTAAGAATTGTACAGTCAATGTCAGACGTTAAGTACTCCTTTGGGTCAGTTATTTCAGTTTGTGTTAAGTGACTGCGTACGTCGGAAAGAAAAGTCAATTCATGAATTAAAATGTCTGCTTTGACCATCACTTTTAAAGGTATGCCCGTGGAAAAGTGTTGTCGGCTACATTTGTTAGTGGACGTTTGACTGTATTGGTAAAATTATCAAAAAGTTGTGAAATGATGAAATGTTAGGTGCTTCGAAAACATCCGGTGTCACGATTTCATCTTTCGCCTGTGTACATATTTCCCCCTCGACATATACTCAAGACTGAAATGTTGTTTCCTGGTAAAATTAAGAAGTGAAATTATTTACGGACGAAAAGCATGTCAGTTTCTTGCATGTGTAGTGTTTGGGGAAACAACTCCCTTTTCCCCTCCCGTGACCGGAACCAATAAGCCACGCTTCGGCGGGCCGGCTTATTGGTTAATTAGTGTTGACTGAAGATCCCAACTGAACAGACGTACACACTGACAGCGCGCCGTAACAAGAGACTTAGGTAAGTCTACCTGTTAGGGCTCGCTAACCTTTATGTGACTCAATTATGTAGTCGTGGCGTTATGCTGTCCGGGCTTACGATAAGGCTGGGCCTTACAAGCCCCGGGCGGCGTTTACGTCTTTTGACTTTTATCTAGCAGCACTTTCCGAGCTGGGCTTGGGTGCTGCCTTTTACCACGTGTGTTTTCATGTACGTCGGAGCGATAGAATGCATGCGTGAAATGTCTGGTCTTATTATATGTTTATGTAACCGTGTGCCAATCTACTTTCCTCTTTCGTACTGAACTCAAACACTAAAGCAGACAACACAAGTTATATTACCCAGGTTCTTTTATTCCATACGATGAAATGGGGAAAATGTGGGATAACGGGGGTTTATCTTCAAATACAACTTTCACTGTATAGGACTAAACAACTTCAAAAAAACAATATTCTCACTCTTCATTCTAAAGCTACATTCTTCCCCTAAAGATACCCTTTAAAACACACCAAATCCTTTCCCCAAACTACACTCTACTCTAAATCCTCACTCTCAACTTTAATCCCAAAAAAACCACAATGAGACTCTAATTTAAAACAAACGAAATCTAAAAAAACAACCTAAAAAACAATTCTTTAAAAAAAAAACAAATCTACAAAAACTCTAACAAAATCTGACCAAAATCTCTCCACTAAATCTAACTACTCTTCACTAACAAAACCTAGTCTATAAAAACAAATCTACGACCCACTAAAAAAAGAAAAAGACCTAACTAAACCAGAACAGACCTAACTAAAAAGAACCCCTCTAGAAAGAAAGACCTAACTAAACCCCGTCGCACACTCGGCCATCCTGCAAACACAGAATGCACGCCGTAAGCATACATAAACAAATCAACAATTTCAACTACCACAAACGAACTCGTTGAACAACAAAATACATCATTCATACCAAATAACATGCCTACAATACATATACAGGCAAATCCAGCTAACTCACAAACGGTTAAGTCAAAAATTCGCTTAGCACACAAAGAAATTCTGGTCCGGAATTATCCCTCTTTATCTATGTGTACAAAGTACCCTGAGCTCGAAATGGGATTTCTCTTACATAAGTCGAAAGACGGATAGCACACAACAGAAAGTCAGTCCCAAAGACAAAGTTTACTCTATATTTACTACAGCAACTCGAAACACGAAACTTGGCGTCTCACACTAGCGCATTGTGTAACCTTATTCCCTTCTTCTCTACACGGACGCCACACCGACTGGTCAGTCGGCACGCAATAAAGTATGAACTGAAGTTAGGAGGGGGCGAGGAGTAAGGAGGGGGCGAGGAGTAAGGAGAATTATCCAACTCCAAGAAAACATTCTGAAAAACTCAAAAAGGTGGGGAAGTGGTGACAAGGCAGTGAACGCACTCACCATGCACTCACCATGCACTGACATCATACGCCTGGACTACAGACGTTCTGATGAACCCAGTCCACATCAAGAAAGAAGAAGAAGAAGAAAGCAGCCACACAAACACAGCACAGAGGCAGGTGTGCAGATGCTTTGTGAGAATAAGCGTTGAAAACCAGTTTGAATAAAAAAAAAACCCAGCAGATAGAGCCGCATGTCATAATCATTCTTCTTGTCTGGCTTTATTGACTGCATGCCGATCTTGTGGCAGTGACTTTTCACTCTTCAGTGGACTGTACACAAACAGCTCTCACTCTCCCTCACTGACTACCCTAAGCCCTACAACTGATCTTTGGAAATTGTTTGGAAGAGTACACCTCTCTATTTCTCTCCAATGCTCTTCCTGCTGACTTCAGTGACACCGGACACCCCACTGAGTTTAGCCAGCTACCCCCCACCCCCCCCTCTCTCTCTCTCTCTCTCCCCAGCCATGTACTGTTTGGTGCTGTGGCCAGAGTAGTGGGGCCCCTAGTTGAAACGATTGTTCAAATTTGTATACCAACATATCATTTGGTGTGCTGTTAGAAGACACCCAAAGAATGTAAATTCCAGGGGGGGGCAAGCAATTTTTGTCCTTTGGTAAATTTTGTTGCTAGGCAACGGAGTGCCTAAACGCGAACAATGTCAAACACACAGTTTGGGCGTTTTAACACATATAAACTATAATATAAGACTGAATAAACATAATAACTCCATATTATTGGGTTGTTGTTGTCTTTTTAATGCCTTTAAGTGAAAAAAATAAATAAAAGGTTGAAAAATGAGCGAAAAATCATATTTTGGAACCTTTGGGTTAGGCTATATTTGTAGGTGCTCCCAAATAGAGACAAAAGAAGGTAAATAATAAGCTTGAATTGACCAGGGAACACACCAAAGCTTTGGTGAAATACAGGTGAGCCCAGGGACCTAAATAATGTGTATATATCAATGTTTATCAACGCGTTACTTAACAGTGTGTGTTCAGACTGAAGCAGTGAAGACATGGCAAGCGGCGTGAGTAAACACATGGACTGGAGCCTGTGCATCTTTTGCCAGAAGGACACAACAGAAAAGCTGATAAATCCCACCGAAGAAAGCTACAGCACAGCAGAGAGACATTTAAAAGGTTTTAAAGCAGTTGGAGCGTTTCAGTCATCACTGAAAATAGACAAATTCAATGATGGGTCAGGAAGAACAAGTCGTCCTACTCAGACTCCGCACTGGACATAACAGACTAAACCATCATATGGCCACAAAGCTGAAGCTGGTTCCCTCCCCCTTATGTCCGTGTGGCAAGAATCAGACAGCAGAGCACATCCTGCAGGCTTGTCCATACCACAGTGCTCTGAGGGACACCACCTGGCCAGAAGCTATACGGCCTCAAAGAGGACTTGGAGAGGACAGCACGTTTCGCCCTGCAGTTCGGACTGACGATATAACAGCGAACGACAAGAAGAAGTTAGCCAAACATGGAGCTAGGTGGCACAAGAACTGCCGTGCTATCTACAACCAAAGAATGTTGGACAGAGCTGAAAAGAGACGGCATAATGAAGCTGAAAAAGATGAAGGCGAGACAGGAAAGAGATCACGCAGAGAGAGTGGGCAAGTTTCTCCACAAGAGACCTGTATGTTTAACTGTGGCAAAACTGGAAATCTTTCTGGAGGTTCTACATACCAGCTTAAGTCACATATTCGGGAAGCTGCTTCGAAGATTGACCCTCAAGTTGACAACAAGTTACGTCTCACGATGTTGGGACTGGCTCACATCGCCAGACGAGGGTTTTGCACTTCAGGTTAAGCCATGATAAGATACCAGATTGAGCCGGTTGAAACTAGCTGAAAGGCTGCTGCTAAGGTCAAAGCCACTGTCAGACCCAATTCACCTTAACAGAGTACCGGTAGCCCTTTTCAGAAATCAGAACAAGTCTACTCAGATGACGAAGAATCTGAAGCTGAAGACAGCCAAGACCAACTGTGGTTTGTTTGCAAGATTGTATGTTGGATGTCAGGCTAGAGGAGGAGACCTTGATGAATTCTTTCAGCACGAAAACCAGTCATTCCCTCCATCAATCTCAGATTCTGGAGAATTGCGCCACGGCAACAAAAGCGATCTCCTGCACTGTTTTGAGAAAACTCATGACCCAGTACTCACTGAACCACAAGTATCAGCTGTTCTCATTGATGGTGCTGCGCTGGTGCACATTCTGAAGCCACGCCAAGCACAAACATTCCAAGAGTACAGTGATGCTGTCTTTTTAGCATATGTCATACTGTGCCTGTCTAACGCTGATCGCGTTGACATTGTTTGGGACTGTTATCGTGACAACAGTCTGAAGTTATCAGTGAGGAAGAAACGAGGCTCTGGCATGAGGAGAAGAGTGAACGGAGACGTTGCTCTGTCACGCAATCGGCCAGAATTCCTAAGAAACAGTCAAAACAAAGAAGAGCTGTTTCATCCTGTCTGAAAATCTGAAGCTCGTCAAGGAAGACGGGAAAGTGGTCATTGCAACACAAGGTGTGGACTTTGTTAGTTCTAGTGACATTAGTGAGGACCATTAGGAGCCAGGCTGTCCCCTTGTTCACACATACAGGCTGACACCAGACTGGTTGTAAACTGTTCTGACCTAGCCAGAATGAATCACACTGACATCATGATCAGGAATTTAGACACTGATGTAGTGGTGCTTGCAACAGCTCACTCACTACCATTCCCTCCATGGTAAAACCTGTGGGTGGCATTTGTGCTGGATCCCACTATCGTCTTCTGCCTATTCACGACTACGCCCAGAGAAATAAGCAGCACCTCTGATGTTTCATTCTCTGACTGGCTGCGACACTGTGTCATCTTTCTTTGGTGTCAGTAAGAAGAGATGCTGGGAAGTGTGGATGTCTGATCCAGAATTCACAGCTGTTCCTTTGGGTGCTTGCATCACCGGACAAGTTCAGCCAGATTGAGCTCTTTGTCTCGTTGATGTTCAACAAGACCAGTGTTTCCGACAAGGTGAACGATGCCAGAAAACACCTGTTCACGAAGAAAGGGCGCATGCTGGAAAACACCCCACCCACTCAAGCTGCTCTTCTTGGACACACGAAAAGAGCGATCCTGCATGCACTCATCTGGAAGGAAGCTCTCATTCCGCAGCCAGAGATTCCAGATCCTGCAAGCTGGGGCTGGGAAGAAGTTGATAGAACTTATTCGCCTGTTTGGACATCACTTTCAGATGCATCTAAGATCTGCTCTGAACTAGTAAAATGCAGCTGCAAGAAAGGTTGTAGAGGTCCGTGTAGCTGTGCCACAGCGGGTGTCCCCTCTTTGCTTCTGTGATGGCTAATGCCAGCGTGACTGAAAGACTGAATTCATGAACCGGTTATGTGAGTAAATCGCTATGGATATAGAAGAAACTATGTTTACAGGTTTCTTTTTCAAACTCTGGCATTATGCATGAAATGCATTTCTTTGTTAACGAATAGTAGAAATACAGCTTGTGTACAGTATTTGTAAATAGGAGGGCCTCTACAACCTTGTTGAGAATTTATCTGTAGACAATTGACCGGACAGTATGTTTTACATCAGTATGTAGTGTCGTAGTGTCATCTGTCTTTGCTTTAAAATAAAGCAGAATCATGAACCCATTCCACAAAGATAGCAAATAGCAAGAAAATATTTGTCATTTGCATAATTTTAATAGTCAATGTGCAAGCTTGCGATTGTTACTAGACGGTACCGTTCTTGAAAAGAAAACCGATTCATTTGTATATAATTATAAAACGTCAATAGCCAGTGCAGGGGCGGATCACATCATGGGGGTTTCCAAATTTCTTAAAGGGACAATTCGACGACGCGAAGCGTTTAGTTGTGTGCGCGAAAATGGAGCAATCTGGTGCAATCTGAGCCAAGAAACTTCCCCTAATACACCTTCAAAAAGTATATTTAAGAAGACAAATTAGATTACCAATACAAGGAAAATTGACCGATCTGGTGCAACCTGAGCCAGCAAATTACCCAACTACTTTCTGAAACCGTCATTTAGAAGACAGAGGCCAGCTCCTTGGGGGGGGGGGGGGGGGGGGGGGGGCCGGGGGCATGCCCCCCGGAAAATGTTGATACAAATCAAGGAAAATGGAGGAATCTGGTGCAATTTGAGCCTTCAGTTTCTCTTTATTTTTAAATGTATTTTTTTAATACTTTTTTTTTAGGGGGGGGGGGGGGTCCGGAAACCCCGGAAACCCCCCCTGGATCCGCCCCTGCAGTGTGTTTATTGTCCTGATGTTAGAAACATGGTACAGGCAAACATAAATGTTAATTCAAAGGTAAACTAAACTCTTAGTTGCAAAGAACTGGTGTTTTGAATGTTCACCTTCTGCAAAAGTGCGTTTTGAGGGTATGCTTACTAAACAGGTCATATTTTCGTTCATAGACCATTTAGAAGTTGCCCCTCCCTGGCATTTGGATCCTGAGAGATGTCTTTTTAACTGTATAAAGTATCATGTTGGTATACCAATCCGAACAATTCAGCCCCTATTCTGCAGCTAGTCCTAGCACTAGTGGGGCCCCTAGTTGAAACGATTGTTCAAATTTGTATACCAACATATCATTTGGTGTGCTGTTAGAAGACACCCAAAGAATGTAAATTCCAGGGGGGGGCAAGCAATTTTTGTCCTTTGGTAAATTTTGTTGCTAGGCAACGGAGTGCCTAAACGCGAACAATGTCAAACACACAGTTTGGGCGTTTTAACACATATAAACTATAATATAAGACTGAATAAACATAATAACTCCATATTATTGGGTTGTTGTTGTCTTTTTAATGCCTTTAAGTGAAAAAAATAAATAAAAGGTTGAAAAATGAGCGAAAAATCATATTTTGGAACCTTTGGGTTAGGCTATATTTGTAGGTGCTCCCAAATAGAGACAAAAGAAGGTAAATAATAAGCTTGAATTGACCAGGGAACACACCAAAGCTTTGGTGAAATACAGGTGAGCCCAGGGACCTAAATAATGTGTATATATCAATGTTTATCAACGCGTTACTTAACAGTGTGTGTTCAGACTGAAGCAGTGAAGACATGGCAAGCGGCGTGAGTAAACACATGGACTGGAGCCTGTGCATCTTTTGCCAGAAGGACACAACAGAAAAGCTGATAAATCCCACCGAAGAAAGCTACAGCACAGCAGAGAGACATTTAAAAGGTTTTAAAGCAGTTGGAGCGTTTCAGTCATCACTGAAAATAGACAAATTCAATGATGGGTCAGGAAGAACAAGTCGTCCTACTCAGACTCCGCACTGGACATAACAGACTAAACCATCATATGGCCACAAAGCTGAAGCTGGTTCCCTCCCCCTTATGTCCGTGTGGCAAGAATCAGACAGCAGAGCACATCCTGCAGGCTTGTCCATACCACAGTGCTCTGAGGGACACCACCTGGCCAGAAGCTATACGGCCTCAAAGAGGACTTGGAGAGGACAGCACGTTTCGCCCTGCAGTTCGGACTGACGATATAACAGCGAACGACAAGAAGAAGTTAGCCAAACATGGAGCTAGGTGGCACAAGAACTGCCGTGCTATCTACAACCAAAGAATGTTGGACAGAGCTGAAAAGAGACGGCATAATGAAGCTGAAAAAGATGAAGGCGAGACAGGAAAGAGATCACGCAGAGAGAGTGGGCAAGTTTCTCCACAAGAGACCTGTATGTTTAACTGTGGCAAAACTGGAAATCTTTCTGGAGGTTCTACATACCAGCTTAAGTCACATATTCGGGAAGCTGCTTCGAAGATTGACCCTCAAGTTGACAACAAGTTACGTCTCACGATGTTGGGACTGGCTCACATCGCCAGACGAGGGTTTTGCACTTCAGGTTAAGCCATGATAAGATACCAGATTGAGCCGGTTGAAACTAGCTGAAAGGCTGCTGCTAAGGTCAAAGCCACTGTCAGACCCAATTCACCTTAACAGAGTACCGGTAGCCCTTTTCAGAAATCAGAACAAGTCTACTCAGATGACGAAGAATCTGAAGCTGAAGACAGCCAAGACCAACTGTGGTTTGTTTGCAAGATTGTATGTTGGATGTCAGGCTAGAGGAGGAGACCTTGATGAATTCTTTCAGCACGAAAACCAGTCATTCCCTCCATCAATCTCAGATTCTGGAGAATTGCGCCACGGCAACAAAAGCGATCTCCTGCACTGTTTTGAGAAAACTCATGACCCAGTACTCACTGAACCACAAGTATCAGCTGTTCTCATTGATGGTGCTGCGCTGGTGCACATTCTGAAGCCACGCCAAGCACAAACATTCCAAGAGTACAGTGATGCTGTCTTTTTAGCATATGTCATACTGTGCCTGTCTAACGCTGATCGCGTTGACATTGTTTGGGACTGTTATCGTGACAACAGTCTGAAGTTATCAGTGAGGAAGAAACGAGGCTCTGGCATGAGGAGAAGAGTGAACGGAGACGTTGCTCTGTCACGCAATCGGCCAGAATTCCTAAGAAACAGTCAAAACAAAGAAGAGCTGTTTCATCCTGTCTGAAAATCTGAAGCTCGTCAAGGAAGACGGGAAAGTGGTCATTGCAACACAAGGTGTGGACTTTGTTAGTTCTAGTGACATTAGTGAGGACCATTAGGAGCCAGGCTGTCCCCTTGTTCACACATACAGGCTGACACCAGACTGGTTGTAAACTGTTCTGACCTAGCCAGAATGAATCACACTGACATCATGATCAGGAATTTAGACACTGATGTAGTGGTGCTTGCAACAGCTCACTCACTACCATTCCCTCCATGGTAAAACCTGTGGGTGGCATTTGTGCTGGATCCCACTATCGTCTTCTGCCTATTCACGACTACGCCCAGAGAAATAAGCAGCACCTCTGATGTTTCATTCTCTGACTGGCTGCGACACTGTGTCATCTTTCTTTGGTGTCAGTAAGAAGAGATGCTGGGAAGTGTGGATGTCTGATCCAGAATTCACAGCTGTTCCTTTGGGTGCTTGCATCACCGGACAAGTTCAGCCAGATTGAGCTCTTTGTCTCGTTGATGTTCAACAAGACCAGTGTTTCCGACAAGGTGAACGATGCCAGAAAACACCTGTTCACGAAGAAAGGGCGCATGCTGGAAAACACCCCACCCACTCAAGCTGCTCTTCTTGGACACACGAAAAGAGCGATCCTGCATGCACTCATCTGGAAGGAAGCTCTCATTCCGCAGCCAGAGATTCCAGATCCTGCAAGCTGGGGCTGGGAAGAAGTTGATAGAACTTATTCGCCTGTTTGGACATCACTTTCAGATGCATCTAAGATCTGCTCTGAACTAGTAAAATGCAGCTGCAAGAAAGGTTGTAGAGGTCCGTGTAGCTGTGCCACAGCGGGTGTCCCCTCTTTGCTTCTGTGATGGCTAATGCCAGCGTGACTGAAAGACTGAATTCATGAACCGGTTATGTGAGTAAATCGCTATGGATATAGAAGAAACTATGTTTACAGGTTTCTTTTTCAAACTCTGGCATTATGCATGAAATGCATTTCTTTGTTAACGAATAGTAGAAATACAGCTTGTGTACAGTATTTGTAAATAGGAGGGCCTCTACAACCTTGTTGAGAATTTATCTGTAGACAATTGACCGGACAGTATGTTTTACATCAGTATGTAGTGTCGTAGTGTCATCTGTCTTTGCTTTAAAATAAAGCAGAATCATGAACCCATTCCACAAAGATAGCAAATAGCAAGAAAATATTTGTCATTTGCATAATTTTAATAGTCAATGTGCAAGCTTGCGATTGTTACTAGACGGTACCGTTCTTGAAAAGAAAACCGATTCATTTGTATATAATTATAAAACGTCAATAGCCAGTGCAGGGGCGGATCACATCATGGGGGTTTCCAAATTTCTTAAAGGGACAATTCGACGACGCGAAGCGTTTAGTTGTGTGCGCGAAAATGGAGCAATCTGGTGCAATCTGAGCCAAGAAACTTCCCCTAATACACCTTCAAAAAGTATATTTAAGAAGACAAATTAGATTACCAATACAAGGAAAATTGACCGATCTGGTGCAACCTGAGCCAGCAAATTACCCAACTACTTTCTGAAACCGTCATTTAGAAGACAGAGGCCAGCTCCTTGGGGGGGGGGGGGGGGGGGGGGGGCCGGGGGCATGCCCCCCGGAAAATGTTGATACAAATCAAGGAAAATGGAGGAATCTGGTGCAATTTGAGCCTTCAGTTTCTCTTTATTTTTAAATGTATTTTTTTAATACTTTTTTTTTAGGGGGGGGGGGGGGTCCGGAAACCCCGGAAACCCCCCCTGGATCCGCCCCTGCAGTGTGTTTATTGTCCTGATGTTAGAAACATGGTACAGGCAAACATAAATGTTAATTCAAAGGTAAACTAAACTCTTAGTTGCAAAGAACTGGTGTTTTGAATGTTCACCTTCTGCAAAAGTGCGTTTTGAGGGTATGCTTACTAAACAGGTCATATTTTCGTTCATAGACCATTTAGAAGTTGCCCCTCCCTGGCATTTGGATCCTGAGAGATGTCTTTTTAACTGTATAAAGTATCATGTTGGTATACCAATCCGAACAATTCAGCCCCTATTCTGCAGCTAGTCCTAGCACTAGTGGGGCCCCTAGTTGAAACGATTGTTCAAATTTGTATACCAACATATCATTTGGTGTGCTGTTAGAAGACACCCAAAGAATGTAAATTCCAGGGGGGGGCAAGCAATTTTTGTCCTTTGGTAAATTTTGTTGCTAGGCAACGGAGTGCCTAAACGCGAACAATGTCAAACACACAGTTTGGGCGTTTTAACACATATAAACTATAATATAAGACTGAATAAACATAATAACTCCATATTATTGGGTTGTTGTTGTCTTTTTAATGCCTTTAAGTGAAAAAAATAAATAAAAGGTTGAAAAATGAGCGAAAAATCATATTTTGGAACCTTTGGGTTAGGCTATATTTGTAGGTGCTCCCAAATAGAGACAAAAGAAGGTAAATAATAAGCTTGAATTGACCAGGGAACACACCAAAGCTTTGGTGAAATACAGGTGAGCCCAGGGACCTAAATAATGTGTATATATCAATGTTTATCAACGCGTTACTTAACAGTGTGTGTTCAGACTGAAGCAGTGAAGACATGGCAAGCGGCGTGAGTAAACACATGGACTGGAGCCTGTGCATCTTTTGCCAGAAGGACACAACAGAAAAGCTGATAAATCCCACCGAAGAAAGCTACAGCACAGCAGAGAGACATTTAAAAGGTTTTAAAGCAGTTGGAGCGTTTCAGTCATCACTGAAAATAGACAAATTCAATGATGGGTCAGGAAGAACAAGTCGTCCTACTCAGACTCCGCACTGGACATAACAGACTAAACCATCATATGGCCACAAAGCTGAAGCTGGTTCCCTCCCCCTTATGTCCGTGTGGCAAGAATCAGACAGCAGAGCACATCCTGCAGGCTTGTCCATACCACAGTGCTCTGAGGGACACCACCTGGCCAGAAGCTATACGGCCTCAAAGAGGACTTGGAGAGGACAGCACGTTTCGCCCTGCAGTTCGGACTGACGATATAACAGCGAACGACAAGAAGAAGTTAGCCAAACATGGAGCTAGGTGGCACAAGAACTGCCGTGCTATCTACAACCAAAGAATGTTGGACAGAGCTGAAAAGAGACGGCATAATGAAGCTGAAAAAGATGAAGGCGAGACAGGAAAGAGATCACGCAGAGAGAGTGGGCAAGTTTCTCCACAAGAGACCTGTATGTTTAACTGTGGCAAAACTGGAAATCTTTCTGGAGGTTCTACATACCAGCTTAAGTCACATATTCGGGAAGCTGCTTCGAAGATTGACCCTCAAGTTGACAACAAGTTACGTCTCACGATGTTGGGACTGGCTCACATCGCCAGACGAGGGTTTTGCACTTCAGGTTAAGCCATGATAAGATACCAGATTGAGCCGGTTGAAACTAGCTGAAAGGCTGCTGCTAAGGTCAAAGCCACTGTCAGACCCAATTCACCTTAACAGAGTACCGGTAGCCCTTTTCAGAAATCAGAACAAGTCTACTCAGATGACGAAGAATCTGAAGCTGAAGACAGCCAAGACCAACTGTGGTTTGTTTGCAAGATTGTATGTTGGATGTCAGGCTAGAGGAGGAGACCTTGATGAATTCTTTCAGCACGAAAACCAGTCATTCCCTCCATCAATCTCAGATTCTGGAGAATTGCGCCACGGCAACAAAAGCGATCTCCTGCACTGTTTTGAGAAAACTCATGACCCAGTACTCACTGAACCACAAGTATCAGCTGTTCTCATTGATGGTGCTGCGCTGGTGCACATTCTGAAGCCACGCCAAGCACAAACATTCCAAGAGTACAGTGATGCTGTCTTTTTAGCATATGTCATACTGTGCCTGTCTAACGCTGATCGCGTTGACATTGTTTGGGACTGTTATCGTGACAACAGTCTGAAGTTATCAGTGAGGAAGAAACGAGGCTCTGGCATGAGGAGAAGAGTGAACGGAGACGTTGCTCTGTCACGCAATCGGCCAGAATTCCTAAGAAACAGTCAAAACAAAGAAGAGCTGTTTCATCCTGTCTGAAAATCTGAAGCTCGTCAAGGAAGACGGGAAAGTGGTCATTGCAACACAAGGTGTGGACTTTGTTAGTTCTAGTGACATTAGTGAGGACCATTAGGAGCCAGGCTGTCCCCTTGTTCACACATACAGGCTGACACCAGACTGGTTGTAAACTGTTCTGACCTAGCCAGAATGAATCACACTGACATCATGATCAGGAATTTAGACACTGATGTAGTGGTGCTTGCAACAGCTCACTCACTACCATTCCCTCCATGGTAAAACCTGTGGGTGGCATTTGTGCTGGATCCCACTATCGTCTTCTGCCTATTCACGACTACGCCCAGAGAAATAAGCAGCACCTCTGATGTTTCATTCTCTGACTGGCTGCGACACTGTGTCATCTTTCTTTGGTGTCAGTAAGAAGAGATGCTGGGAAGTGTGGATGTCTGATCCAGAATTCACAGCTGTTCCTTTGGGTGCTTGCATCACCGGACAAGTTCAGCCAGATTGAGCTCTTTGTCTCGTTGATGTTCAACAAGACCAGTGTTTCCGACAAGGTGAACGATGCCAGAAAACACCTGTTCACGAAGAAAGGGCGCATGCTGGAAAACACCCCACCCACTCAAGCTGCTCTTCTTGGACACACGAAAAGAGCGATCCTGCATGCACTCATCTGGAAGGAAGCTCTCATTCCGCAGCCAGAGATTCCAGATCCTGCAAGCTGGGGCTGGGAAGAAGTTGATAGAACTTATTCGCCTGTTTGGACATCACTTTCAGATGCATCTAAGATCTGCTCTGAACTAGTAAAATGCAGCTGCAAGAAAGGTTGTAGAGGTCCGTGTAGCTGTGCCACAGCGGGTGTCCCCTCTTTGCTTCTGTGATGGCTAATGCCAGCGTGACTGAAAGACTGAATTCATGAACCGGTTATGTGAGTAAATCGCTATGGATATAGAAGAAACTATGTTTACAGGTTTCTTTTTCAAACTCTGGCATTATGCATGAAATGCATTTCTTTGTTAACGAATAGTAGAAATACAGCTTGTGTACAGTATTTGTAAATAGGAGGGCCTCTACAACCTTGTTGAGAATTTATCTGTAGACAATTGACCGGACAGTATGTTTTACATCAGTATGTAGTGTCGTAGTGTCATCTGTCTTTGCTTTAAAATAAAGCAGAATCATGAACCCATTCCACAAAGATAGCAAATAGCAAGAAAATATTTGTCATTTGCATAATTTTAATAGTCAATGTGCAAGCTTGCGATTGTTACTAGACGGTACCGTTCTTGAAAAGAAAACCGATTCATTTGTATATAATTATAAAACGTCAATAGCCAGTGCAGGGGCGGATCACATCATGGGGGTTTCCAAATTTCTTAAAGGGACAATTCGACGACGCGAAGCGTTTAGTTGTGTGCGCGAAAATGGAGCAATCTGGTGCAATCTGAGCCAAGAAACTTCCCCTAATACACCTTCAAAAAGTATATTTAAGAAGACAAATTAGATTACCAATACAAGGAAAATTGACCGATCTGGTGCAACCTGAGCCAGCAAATTACCCAACTACTTTCTGAAACCGTCATTTAGAAGACAGAGGCCAGCTCCTTGGGGGGGGGGGGGGGGGGGGGGGGGGGGGCCGGGGGCATGCCCCCCGGAAAATGTTGATACAAATCAAGGAAAATGGAGGAATCTGGTGCAATTTGAGCCTTCAGTTTCTCTTTATTTTTAAATGTATTTTTTTAATACTTTTTTTTTAGGGGGGGGGGGGGGTCCGGAAACCCCGGAAACCCCCCCTGGATCCGCCCCTGCAGTGTGTTTATTGTCCTGATGTTAGAAACATGGTACAGGCAAACATAAATGTTAATTCAAAGGTAAACTAAACTCTTAGTTGCAAAGAACTGGTGTTTTGAATGTTCACCTTCTGCAAAAGTGCGTTTTGAGGGTATGCTTACTAAACAGGTCATATTTTCGTTCATAGACCATTTAGAAGTTGCCCCTCCCTGGCATTTGGATCCTGAGAGATGTCTTTTTAACTGTATAAAGTATCATGTTGGTATACCAATCCGAACAATTCAGCCCCTATTCTGCAGCTAGTCCTAGCACTAGAGAGGTGTCACCGGCTAATTGAGGCCAGCTGCACCGCTGTTCACGGTTCACTCAGAGCAAAACTAGTTGACTGTGTCTAACTTTTGACAAAGCAACACAACTGAAGGGTTCACAGATTAGGTAACCGACTCACTGGTCAAGGCTGCAGGGAAACAAGAGTATCTTGTCAATGAAAGAGGTTACACACAGATACCCGATGCTGAGAACGGTGGCCGATTTTTCACTCTCTTTCTCGGAGGGCCTTCATCATTGCAGGGACTGCTGTAAAGAAATGCTTGCTCAGAAACTAACTCTTTTTGCATTGAAACATGCACCAGAACTGGTGGACACCATCGACAATGTCAAACATGAAATCGAAGCAGTTTACTTGAGGAAACGGTCGTCAGCAACTCAAACTTCTCTGTTTTCTTTTTTTAAGAAAATCTGAGGTGACTTTCTTTGTGGCCCCGCCCCCTCCCTCTGTAAGGACCCCCCTCCATAAGGACCGATTTTTGTCAACATTTTCAAGGTCGCTAGAGAGGGGTTCCACTGTACTATGACCAAGTCGAAATTTCGGATAGGACACAATAACAATTCGGTCCCTTCAATTTCGTCTTATCCGGATTTGCCTGTACCGTTCTCTCAAACAACGGTCTTCTAAAGCATTCACACACAAAAATCTTCCCCACCATTCCAACTCACAAAACAATCTACTTAAACATTCAAATAAATCCTCCCCCCAAGCAGCATACTATTCTTTTCACCGCCTACCCATTTACAGAAAGAAAATTGTTTTAACCTACCAGCAAAAGAATCCTCACATTCCGGAAAGATTTCCGGCCGTGACAAACATGTCACACAACGGCATTGAAAACACGCCGCACCAAATACACGTCTTTTTCCCTCAAAGATTCCAAGCAAAAGCACAGTTTTAGCGTTCACATCCTGTGCACCGGTGTCACAAGATTAACCCATTCAACTCGAGGGGTGTCAGGCAGCCCCACTTTCTTTAGTTAGTGCCTAACGTCACCTTCAACTATTCAACTTTACATCGCGGCGGAGGGAAAAAGGGAGATGGAACAAAGCCACCTGTCAATTGTTTCTTGTTCACAAAAACATTAATCACAAAATTTACTCCAGAGGCTTGTACCAAAAAAGCGATCGTTTTACCTATGCAAATTTTAGAATCGGCTATTCCGCGAGACCAATTCAATAGAAATGAAACTCAGTCTCGGAAACCTTAATGGATCCCCGATAGTATAGAGGTACCACGAGTTCACACGGATGCACAAGAGTGCATGTGTACCGTAACTGTCGTTCCCAAGCTCACATTTACAGCTCGGCTTTCACTACACATGTGAAGAAAACTGGTGGTAAAATGTAATTATAGATTTCACCCCCAAAATCGAATTCTTCGAAAACGTGTGTTGCGACCCATCTCGTCATCGGCGCTTTTCCGGAAATGACCTGCGCTTTGTTGGAATTCCAACAATGGCCGCCATTGTAGGAATTCCAACTTTGCGCTACGCGATTCTAGAAATGTACCGCGCGCATAGTGAGAATTCTGCTCTTTCTTAGAATGCGATGTAAAATGATACAAGTCATGATGGCCTATGATGATCCTTGTGTTTTAAAGTGATCAATGCTTAGTCTTGAAAAAGCAGATGCATTGTATAACACACCAAACCAACCGAATTACAAAAAGCAAAACACTTTTGATAACTTCGGCTGGCTGTAACAACACAGTTCAACGACCATCCCACTCGACCAAAACGCACCAATTTTACGTAATTTTTAACGTTTCAGATCTGACATTTTACAACAACAAAAACACAACAAGAGTGTTCCGATATAACTTTCAGGCATGGGAATTGTCCGCCGAACGGCGGATTTCCGCCGAATTTTTTTTTTTGTTCCGCCGAAAATGCAAAAGTGTCCGCCGAAAAAATAAAGGGGGGAGGCACACAAAAAAAGCACCGGTTACTTTGGCCTTTGCACAAAAGCCCGCGAAAACTTTCTGTACTTTGTTCACGCACTGCTACTGCCCGCCTCAGTTATTGAACTTTTATGTTTGAAAGTAAACCAGATTGCACAGATTGTGTTACAAGTTACATTTTCCTGTTTGTCTCAACAGATCAATTTTTGTATAAATTTAAACCATATAATACATGTATATATATATTTTTTCATCAAAAAAGCAAACATTGGTACATTTTTGTACTAAAAACTCTGATTCTAAAAACATAATTCAATGCAAACTTGGAGCTCAGATGACACCAGATTGCACCATCTGGGTTCTTTGGAGAAATTTTTTTTCCGGGGGGGCATGCCCCCGGACCCCCCTAGTAAGGCTAGGCGCTTCGCGCCGTCGACTTGACGCTTCGCGTCTTCAGTTATAAATTTTCCGCTTTTTTTTACAATTTTCAATTCCCATGCCTGACTGGTAACTCTTGATTGTAATAATTTTTTACTCAGTCTTAACTGATTGTATATTAAACCAGAGATCTGTAAACTCACACAGTCTCTCTGGGCTGCAGAGGCAGCATTACGTCCCTTTACTGTGTAGGCTCTTGTCACTGCATGGTAATCTAGGCTCTTGAAACGTAATGTGCAAGTCAGTCTGTGCGCTATATTGATGTGATTGATTGTTGCAAAATGTTGATTCAAATTAAAGATGATTTCAGCCTGTTGTAACAAACTAACACTCTACTCCGAGAAAAAAAATCATTGTGTTGAAATAGATCGAGACAGCAGCAACTAGCTAGCTGCATGCGCTGAGTGAATGTCACTGAGAGAATTGTTACACAGTGTACCCCCACACACCCAATTCAAGACTTCCCTGTATAAGACCTTGCTTTTTCCTTATTCATGACCTGTGAAAAGGGTATACTTTTTTGTGCCAGTCGAAGGGTTGCCATTTCTAGAACGAGGCAGCTCGTTTCCGGAAATGCGGCGCTTTGTTGGAAATCAAATGAGGTTTCGGGAAATCCCGATTATTCCAACTCTGCCCCGGATTCTTACTTTGCGCCCAACAATGTGTACTGAGTGGTTACGTCCCTTGAGTTAGAAGGAAAACATTTTTAGGATAAATCAAATTTCTAAGTTAAAGGCACAGTAAGCCTCCCGTAAACCATCACAGATACGGTCAGGCTTTTACACACAGTACAAACACCCTTCCATTTGAACGCTCACCAAACGGGAACATCCTAGGTGCCCTACGTAAAGAGCAAGCAATTTTCAAAGAATTTATTTTTGGGTGGTTTATCTTACCCCTGAGCCATCGTGAACCCGCGTGATCCAGTTTCCCTTTTTCACAATGTAGTCGTCAGTTAGTCATTTGAATGCGACTCGATGTGAGCTTATTTACAATAGCACGTTTTTATGCACGAAACAAACGGCTGTGGTTCACAAGAACTCTAGCGATGGCTTTTGACTGTTGAGAGGAACGGCGATATGCACTGATAAACCGTCGTCTGCTACGACCCTTGCGTGACCCTGCTTCAGGGCTTTTCTTTTTTCAAACTTTCACATTGTACTGATCTTGTCTTGATGAAAAAAGAATTCTTTTATGATCAAAGAATGTTTGTGTAACAAGCTGTCAATTTATTATTTAGATTTTAAAAGTTAGGTCTAGCGCAAAAACGCACCACGGTCCAAAAACATTTTGATAATCATCAATTCACGGCTATCGCCAGTTTACATCGATAGAATGAGACCCGAAGGGAAGTAACTCATGTTTGACCTGAGTTCAGGATGGGTCCAAAAAGTGTTCGAGACAATCTGCAAAATCAATTCTTTAAAAATTGCTCGCTCTTTACGTAGGGCACCTAGGATGTTCCCGTTTGGTGAGCGTTCAAATGGAAGGATGTTTGTACTGTGTGTAAAAGCCTGACAGTATCTGTGATGGTTTACGGGAGGCTTACTGTCCGGGCGTGATTTCCGGTATAACAGCCGTCCAGCACCAAAACGAGGCGCCATTGTTGTTGGACCAAGTCCATGAAAATAAATTCTTTGAAAATTTCTCACGCTCGACAGAAAGCAGCCAGGATGTTCCCGTTCGGTGAGCGTTCAAATGGAAGTATGCTTGTACTGTATGTAGACGCTCGGGGAGCTCTGTGATGGTTTACGGGAGGCCAATTACTGTGCCTTTAAATAAAACAAATTGGTTGGACAAATTTGGCCCCATGAATGTAAGGTACACAAGGTCGCTCATCAGTACTATCGAAGGGTGTTTTTTTGTTCAGTGTAGAGTTTATACTAGATCAACGAGGCCGAGAAGCGAAATATCAACACGGCGAAAGATGAAAACGTCACACCGGCATCGGATTATGATGTGACAGACAGTTGTGGAACTGGGAGTGGTTCAGAATTGATAATCCGGGATTGAAATCAAGTCCCCCCAAAAGTGTGTAGCCTCTCCTTTTTATCGGATAAGAAATTACCTTGCAGCAACTCTGAATTGGAAAAAAATGTGTGTGATAACTGATATTAATACACGGACACAAATTCAGAAATTGAAGACATCTGTTTAATCTGGTAACAGTGGTACACATCAGTTTCCTTGGGAGAGATCAAAACAGAGAGAGAGAGAGAAGCATGCATTCAGTATGTGTTTCTAAAATCTTAGTATATAAATAATAGAATTAATACAAACGTAAAGGAAGACGTAATATACTTTCATATATAAATATATTTAAAATAATTAAGCAGAACATTAATTAGAACCCCGCTTTTAAGAATGCACCTACCACCCCCTCCCCTCCCTTTCACCACTTATATTTTTTCACACTCTCTGCTCATAACGACTGTAAAATTGTCTATGTATTTTTAATTTTGTTTGCAGATCATTAATCAATCAGAAAGCCGAGCATGTCTGGACAACCGAGCAATCATAGTCCTGCGTACCAAGAAGAGAAACACAGTGGTAAATTATGGAGAAAAATGAAAGAAGCTCCCTTTGTTCCAGTTGGTGAGATATATTTTTCTTTTATGTTTTGTTTTATTGATTATGATGTATGTCTGGTCTGAATCTGAAGAATAGTTTGTTGGAGCCCAAGATAGTAAGAAGGCAATCCATTATTATACACAACTTGTATACTTTTATTTTCTCGCAGGTAAAGAACATGTTATTCTTAGTCTTAGATGCTACAGGTCTGTGTGTGTAGGCATGAATGGATGTACATTGTAATAACACGTACATTTGCTTAAACTATTAGTGTCCTGGTGAGGTTATAAAAATGTATTCTTTTTACCATAGGCATAGTACTAGTAATAGTACTGACAAGGCAGCAGGAGAACATTATAATTATAATATATAATACGATTAGGAATCAAGCACAAATGGAAGTGCAGAATTCATAACCACACATGCAGAATAAAATAATATGCATGCAACAGACATTATTTATATCAACAGTCATGCAACTGACAGACACAAGAGAATTAAAAATATAAGAGTAAGAAGAATAAGAATACTTTATTATCTCATAGAGAAATTCAGGCGTGGTACATAACAATAATACAAACAGGACATTGTTTTTACATAAGACATATAGCACTATATAACAGGGCAGGTTATAAACACACCTCCCACATACCTTTCTGGCCATTCCTTGCATTGTGCTTACGCATTCAGTCATGAACACATCCATGTCTCACTTACACATCGCACACATGGACATTCTTATACGCTCAACTTACCCATTCACACATGGACATTCGACCACGCTCCACTTACACATTCTTATATGCTCCACTTACACATTCACACATGGGCATTCTTATATATATATATGCTCCACTTACACATTCCCACATGGACATTCGACTACGCCCACTTACACATTCCCACATGGGCATCTTTAAAGCACTGCGCTTACATATTCTCGCACACCTACGCGTATAACGGACTATGGCTAAACCTCATTGCAAAAAAAATCATAGCATACAATATATCACAGAAAATATACGGACGTACATATGATAGACATATACTATATAAATTAATTGTAAATTATACAAAATATTCAGACAATGAATGATTTCAATCAAGTTGTTGAACCCTATCTTTTATTCAGCCATCAGAGAAATCCGAAAACAGATGGACTGCTAATGTTCCAAAAACCAACAATGTTTTTGTGAATGTTTTATTTTGTCAATTTAACGTTCCATGAACAGGTAGCTCAGTTGGTAGAGCACTGGCCTTGTGATCCTAGGCTCACAGGTTTAAATCCAGGCAGGGGCGGACACGGGTCAACTTTATGTGCAGACTCAGGGACGGTATCCATGTCCCACCCCATGTCACCACAGTGGCATTCTGCGATAAGTGCAGGTGGCTAATTACACCTAAATGCACACTCCTGGGTTAGCGCGACTCTTGTTGCTGCTAGCTTTCCACTGGGAGGAAGCGACCCGAATGTCCCAGTAATGGGATAATAGAGTAAATGAAATGAAGAAAAAATGTAGAAAGAAAAAACTTACCGGCCTTCTTGTATTTTTTTATTTCAGGCGTCACAGGCCTGATCGGAGCTGTAACTTACGGCGTGTGGCAGTACCGAAACCGCGGTAAGATGTCCACCTCTGTCTACATCATGCGTTTTCGGGTCATCGCACAGGGAATGGTCGTCGGAGCGATCACCATCGGAATGGGTATCAGCGTCAGCTCGAAGCTCTGGGATCGCTATTTCGGATCGTCTGATTCACCGTCGAAGAAAAGCAGCTAGTTTGAAGAACGGGAAAGCAACTTTCAACCATTATCAACATCCATGGTACTTGTGAGCTTTTAAATTTAATGGTGTACATATTTTATTTAGATATATTTGTCTTTTTTTTTCAACCCCTTCACTGCCAAGACAGTTTTCAAAAGTATGCTTATTTTAGAAAATTTTTGAAAGTTCAAGTTACCTTTACTTCTTGAGAAACCTTTTCAATGACCAGTATACTTTTGATATTCACCTTACTTTGCTAACAAATTTTTGATCAAATATTTACCATTTGTACGTATCAAAAATGTTCTCCATGTGTATTGGTTCAGTTGACTTTCCTTGTAAATGCATTTTAGATCCTAGCTAAAAAATTTGTGTAGATGTATTTACTTGGTGATATTTTGGAGGTTGGTTTCAGAATTCCTGCACTAACAACAAGTGATAATCACTTCGAGCGTTTTTGCAAAGAAAAGTATTTGACAATTGACATATCAGCTCATTTCTTTATTTGGTATTTAACATCGTTTTCAACCACGAAGGTTATATCGCGACGGGGATAGGGGGGAGATGGGATAGAGCCACTTGTCAATTGTTTCTTGTTCACAGAGCACTAATCAATAATTTGCTCCAGGGGCTTGCAACGTAGTACAATGTATTACCTTACTGGGAGAATGCAAGTTTCCAGTACAAAGGACTTAACATTTCTTACATACTGCTTAAATCTTTACAAACATTGACTATATTCTGTACAAGAAACACTTAACAAGGGTAAAAAGAGAAACAGAATCCGTCAGTCCCCTCTTACGACATGCTGGGGAGCACCGGGTACATTCTTCCCCCTAACCCGCGCGGGGGGGGGGGGGGGGGTGTAACTAAATGTTGGTATAGCTGTGATGCAATCTAGTCGCAGAGGCACATGTCATTGTGCTCATGCAAGTTACCAAGCAGTTCAAGAAACACTTGTCATTGTAAATGTCTTCATCATTGTTTTTATGAAGACGGAGCAGAAATGAAACCTTGGCCGCGAAGGGGATCGTTGTTGTGCTTTTTTTTATTGTTATTCATTATTTTTTTTAACTGCAGTGATACCTGCTATGAAAGAACAACCTAAAATTGGGATCAGCCTAAAGTTTACCTTCATTGAAAGTGGAATGTCTTGACTGGTACATTTTTATGAAGTTAACAGAGAAAGGGACAACAGAGTGTTATTTCTATGTGTACACTCATCGGAGGGGCTTCATATTACATGTACCAATGTACTGAAAATCAGACCACAGGATCTGTTGTGCTAGTGTGTTTGGGCGTGCGTCTGCATATATGACAGTTTGAATGTGAGGTTGACAGCCTCAGTTGTGTGTGATCATATGCAAAAAGGATGTTGTGTGAACTATGCAAAAATGCTACGTGCTACTTATGTTATACCCCAAAAAAGGTAAAACAAGAAAATAACATACAAAATAAAGAATAAAAACAAATCTTTTTGCAAACGTCAATTTGGTTTATACCATTCCCCACATCTGCAAGACATCCCCTGTCCCCCTCTTTCAGAAAACAATACCTTTTTAGAGGCAATGAGGAAGTGTTTGCAAGTGTGTTTGCTGTGAGATTTGTGCATGGTGGTTTGTGAGGTTGACTGTGCTGGTTTTGCATAAATAGTGCGAGTGTATGAAAAAATAGATGTGTGTTCTTGTTGTTACAATGATGTGATACTGTTTGGGAAAGGTTTTTCTGGATGTCCAGTTTATTGGTGCACAAAAAGAAAAACATACCTCATCTGTCATAATTGGTACACAACAGTTCACTTTCTTTGTTCCATGTCCTGTTTGAAAGACATGCAAGTCTGTTTACCTCTTATCTTCTGTTCTATTATTTATCACTATAGTTATGTTGTAGTGTGACAATTATGAAGGGGAAACCCTGCTTGCCATGAAAAATACATTTAGAACATTTTTTGAAAGTTTTGTGTTGATATATGTCTCACCGTAGTATTTAAATATGCATAGCTATTGAGTTTGCTTGTGTGTGTTTTTTCTTCCTTATATCTGTGTCATCTTTGATTGCATCAGTATATTTTAAATACATGTAGGTGTTCACTGTGTCGAACTTTGAGATTTTTTGTATCGCAAAGTTATTGCTTTCTTGATGAAGTTGCTGTTTTCTTGATGAAGTTGCTGCTGCGTGTATAACTATAATATTGTGTTTGTTTGCTTGTTATTCTTAACTTGTCTCCCGCAGTGGGGCACTGCGGTTATGAAATTAAAAGCCCCTCCTGTTTTTGGAACCGCAGGAGCTTTCTAGTTTGCTGTTAGGTAGATTTTTGGTTCCTCTTTCCTGTCATGCTCTCTTTTTCTTCATGAATTCTTTTCTTTTTTCTGCCTTCTAGCTCATTCACCTGTATTTTTTCCAAAAATCTCTTCTCTTGCCGCTTGTCTCGCGATTCATGTATAGTTTAATCTGTTAGTGTTCTGATGTAAGTCCAGCAGTAGATAGGTTAAGCCTATTTTAACATACTGGAAACTGGTAATCTTCCAGTAGGTATTAATTTAGTTTTACTAAAGCCTGCTGGGACACAAGTAATGGGTTAGTGCATTTGTAAACAGGAATCGCTTGACAAGTGGCCCCCTTCATCCCCCCTTCCTCGTCCTGATATGGCTCTGCGTAGTCGGCTGGACGTTAAGCAACAAATAAACAAACAAACAAAATTCTTAACTTGTCAGTCTCTACTTTTCTTAGGAAAGCATTTATAATTGCTGATGTGATTTAGCATCAATAAATGTTCATCACTCACTTGCACAGCATTGCTAAAAAAAACATTTCACGTCCCTAAAAAACAATGCAGACGTGCAGATTACTTTGTACAATTTTGACCAAAAGATGTGGTATTCCTACACTTTTAAACACATACATGTAATATACAGCCCTTATTAAAAATACACCTGACAAGATTTTTACCCTCAGCAGATTCACCCGTGTTTCAATAGTTCAAGTTTACCCTTGAGCCGGTGAAAGTATGTGTGGCGGGTGCGTGCTGTTGCGCCCACACATGTGTATGTTCAAAACATTGGACACTTTCCAAAAACTGAGCAACTGCATGTATACACTGACATTCTGTAAAATTGTCTTTCACTCTTTTCTAGAGTGAACAGGTCTGCGGATTGATCATTGGCTTTAAATTCATGTATGTGTGGATTTTCATACATTAGACCAAAGGAAACAAAATCTATTTGCCACTCTAGAAATTCTGCTGCATTCACTTTTTGCTATCACTGCAGGCCATTGTCATTGATGACTGGAAGTAAACACAGAAAAGGTTATGAGTGTTAGTTTTTTTCTAGTCTGTTGAATACTGTTTCCATTCATTGTGTAATAAAGGAATTTGTGTTGTGAAGTGAAAATTGCAGGACTATATAGCAAAATAAACTTATGTCTTCTTAACCACAAGGTAGTTCACCTGGCAGTTTTTTTATTTGTGTTATGTGTGTGTGTGTGTTTGTGGGCTCTGGAACACCACAATAGTAAATGTCACTACCCTTCTATGACACACTGTTTATCGTGTGTTTTTACAATATAAAATAGCACTGAAAACAAAGAAGTGCTCTGTGCTGTGAAAAAAACCCAATGGTTTATGCAGATTGAACACCTTTTTGTTTGTGTGTTTGTTTGTTTGCTTAACGCCCAGCCGACCACGAAGGGCCATATCAGGGTGGTGCTGCTTTGACATATAACGTGCGCCACACACAAGACAGAAGTCGCAGCACAGGCTTCATGTCTCACCCAGTCGCATTATTCTGACACCGGACCAACCAGTCCTAGCACTAACCCCATAATGCCAGACGCCAGGCGGAGCAGCCACTAGATTGCCAATTTTAAAGTCTTAGGTATGACCCGGCCGGGGTTCGAACCCACAACCTCCCGATCACGGGGCGCCTTACCACTAGGCCAACCGTGCCGATTGAACACCTGTACAGGGACACAACAGCAGAGCTGCCAACTGCAGCATATGCTACGATTTTGCAGCAATTGCTACGCTAAGCCCAAAACTGCTAAGCTCAAACAAAAAATTACAAGCATGCAAAATTTCCACATCAGTCGACAATCAGCAGCAGTCATTAAAAACAGCGCTTGTGATGGAAAGGTCTGATTCAATCAGGGGACGGTTTTGTTGAACATCCAATCGAGAAAGCCATTTCTCCTTTTTTGCGTTGTAGTCTGGTTAATGTATTTGATTGACTTTGAACACATTCTTGGAGGTGTGGGTTACCGAGGCACTGTGTCCCACTTGCCGCCATGCCGTTGACATGGAAAACGAGAGGGGAAAAAAAGAAAGTCCAATGCAAACCTCGCATAATGCGTGTGTGCGATTCAAATTGAAGACAATGCTACTCTTAAAAGCCAATCCCTACTCTGAAAATGTCAAAATGCAGCATTATGCTACTATTTGGGCTTCACAGGGGTTGGCAGCTATGCAACAGAGCACGCACATGTACTTGAAATAAGAAGAAAAAAACCACTGAAGTTTCCTGTAAGAAATGCACCACGGACACCAAACTCTCAAAGCATATTGACACAAACACATTGTCATGGATGACTTGTTTATTATATCCAGGTTTCTGTGTTAGAAACCACATGCCAACTATACACATTTCCCACAGTCATCTTGCATACATTGAATTGGCACATATACAAAAATATGGTTATGCATCTTCTCAAGAAAAAACAAGAAGGGCAAAGCCCATACGACTCACATGCTTGACCTTTACATGACCTTGACCTTCAGCTAAACCTAGCAATGACATCATACACTAAGAACTGCTTTACACATTTTTCCTACCAAAATACATGTGACCTTGACCCAAGGTCAAGGTCATCCAAGGTCATGCAACACAAAGCTGTTACTTCAAGACATAGGAAGTACAATGGTGCTTTATATTGGCTCTTTCTACCATGAGATATGGTCACTTTTAGTGGTTCACTACCTTATTTTGGTCACATTTCATAAGGGTCAAAGTGACCTTGACCTTGATCATATGTGACCAAATGTGTCTCATGATGAAAGCATAACATGTGCCCCACATAATTTTTAAGTTTGAAACAGTTATCTTCCATAGTTCAGGGTCAAGGTCACTTCAAAATATGTATACAGTCCAACTTTGAAGAGCTCCTGTGACCTTGACCTTGAAGCAAGGTAAACCAAACTGGTATCAAAAGATGGGGCTTACTTTGCCCTATATATCATATATAGGTGAGGTATTAAATCTCAAAATCTTCAGAGGAAATGGGAAAAATGTGAAAAATAGCTGTTTTTTAGACAACATTTATGGCCCCTGCGACCTTGACCTTGAAGCAAGGTCAAGATGCTATGTATGTTTTTTGAGGCCTTGTCATCATACACCATCTTGCCAAATTTGGTACTGATAGACTGAATAGTGTCCAAGAAATATCCAACGTTAAAATTTTCCGGACGGACGGACGACTCGGGTGAGTACATAGACTCACTTTTGCTTCGCATGTGAGTCAAAAATGAAGAAAATAAAGATCCCACCATCTTTCAAGTTAACCAAGTCTTTCCACTCGTTAAAACATAGATTAACATACACACTGAAAATGTACACATGCAGGAAGGACACAGTCTCACTTAATGTCAACAATTTTCAGATCTCGACATACTTTGTGACCCTAAGTTTATCATGAAAGTAAGCATCATTTCTCTATCATGCAGTCACAGTAAACTACATTTTTTTTATGAAAAGTAGGATGTATTACTACTACATGTATTACAGCCAGTTCTGAATCACTTTTTTTTATTGGTCACCATTAACAGAATTTCTGAGATGAAAAATGGTGCCCTAGAGATATTTGCATAGACATTTTCACTCTGACCAAAAGGAAAAACAAAAAAACTCAACATTTTACACAAGGTAAACGAGGAACAAAAGATGTACATGTGTGTTATCTGAGGTGACCAGAAACATGTTTTTCATGCCTTAAAAAGATAAAGCAGCACTGAAGTCAAACTGGAGAAATTCAAGCAATGTACTAAGTCATGCCTGCATAAAAGGTCCATAAATAGACTGGTCCGACAGAACAATCAACTGAGCAATTTCTTTTCAAACACATCATATTTTTTGCACCTGATCACACAAAAAAGTTGGGGAAAAAGTGAATCAGTGGTCCTTGGAAAACAAGCTGAGCAATATTGTGATGATGACACTGTTACCTGAAAAAGCAACATATAACTGCAAGGGAATGCCTTGTAACTGGGGAACACAACAGCTTGATACATGGTGCAAACGTAAAACACAGACAGCGTACGTTTTTTTATAATCATTTACATCTGAAGCATGTGCATCATGACCAAAACAATGTCAATAATAACAAATAAATAATAGAAGCCACACCACCAATGAAAAAAATAGACACTGTTAACTGTGATTGACACACGTACAGAGCAGAGAAGATGGTCTTCGTTCATTTCAGTTGCAACAGACACACAAAAATATATGGTTCAACCAAACTTAATCACAACTAGTTTTGTAAAGTGTATGGCTAGTGCAGATAACTCTCATAACATTCTTCACTTTCAAACACTATGCTGTAGTTATGCACACAGTGATGGCAGATGTTGAAAAAAATGGCTGCCTGTATAGTCACAACAACTTTAAATCGAACACAACTTTTCCAAACTTTATCAGAGGTAGTACATTTGCATGGATACAGTAGTACCTGTTACAGAGGTCCTTTTTCTCAAGAGGAATCAGAAAACTCCCAATCTGTATTACTCTTTAAAACGTTTCCCTGCCATGAAAGAACACTTGCATATAGGGGACACTTTTTTCTGGCCCTAGGGGTTACAATCTTTCCTGACAAGTACCATTGTATCCATTTGCGTAAATCGTCATTTGCAAATAAAAACAAGACTCAATAAACACAGAAGATGGCTCTAACATGGCTTTGTTTTAATGAACACATTTTTCAAATTTGATCATAAGTTTTACTGTAATTTCACCATGTCTGAGAAATGAGGATACTACTGTATTGACCGCGCATCTTCAGGGAGTGAAAGCCTATGAGTATGATCAATTTCAAATGACTGTATGTGCAGCCAGAACATTCATTAAGGTTTCAATACATGCATGTACACACTCAAAACAACTGATTCATTGTGTGTTAAAATTGCTTTTCACATAATCCTTGAAAAACTTACGCTTCATAGCCCATATATAGATTTCTCTGAAATGTCTTTAAGTCAAACAGAAAAAGAAAATCAACCAAAAATCAAACAAAACAAACAAAACCATCAACAAAGCAATGCCTGAAGATATAAAGAAAATAAACCCAGATGTTCCATACACAAGATTTCTTTCGAAGTTTCTGTCAGCAAAAGAAACACTGCAACTGATGAATTACCATTTTGAGTATTTGAATTCCTGTGTTGTTTAAGAGCACTTTCCTTATATAATCCAACAAAGCAACTTGTGATTGTCCTAGCACTGAGATTAATGTCAAAACTGATTAAAGTGCACCTTAAATCTAAATTCTTGATTGACACGTTCTATTTTGGTCTGTATGGAACAGGCAACAATGCACAAACATGAAAGGTGGCAACACAGCGCAACACTTTAACAGCAATATGCATAAAACCAAGTCATACATATATTTGTTTTGTTTTTGTTTGAATATGCCACATAAGAATGCCTAACAGGTGAATAAAATAAGAAGCAAAAACAAACAAGAAATATTAACATGAATCATTTCAAATAACCGAAACGTACAACATTTATACCCATTACTTATGGGAAATCCTGCAAAATAACAGTGCATTATATATTAAATCAAAATCAACTGTGTATTAAAGTAATGTCGACTCAACAGAATTAAAGGCGTATGCTGCACTTTCTGCTGCCTTCTCATTCTTATAAAAAAAAAAATCTTTTCTTTCTTTATTTGGTGTTTAACGTCGTTTTCAACCACGAAGGTTATACCCGACGGGGAAAGGGGGGAGATGGGATAGAGCCACTTGTCAATTGTTTCTTGTTCACAAAAGCACTAATCAAAAATTTGCTCCAGGGGCTTGCAACGTAGTACAATATATGACCTTACTGGGAGAATGCAAGTTTCCAGTACAAAGGACTTAACATTTCTTACATACTGCTTGACTAAAACCTTTACAAACATTGACTATATTCTATACAAGAAACACTTAACAAGGGTAAAAGGAGAAACAGAATCCGTTAGTCGCCTCTTACGACATGCTGGGGAGCATCGGGTAAATTCTTCCCCCTAACCCGCGGGGGGTTTTGAAAGACCTGATTTGCTCAGATTTTTAGAGGTCTTAAAAGGGCGGTGCCACTGTAGACTATAAACCCTGGTACATATTGGGAACCATGCATCCACTCTTTCATTGACTAGATCATTTGAACATTTATTTAGTCAAAGTGTGGAAGAATGAAAGGAAATTTCATAACTTATTTTGCATCAAGCATTCTATTAACTCATTGTCTCCCAGGTACGGATATATCCGTACCCACTAATATGGCTGTATCCGACTTGTTATGGATATATCCGTACGCACAGTCGCTTCAGTTTCTTCCTGTAACGTCGATCTAACGCCTGCATTTCAGCGTGTTGATACACAGTTTCGACACAGTTACGTACAATTCTGAGTGACTTGCTGCAGCACAGCTGGTTTCGGCTAAAAAAAACTTCAGTCGCTTCCTGTAACGTCGATCTAACGCCTGCATTCCAGCGTGTTACTACACAGTTACGTACAATTCTGAGTGACCTGCTGCAGCACAGCTGGTCTCGGCTAAAAAAAACTTGGTCAACATAGGTGGGGTAGAAAGTGTTAAGTCATTTTCTCTCTAATTCACTTCCTGTTTGAATCTGTCACTGTGTCTGGGATAGAAAAGAGTGAAACAATGGAAATGCATGTTTTTGTGGTGACATTCCAGCTGTCAATATTCATAAAGTCAGGTGGCAGATTCAATGACTACATCCAGGTAAAGAGACTGCTTTTAACTTACAGATATAATCTATAAGGAGTGGGCCATTAAACCAAAGGCAGCCAGAAAGAAAATACGCACAGAAAATTTGGGAAGAAAGAAAACATTACTATTCCGCAATCAAGACTCTTTTCTTCTAACAATCTTAACAAGAAGGGCAAAGCCCATACGACTTACATGCTTGACCTTTACATGACCTTGACCTTCAGCTAAACCTAGCAAGAACTGCTTTACACATTTTTCCTACCAAAATACATGTGACCTTGACCCAAGGTCAAGCAACACAAAGCTGTTAATTCAAGACATAGGAAGTACATTGGTGCTTATTGGCTCTTTCTACCATGAGATATGGTCACTTTTAGTGGTTCACTACCTTATTTTGGTCACATTTCATAAGGGTCAAAGTGACCTTGACCTTGATCATATGTGACCAAATGTGTCTCATGATGAAAGCATAACATGTGCCCCACATATTTTTTTAAGTTTGAAACAGTTATCTTCCATAGTTCAGGGTCAAGGTCACTTCAAAATATGTATACAATCCAACTTTGAAGAGCTCCTGTGACCTTGACCTTGAAGCAAGGTAAACCAAACTGGTATCAAAAGATGGGGCTTACTTTGCCCTATATATCATATATAGGTGAGGTATTCAATCTCAAAAACTTCAGAGAAAATGGGAAAAATGTGAAAAATAGCTGTTTTTTAGACAACATTTATGGCCCCTGCGACCTTGACCTTGAATCAAGGTCAAGATGCTATGTATGTTTTTTGGGGCCTTGTCATCATACACCATCTTGCCAAATTTGGTACTGATAGACTGAATAGTGTCCAAGAAATATCCAACGTTAAAGTTTTCCGGACGGACGGACGGACGGACGACTCGGGTGAGTACATAGACTCACTTTTGCTTCGCATGTGAGTCAAAAACCATACTGCCTTATTCAAACCTGCAAAATGACACTTCTTTAAAGTTCTTCTCTTCTTGTCGTCTCAATACTATTACTAAGTCTTGAATGTTAAATGTCTCGGTGATGGCAGCTACGCCAGCTCTCAGCACAAATATATACTCAATGGAGAATTTTGCTGCTGCCTGCAGCAAATGAACACAGTCTGTAAAACTTTTTTAAACAAATCTTGCGTGAACAGATATAATTAATACTCTGCATGTTCAAAAAACAAAAAAGCTAACTGGAAAATATTCTTTTGTAACCAGTGAATGCTACCTAACATACATAAAGCATTTTACCTTGGCTGCAGGTTGGGCTTAGCCAAGGCTATATTCCAATAATCTCCTTCAAAATAGATATGGAGTCAAATAACACTAGTACTGCTCCTTCATGCCAAACAATTCTTTTCTCCCACCAACTCCCGGGAAACAGTTCATGATTCAAGGCAAACTGTGACTCACACAGCAACATGTTCCACTTAACGGCCGACTGGCAATCAGATCATAACAAACCTGCATGATTTAGTTTTGGCCTGTTGACTTGACTTAACAAATTAACATTCACCCCAAGTTCAGGCTGAGAAAATATAAGAGATTTGCTTTGATCGAAGCACCACACGACCTCATATATCTTGTGTCAGTGGTACGGAAAATGTGTATGGCACATGGAATGCATACTTAAGCACAATTTTGCAGAGTGAGTGCAATCCCAGGAAATTCAGTCAAAAGAATGATTATTCTCATCATTTAGTACACACAGACACAGATAAAATGCAAGTCAGGATACCTTTTGTTTTCAACTTGTTTACAGTGTTAACATGTTCTAATAGGAAGGTTTCCGCCAGTTATCTCTTTGAGGTTTTGGGTGCTTACAGAGTACCGTGCCCCTTGCGGGGGCATCAAACATCGAGGTCACAAGCAGGGTCAAGGGGAAGGTCGGCTGGGCGGACAGGAGACTATTGAAGGCTGTCAGTGAGGCAGTGATCTTAGAAAATGGACACCCAGTTACACAGAAAGTTCACACAACTTTGCAAAAAATATTCCTCTCAAATTAGTAATGACTGATTTGTTGTGAACACCGCACTGAAGGTAAGAATGCCATAATGCTTATCATTTGGTTTTTACAATACTGTGCACAGAAAGTGCTGTATGGTAACACAAAACTATACTCCTTCCCACTTTCATACATGTATACAGTCACACAGAAAGTCTCGTACAAACAGGCATGTACGGTAACCAATAGGATGCATATACTAGTCCATGTTATGCACAAGATACAAAACATTACAATAAAGTTTCAGTAAGACAAATAATAAAACCACAAATAAATTAAATTAAATTAAATTAAATTAAAATTTAAAAAACACCCCGAAAAAATCTGAAATACTAGTGTCTCAAAAACTTAGTTCCTGAAGCCACAGGAAACCAGCATATCTGACATAACAACCATTCATTTCATGGACACCCAAACCCCTGAAAATAAAGAAATGTAAAGGTGTAGGGTGGGAGAGATAGAAGGTGGGGTGGGGTGGGGGGGGGGGGAGCATTGAAAAGGGGGTACATTACATATGCTCAGGGTGATTCTTGAGACAGTCCAAGAACTTGGTGGCAGGCAACTCCCCTTTGCAGATTCTGTGAATGGCAGTGAACAATGGAAACCTGCAAATGAAATTTTTGTTTGTTTATTTGTTGCTTAACGTCCAGCCGACTACGCAGAGCCATATCAGGACGAGGAAGGGGGGGATGAAGGGGGCCACTTGTCAAGCGATTCCTGTTTACAAATGCACTAACCCTTTACTTGTGTCCCAGCAGGCTTTAGTAAAACTAAATTAATACCTACTGGAAGATTACCAGTTTCCAGTATGTTAAAATAGGCTTAACCTATCTACTGCTGGACTTACATCAGAACACTAACAGATTATGCAAATGAAATAAAAACAATAAAATTCATTAACTGATTATCAATGGTGCTGCCATTAATATCATGGCACACATGCACACACAGACACAAATGGTGCTGCCATTAATATCATGGCACACATGCACACACAAACACAATCAAATAAATGAAAACAAAAACAGACTTTCAATCAACAGAACAAACTTAAATTTAACAAGAAGAGCACATGATGCCCATGTGATTCACCTTTCCTCATATCTAGTATAAATCAAAAACAAAATATGTGTTGCTTTAGCTCCATAAATAATGTTGAAGAAAACAATGATTTCCTACTTATTGACTCGAACTTGACCCCATGAACTGTGACCTATAGCAATCCATTTAGTTATCGAAAGTTATTCTAAGAGTATACCTCAATACAAACTGTGCCACCCCATACTTAGGCTATTTCGCACAAGAATATAGACATTTAAAAAGGTTAATTTAGAAGAAGAAAAACAAGTTGTGTGAAGCGATATAAAAACATTTAGTAAATCGTTAACAAACTAGAAAGATCTATAACCCCCAAAACAGTCATCACCGAGCCTAACTTCAGATAGTCTCGGCTAACCTGAAGACCGAGGCGGGTCACCCTCGTCTCCGCGAAGCAAGCGACCGAAGTACTTACTGGACCTATTTTCTTCCCGTCTGAGCACATTGTTAGAGTAAACATGACATATCTGTATATTTTTGAAATCAGGAGAAGATGAGGAATACAATGCGATCATTTTTAATCTGTAACTGGAAATTCGATCGACAACTTTAATGAGCAAACTAATTAACTAATTTTTAAGCTTCCAAACTGAAATGAAATCCAATAGTCCGGACGTCGTCGAAAATAGCTTGACCAAAATATCAATCAATTTGGTTGAAAAATGAGGGGGTGACAGTGCGGCCTCAACTTTCACTAAAAGCCGGATATGACGTCATCAAAGATAGTTATCGAAAAAATTAAAAAAAACATCTGTGGATATCAAACCCAGGAACTCCCATGTGAAGTTTCATGAAGATCGGTCCAGTAGTTTTCTCAAAATCGCTCTAGCTACACATACACACATACACCACACCCTCATCTCGATTCCCCAGTCCATGTTAAAACATTTAGTCAAAACTTGACTAAATGTAAAAACGGCCAATAGAGAGTACGTGTCTGCACCAATTTGTCATGCTACTCTGAAAGTGTAACAGTTGGCGGCTCTGTTATCCTGGGACAAAAAGGCCAAAAATCCACACCATGCACTCACCTGTCTTCCATTTTCTTGTTCTTCAGCATGACGTTAACTTCGTCAGCAGTGGGAGGTCCCTGCAGTTTCTGTCCGTTCAGCATCTCTGCCTCCAGCTGTTCTATCGTCTGAAACATCAACATTACGATGGCGGTCAGCGTGATCATGATTTGAATGTGTGACTACGTATGTGTGTGTCACCAGAGGGAGCACTGCACTTTGGCAAATCAGTTCTGCTACGATTGAAATGCTGTTGATTTGTACCTGAGGTGTGTGTGTGTGTGTGTATGTATGTGTGTGCGTGTGTGTGTGTAAGTGCATGCCTCAGCGTGTGTGTGCATGAGCATGTAGGTGCATGTCTCTGCGTGTGTATGCCTGCCTAGGTGTGTGCACAGACCTCCCTGTTCATCTATAACTGGCTTGAGCACAGATTCATATGTAATGACCCCACACAAATCAGGAACGCTGCACTATACCTTTCCAGTACGAACATAGGCCTCAGATACTCGTCGGTTGCGACCACCATAGCAGGTAGTCACAAGATCTGCCACTCCACAGCTCTCCAGGAAGGTACTCTGCTGTGAACCTGAAAACACAAATAGTTTGCACTGTAGCTTCAAATCTTTCAAGTAAACACCTCACACCCTCTGCAATACTGTATTGTTCCAAGGTAGTGTGGCCATTAAATATTTGTATCACCACCACCCATTTCCCTTCAGCCATTTCTTCTATATGCAGCAAGGACATTTATATTTAAGAATTTAATTTTATAAAAAAAAGACAAACTAGTGAGTTTCATCTGTTTTTGACATACATGAGTGGACCTTATGGAAACTTTCTTTGACAAAAGTTTGCTGAAAGAAAAATACCAATACTGTTGAACCTGTCTATTACAGCTACCTGCAAAACAACCATTTCAAAGAGATCGCTGACTGATTATACCATACATTATACGTCTACAGCTACCACCTGTCTACAACGACCCCTTTCGACTGGTCGCAATTGACAGGTTTCACCATAAAACATGTTCAGCAATTTTCAAGGCAGACTATGACTTACCCAGAAAGCAATTTGGCTTTGTTTGAACCATTTCCATACTTTATCAAAGGCATCCCAAAACAAAACAGTACCTGGGTAGAAGACTTCACAGAATTTGACCATCTCCATCAAGCCCAGGCGTATCACAGCAGCTTTGGTGTTATCACCGTAGCCTAGACCATCAGCAAAGCCTGCTCCAACTGCCACAATGTTCTGGGTGATACCAAAGAAACCATTTTATTCACATCACAAAAGTTTTGAGCAACACAACAATAACAATTTAGTCATCACGTCAAAACGTGGGGGGAGTTAAATGCTACCCTTTAGTCTTTGAAACATCGGAACTCAAATTTATAAAGCTACCAGTTATTCTTTCACCTTTTTCTGCTGAAGGGAAACTAACAAAATTCCATGGGTGGGACAGAAAAATGTCATGGATCCTGAAGAATTCCAAGGGGGGGTCTTGGGGCCCCCAGACGCTGAAGGATGTGTATAATTAACAACCCAAAAAAAATCACCACAGACATTACGAATCCGGATTTCCGGCATATTCTTTCTTTCTTTATTTGGTGTTTAACGTCTTTTTCAACCACGAAGGTTATATCGCGACGGGGAAAGGGGGGAAGATGGGATAGAGCCACTTGTTAATTGTTTCTTGTACACACAAGCACTAATCAAAAAAATTGCTCCAGGGGCTTGCAACGTAGTACAATATATTACCTTACTGGGAGAATGCAAGTTTCCAGTACAAAGGACTTAACATTTCTTACATACTGCTTGACTAAAATCTTTACAAACATTGACTATATTCTATACAAGAAACACTTAACAAGGGTAAAAGGAGAAACAGAATCCATTAGTCGCCTCTTACGACATGCTGGGGAGCATCGGGTAAATTCTTCCCCCTAACCCGCGGGGGGTATTTCCGGCATATACCGGAAGAATCCCACCCATGCAATTCAAAGGAATGCTCAAACTGTACACAAGCTTAGGTCCCAGTTGCTAAATCAGTAGACTGGCAGAAGAAACTGGCAGCTAGTTCCAATCCCAAATGGTGCAATTACACAAGTTACTCACCTTAAAACTATGTGATCAATTACCAGTCTTGTGCATGCCTTTCTCTTATTCTTTTTTTATTATAATGTTTTCCCCTATATTACCCATCTGTGTGTAATATGGCAGGTAAGGCATAAAACAGAATGCAATTTGAACTGATCCCTACATTTAGGATCTGTGACTGATAGCAACTGACAAACGTAATGGCCCAAACATCTCCTTTCCAATCCCCTCCCCCCCCATTATGCCAGAAACTTAAAGTCCTAAGACAGACGTTTTACTGCATTGCCACAAGCATGACAAGATGGAAATTGTGCAGGACTGTCTTTCACGTCATAGTCCATCTAAGGACATTTGTTACAGCGACAGCAAAAATGTTACCTTCAATGCTCCACACACTTCCACTGTTTCTTCGTCATCCACCACCACAATGCGGAAGTATTTGGTCTGGAACATGGATTTATGCAGTCTCCCGAGCTCTGGATCCTTACAACCTATAACACACAAACACCAATTCATAACCTGGAATGTGGACGCAAATAGATGGCTTCATTTTATGCTGTTTGTCTCCCCCACCTTCAGCATTGTACTTAAGGCTTAGGCTGGTTGTCGCGACATATGTCACGCTACTTTACGTATACTGTCACCTGGTTGTCACGAGTTGCGCTACTGGCTCAGTCTGTTTAGTCGGTTCCGATTACCTCCCATGGATGTGAAAACCTTTATGACCGTTTTTCTTTATTTTTCTCTTTCTTTTCTTTATTTGGTGTTTAACGTCGTTTTCAACCACGAAGGTTATATCGCGACGGGGAAAGGGGGGGGAGATGGGATAGAGCCACTTGTTAATTGTTTCTTGTTCACAAAAGCACTAATAAAAAAATTGCTCCAGGGGCTTGCAACGTAGTACAATATATTACCTTACTGGGAGAATGCAAGTTTCCAGTACAAAGGACTCAACATTTCTTACATACTGCTTGACTAAAATCTTTACAAACATTGACTATATTCTATACAAGAAACACTTAACAAGGGTAAAAGGAGAAACAGAATCCGTTAGTCGCCTCTTACGACATGCTGGGGAGCATCGGGTAAATTCTTCCCCCTAACCCGCGGGGGGTATGAAAGGATACCCGTGGAACCAGTAAAACAAAGTCCATACATTGAAGGGGGTCTGTCATGACAGGTACATTTTGATCAAGCTTATAAAAGCATTAAGGGACAACACAATGTCTGCTTTCATTGGAGGTGTCTTTCTCATTGTAGGGAACTCACATTGATGGTACCACTGTAAGTTAAAAAGTGTCAGTTTGCCAATAAATACACAAACATTCAGCGTTGTTCGAAGATTTACAGGACAATGGACAAGTTGGACCTGAATTTGAAATAATGTATTGGTCCATATCTCCTGGGTACACAAAAATTCTTCGATCAGGACAAAAAACAGTACTACATGTCAGAACTATCAGACAGTCAACCAGCTACTGGTACGAGTCAATGCGTCGGATAAAAAATAGTATGTGTCAGTGACCGAAGACCAAGGCCAGAGAATAACACGGTCACATCTATTCAAACTTAATTCTTTATGCTGTAAACCTGTCAGCCTGTTTTGAGGCAGATTGAAACACATCCATATAGATTAAAAACAGGGACTGTCCCTCCCACGAAGCAAGGCGCAGAGAGCAGTGGCCAGACGGAACGGACCTTCGGACCAAACTCTGGGGAACGGCAGATGAACTTCGCCGCACGGCCAGCTATGCGGCATCCCTCGGAGAGAGACTTTGATCGTGCAGTCAGTCGAACGCAGAAGAAGAAGAAAAAGATTAAAAACAGGCCCTTTTTCTGTACGGGTCATGACAAAATCACACACTCACTTACACACACTTACCAACAGTGGCTTCGCAGTAGTTCTCCTTTGCTACCTCGTTAGCAATGTTTGCCCCCATAAGAATGGCACATGGAATGTTCAGGAGATTCCTGATCACATCAGAAATGAGAAGAATGCCACCTCCCTCTGCCACATCAAAACCCTGGAACAAAAAACAAGTCGCGTAAGGCGAAATTACTACATTTAGTCAAGCTGTGGAACTCACCGAATGAAACTGAACGCACTGCATTTTTTCACAATGACCGTAGTCCACCGCTTGTGCAAAACGGAGTGAAACTGATGAGCCTGTTCAGCGCGGTAGTGGTTTCACTGTGCTGCATAGCACGCTTTTCTGTACCTCTCTTCGTTTGAACTTTCTGAGCGTGTTTTTAATCCAAACATATCATATCTATATGTTTTTGGAATCAGGAACCGACAAGGAATAAGATGAAATTGTTTTTAAATCGTTTTCGGAAATTTGATTTTGATAATAATTTTTATATTTTTAATTTTCAGACCTTGTTTTTAATCCGAATATAACATATTTATATGTTTTTGGAATCAGAAAATGATGAAGAATAAGATGAACGTAAATTTGGATCGTTTTATAAAAAAATAATTTCAATTACAATTTTCAGATTTTTAATGACCAAAGTCATTAATTAATTTTTAAGCCACCAAGCTGAAATGCAATACCGAAGTCCGGCCTTTGTCGAAGATTGCTTGGCCAAAATTTCAATCAATTTGATTGAAAAATGAGGGTGTGACAGTGCCGCCTCAACTTTTACAAAAAGCCGGATATGACGTCATCAAAGACATTTATCGAAAAAATCGTCTGGGGATATCATACCCAGGAACTCTCATGTCAAATTTCATAAAGATCGGTCCAGTAGTTTACTCTCAATCGCTCTACACACACACACGCACACACACAGACACCACGACCCTCGTCTCGATTCCCCCTCTATGTTAAAACATTTAGTCAAAATTTGACTAAATGTAAAAAAGAAAAGCAAATGCTTACATGACTCTCCTTCATCACTTCCCATTACAGTGGAATCCCCCTTTAAAACCCCTCCCCCCCAAAATAAGACATTCTCCCTCCCCTTTAATGAACGATAATGTACTTGGTGTTTGATAGTGTATGATTGTTTGTTAGTTGTAGATATAGTACGATGTCTGATGTTGTAATGTTTGTGCGTGTGTTATAATGCAATATGTTATGATGTAATGTATGATGATGTATTCGGTGCATGATAGTGGAGGTATGCTTGTTAGTTGTAGATCTAGTACGATGTTTGAGGTTGTAATGTTTGTGCGGGTGTTATAATGCAATATGTAGCCGTATGAGGGTTCCAGTGTGTGAGTTGTACATGGCCGGGTGCTAGAGTGCTGCATGAATGAGTAAGTGCATGTGGAGCTGTATGACTGGGTGAATTGTGGGTTGCGTACGTCCGAGGGGCACATGTAGCCTGTGTGTCTGAAGTAGTGGGTATGTTGCGTAAGGGTGTGCTGATATTGAACTTCAGTTGTGTTTTGTAAATGTCTATGTATCAGTGTATCATGTCTTGCCACACACATGCCAAATTTCCTTGTATTAATGAGGACAATAAAACTTCTTGTATCTTGTATCTGTATCTTTAAGACCCTCCTTCCCCCCCCCCATCCGATAGAAGACTCCCTCCCTTCTTACCCCCCCTCCCCCAACCATCCTACCCAATAGAAGACCCCCTCCGATTAGACCCTCCGCCCATTCAAGACCCAGTTTTTTCAGATTTTCTATTCATAAACTCAGAAAGTTAACCCCCATTTTAAGAATCCTTTTTTAACACTTTCTACCCCACCTATGTTGACCAATTTTTTTTTTAGCCGAGACCAGCTGTGCTGCAGCAGGTCACTCAGAATTGTAGTATTAACTGTGTAGCAACTGTGGATCAACACGCTGGAATGCAGGCATTAGATTGACGTTACAGGAAGCGACTGAAGTCAGATAGAGCCATATGAGTGGGTACGGATATATCCGTACCTGGGAGACAATGAGTTAAGACTTAATTTTCTCAGATTTGTGGAGGTCTTAAAAGGGGGGTTCCACTGTACAGTGGTACCTGTGATGAAAGGACATCCTTGGGACCGGCCAAAAGTGTCCCTACATTGCAGGTGGCCTGTCATGACAGACCTGTATATTTTGGTAGAGATAATATAAAAAGGGACAAGAGAAAGCGTCCTTTTAAGGGAGGTGTCCTCTCATGGTAGGGTCCACACATCGCAGGTACTGCTGTAGCAGCATCAGCCCAACAGGTTGACATGACTTAACCCACCTTGATGAGCGTCACAGCCACGGTCCCTTCTTTCATTTTGTCCTTGAGCTGGTTGCACACGCCACGCACAAACTGATGCGGCAACACAAACACCAAGATGTCTGCGTCCTTTGCTGCGTCTTTCACGTCTGGTATCGCCACCTGAAAATCACAAGAGTTTTTGTCAAAAGACAGAGGTTTGATATTGCACATGACCTTTGTAAAATGACTAAGGTTTGAACGTTGCACATGATCTTTGTACATGTACCACATATCATATGGCAAGTGATATTGCAATTGATTCCATGAACTGTTCTTCAGAGATTTTAAATGATGCACAGTTACAGCAGCCTACCTTGAATATGGTTTTGTCCAAATCAATAGAAATTACAATACAGCAGAACCCCCCTTTCAATCAAGGCCTCCCCCCCCCCCCCCCCACCCCTTCTTTAAGACTATGCTTTTTCAGACTTTCTGTTTACAACCTCTGTAAATGTGCCCTTTTTAAGATTCCCTCCAGACCCGATTTCTTTTCCAGAATGTTAGAGGTCCTACAAATGGGGTACTACTGTACAAAGTTGTTCACCAGCAGAGTGATCAATAAGTCGTCATTGCCTCTGACTCTTTGCTTTTTATGCAAAAATATGTCCAGCCTCACTGTTAGCATTCTGTCTTTGTGAATCACTTGCAATGCGGAGGACTACTTGGTGTAACTATGCAACATGCATAGCCATACAGTCAGTGACACTTCAAAAATCCTATCTTCACGAATAGGTGCTACCTTTTGAAGTCTCAGATCTGAAAATGTTCATAGCTGCTTAGCACAACAGCTACGGCCTCAACGGACATATCCTAGTTCTTGTGATTTATGGAGTCTCAATCAGACTGGTACATCAGTTTGTACCTGCTAATTACGTTGAACGTTCACAAGTTACATTAGACTCAAGAGGCAAACCGCCATCATGCCAGGGGATGAAAGTTTCTGTCACAACAAATCATTATGCGGCATCACATACTGCACCAATTCCAGCGACATATTTCCTGCCATTTTGACGCTTAACACAATGTGTCAAAATGCATACAACATATACACAAGCTTAATCATCCTTACAACCACTGTTTCCAAGACAATTTACATGCATGTAAAGTGGAACTTCCCTTTAGAAACTCCCTTCTTTTTAAGACCTGGTTTTTTCCCGACTTTCTGTTCATAACCTCTGTAAAATTACCCCCATTTAAAGACTGCCTCCTTTATAAAGACCCGTTTTTCTCAGATTTTTTGGAGGTCTTCGAAGGGGGGTTCCACTGTTTACACAAGCTTATCAACATTACAACCACAATTTCTGTTCCCAGGCGTTGTACATGCATGTCCAATGTACCTACCACATTCTCAGGTAAGGCGATATCAGGGAGGTACTTGACGTTCTGGTGTTTGGTGTTGATGATTTCTGTCAGCTTCTTGCCATCCACCATCTCTTCGAACACCCACATGCGCACCTCTCGCTCAAACAGCTCGGGTTTGTCCAAGGCATTGTTGCCAATAATTTTGGCGATAGCCGAGCCCCTGAAAATACAGAGACAATATGTTTTTAATACATTGAAACCCCTTTGTAAGACCTTAATAAAATTTGAAGACTGTCCCTAAATAAAAGACCTTCATAGCTTTCAGCTCATAAACTCTGAAAATGTTTACTTTATTTGGTGTTTAAACGTCGTTTTCAACCACGAAGGTTATATCGCGACAGGGAAAGGGGGGAGATGGGATAGAGCCACTTGTCAATTGTTTCTTGTTCACAAAAGCACTTATCAAAAATTTGCTCCAGGGGCTTGCAACGTAGTACAATGTATGACCTTACTGGGAGAATGCAAGTTTCCAGTACAAAGGACTTAACATTTCTTACATACTGCTCGACTAAAATCTTTACAAAAATTGACTATATTCTATACAAGAAACACTTAACAAGGGTAAAAGGAGAAACAGAATCCGTTAGTCGCCTCTTACGACATGCTGGGGAGCATCGGGTAAATTCTTCCCCCTAACCTGCGGGGGAATCTGAAAATGTGTCCCCATTCTAAGACTCCCTTCAGTTTTCTTTTTGGAGAAAAAACGGAGGAGCTGTTACTCTCTGTTAGTTCTGGCAATAAAGATTGATATTATTAATTAAGATTTTGGGTGTTGTAGCTGGGAATGCTGCAATTTAAAGGACATGCACTCACACACACACACACGTCAGTTTGCATAAACTTGAATATAATCAGAACACACATTAGCAATGTTTTATGCTGACAGTGAAAATCAAGTGACACATGCATGCAGGTTGGATTTTGTCCTCTAGTATCTTATGCACCTTTACACAGTGCTCCCAGTTCCTATACAAGAGTAAACATCTATTGATTACAACCTCAGCCTAGACAAACACCGCAAGTATATAGGACAGGCAGACTTGCCAGGCTAATTGTATGCACCTGGACTGTTCAACACACATTTGTTTCATTTGGCCATTTATGCTTGAAGTTCACACCATAACTTAAACTGCCAGCTGACAACAGCCGCTGATAAGGCCTAAAAAAAAAATAGGTGAGGTTACGGTAACCCGACCTACCCTATTTTTAGGGGCCGACCCTATAACTTTTTATTACATAATTTGTCAACAACCAAAAAAAATAAATAAATAACAGTGCAGAAAACGCAATGAAAGCGAAAGCGCTCGAGTCGCACACTTATTTCCCTGTCAAGTAGGTTTAATTTGTACACATTAGAAAAAAAAGTTTTAAAAAATAAAGTGATTGCCTACCTTCCCTACCCTATTTTTTTGTGGCTATGTTACCTTAACCACGGCTAATTTTTTTTTTTTTTTGCCTAACGGAAAACTTGTGCAGCATTAGTACAAAAGACTATCACACAGGTACAGTACAAAAGACTTATCGCACAGAGAATTACGGCCTATCATAGACCAAAGTTCTCTAAGCTTTATTAACTACAGACTGGCAAAGACACCCGCCCCCCCCCCCCTCCCCCCCCCCCCCCCAAAAAAAAACACCTGGAAAAGGTAACTTAAACACTGAACTATTACAAAATGGGGCAGTCCATATACTTTGATCCCTAATGACAGAATTTTAACTGCAGAAACTGTTTTCAGATCATTGTAAAATTTCCTGATCAATTTTTCCTAAACTTTTATTTGTGAACCCAGAAAAGGATTTATTGTGAGCAGCACTGAAAGTGCATGAAGTGGCCTCATGAAGTATTGCAAGTTTACATTGTAACAAAGCACAACACACAAGGCTATTTGTCAAGCCAAACAAGAACCCAAAGGTTACAGGAAAGGCAGACCTGGCCTTTGGTGCTCCTTGATTAAACAAACCAGGTTACACCTACTCCAAGCGAAGACCGATAGGAACAAGTGTGGTTGTGTTTTCTCTGCAGTGTACGTTGTAACATGTTGAACGTACAGTACTATGCCGCACATTACTATGCCCGGAACCTCAGGTTACCGGTAATCTCCTGTATCAAATGTGGTTAAACTTAAAGCTTGTGAATTTCGCTCTAACAAGTATTTAGAGAGAGAGAGAGCGAGAGAGCGAGAGAGAGAGAGAGAGAGAGAGAGAGAGAGAGAGTTACACTGACATACAGACTTACACATGCTCATATACCAAATCATTCTTAAATTTTAAAAATATTATGCAGAAAGATCTAGACGCACAAACATTCTACAAACACAACTCCCCTTCAACTAGCAGTATAAATGCGGTAGTAATTTAGTTCTGCCAAAATTTTAGTCTGAAACATATGGTGTAAGATGCTGTACAATATTCTATCACGATCAGATATATAATGCTGCCCCCCCCCCCCCCCTTCATCCAAAATAGACCCATATGTAATAATATATATATACTGTACAAACTTCTAAGTTTATTTTACACATATATATGACAATGACAGCATTACAGAGTCCTCAAAACTGCATAATTTTGAGAACAGCTGCTGACAGAAGAGGGTCAGGGGAGTAAAACTGTGAAGAAGCTGATGCACAGCTATCATGACGGCCCTGAGACTAGCTTTATGCTCCTCCCTCAAGTGCCCTTGTCATGACCGAAAAAAGTCAACTCCACAAAAATCTTCATAAATTATGGGAATGTTTATGGCTAGACAAGAGTTGAGATTTACGAGTCAAGGACAAATTAGTACACCTGAAGAAAGCCTGAATGATTAACTCCGAGAAGCTTACAGGAATGCGAATACTGTACAGGTATACTTAGATACAGTTAATACTGCCATACCGCAGGGAATGAAACAGTACGTTTGGTTTTGGTTTTTTTTGTAGTAAGAAGATTAAAGCTTTTCAGTTCATTAATTGTTGTTGTTTGTGTTCTTTTTGTGAGTGCATTTGGTATCATCTTGTTTTCATTTTTTCCACATATATGTATGTGTCTGTATTTAAAAAAAATGTGCTGCTTGAAAACATGACCCTCATAAATAAGTAGAGGCAAATTTGATCCCTTTAGTTGATAGTTTTACCGGGGCGTGGATGTAGCTCAGTCGGTAGCGCGCTGGATTTGTATCCAGTTGGCCGCTGTCAGCGTGAGTTCGTCCCCACGTTCGGCGAGAGATTTATTTCTCAGAGTCAACTTTTTGTGCAGACTCTCCTCGGTGTCCGAACACCCCCATGTGTACACGCAAGCACAAGACCAAGTGCGCACGAAAAAATCCTGTAATCCATGTCAGAGTTCGGTGGGTTATAGAAACACGAAAATACCCAGCATGCTTCCTCCGAAAACGGCGTATGGCTGCTTAAATGGCGGGGTAAAAAACGGTCATACACGTAAAATTCCACTCGTGCAAAAAAACACACGAGTGTACGTGGGAGTTTCAGCCCACGAACGCAGAAGAAGAAGAAGAAGATAGTTTTACCTACCACAGCAGTATAAGCAGTGGAGTTAAGTTTCTCTAAATCTATAGTCTTGCATGCATTCACACACACACACACACACATGGTGGGACTTCAACAGGTGTTAACTGCACTGCAAACTTCAATAGACACTATGCTCATGTCATTTCTTGTCTTAAAATGTGGGTCACCTTTGCATGAAGTTGGACTGTGGGTTTGTCTCAGGCAAGTTGGTGAACTTAAAATAGCTAGGGTCCAAAGTATAGTGACTCAGAAAATACAACAACATGGAATCCTTACCTTGATGCATGAACAGCATGGGTCATCATTTTGACAGTTATAATGTTAGTGTTGAATAAATGTAAAGATGGATCTATATATAAATTCTTTCTTAGAATTGGAAATGCAACCGGCTATAGTATACCCCACAAATTAAATGTCCATTCTATTTCTAATCATCATATAATCACGTAGAATTTAGGAATCAATGCTTAAAATAAATGTTTCTTTAAAAATCTTACTTGTATAAATATTTATGTATACATACCATCATATCACAATCCATCTATTAAAATATTCATAACTAGAATGAATACCCGCTTCGCCGGGTAGCCGGCTTCGCCGGGAAGAAGTACTTAGAGCCGTACGCCGGCTTCGCCGGGTCCGAACAATGGACCCGCCAAGCTTAGGTCCCTCCCAGATTCGTGGAATGGGAACAGCACGAAAATGATTCAGTGGCCATAATGCCATTCCTGACCATATCGAGTCCCATCCTTGTCGACGAATGTAACCGTGTTAATCACCTTTGGAGGCGAACTCCACTCAAACAGGACTGAGCAAGTTATGGCTTCTCAAAGGAAGGCCAGTACATAAAATTACACAAAAGCCGCCAGACCACATCACAAACAGAACTGAAGAATGCACAGGTGTTGCTTACATAGAGACACACACACTCACACACACACACACAAAAACACAGAGAAGCCGTATCTATAGAGAGATAGATGACAGTGTATTTTTCGCGTGGCTATAAATTGATTCGACCTTTGCACTTTTACAGTGAGGATAATTTACGGGTCCAATTTACGTTCTGTACACTGCGTTGACCTTCTAAAAATAGTAACGCCGGGAATATCCGAAGACGCTCAGCGCAGTGGACAGCGCAGTGTAGTAACTTACAACTGAACGGGAAAGCCACACGAAGGAAGGGAGATAAACGCCAAACACTGGAGAAGATAAGGAAGAGTTACTTATAATGGTGAAATGAACACAAAAACGAAAATGAGTTCAGCGCTGCGCGCTGAGAGCACGTGTTGAAATATCTCATCGATGATATTGTGTCCGGGGTGTAGCTGAATACGGTGTCCAAATTTGAAAAAGATCCACCGAGAACTTTGGCGTTGTGATGTGGTGTAGCGGCTATGGTGTGTCGGTATGGGGGCCCGGGTAAGCTGAGGTGGAACCAAAATAGCTGAGGTGGAACCAAAATCGGTTCCGCGCTGCGCGCTGAGAGCACGTGTTGAAATATCGACCAGGTTGTGTCGTGTCCCGGGTCTACCTGAATATGCCCACCAAATTTGAAGCAGATCCATCGAGAACTTTGGCCGTGCATCGCGCACAGATACACAGACAGACACACAGACAGATACACAGACACTAGTCGTATATACAGTGGTCGCCGCTTAATAAAACCACTTCTGGACCGACGAAAAATGGCTTTAATAAGCGGCGGATTTATTAACCGGCGGTCCAGGAATACGTCATTTTCGAAAGAAAAAAAATCTCTTTTGTTTACGTCACTCAGTCACTTTCTTTCGTCATTTACACTTGTTTGAATCTAAACAAAACTTCACGAAGGATGTTGAACTTTTGTTTTAATTATGTACATGTACGTGTACTTTGATCACTTCGGTACATCAATAATTTCACTGTCACCGTCGCGAATCATTACTCGGCAGAGAAGAACGATTTTATGAGTGTTTGTTTGTTGGTCGTCTTCCACATCAGAACAAGATAATGTGAGTTTTAGTCACAAACTACGTGATTTCTCTGAGAAAACTGGCTTTAATAAGCGGCGGGTTGGTTTTATTAACCGGCTTTTTCTAATACATAAGATATAGTGATAAATCCGGACCGTCTGAAATCGGCTTTTATAAGCGGCTGGCTCTATTAACCGCGGTTTTATTAAGCGGCGTCCACTGTATATATAGATAATGCATGATATCAATCAGCTACATTTGTTCATATAATATATCATACCGTTCGAGTTGGTTTGCCCTTATCTGACTAGATTTTTAAACTTCTCACTTTAGTGCTACATGTACAGTTTGTACGTGTACACAAAAGTCCATGGCCTCATTACAAATCAGATAAATCAGATTAATCATCATGAGACAGATCCCAATTCATGGCTTTCTCAACTCACTGAATTTTATTTTGTGTGTTATCTCAGTCACGCTAAATGCCCATGCAGGTAACATATGTAACATGACCACTGAACCAGAAAGGTCACCACTACGTACGGTCCTCTGACTGAGGTGCAGTAATGGCCGATGCATGCATAGGATGCACACCAAAATGTGATAGTTGTATGGTCTGACTCCAAATCTAAATGCAATGCTTCAGCAAACGACAAAGTATATTGTATGCAATGACAGTGTCCCCACCTGAAGTTGCTGGGAATATAGCAAAAATTGCTGTCAAGCCGTTGATGTCTCAGTACATGTATTGAATCTAACTCCGAAAGTGACAAACGTCGTCTGCTACTGTGCTAGACCCTTGTCAGTTTCACTTTATGGAACTGACCTAAACTGAACATCATCTAGCAAACTGAAGGCCTGAGTTACCAACAGCAGGTCATCAACAGCCCCCCTCCCGGTAAAGAAAAAAGTGGCGTGATTTTCTTCTGTCTTGCGCCAGCTTGTAAACAAAGTACATCGTTGCATGTTCGCACACAGCATCTTTCTTACGCGCAAGCGCTTCGGACTTGTACAGAATGCGAATCCGAGAACATAAATTTACAAGATTCAGTTTATAGACTACCGCAAAGTAAACATGCAACCAATGCAATAACAAGTTGACAACAAAGGCAAACATACCAGTTACCGGAGCCAACAACACAGACTTTCTTGGGCTTTGCCATTGTGGAATATCTTGCTTATTTACCGACTGTACCACTTTCAAGTGTCTCGCAAAACTGCCACACATGCCGCAACGGGGCTGACCTTTGTCCTAATTTGTTATCATGGCTGCGATTGGCTGATTCTACGCAGGGGAGAGTAGTGTTGCTCTGTGGTTTGTTTTCTGTCCCAAAGTTGTCTCCCATACTCCGATGCTGGTCTGATTTTGTGGACCCCCTTGTATTGTTTCTCGCTCTTTTTAAACCCACATAAAATTATATTCGAGGGTGTATAGGTTTCATTACATTTAGTCAAGTTTTGACTAAATGTTTTAACATAGAGGGGGAATCGAGACGAGGGTCGTGGTGTATGTGTGTGTGTGTGTGTTTGTGTGTGTCTGCCGGTGCGTGTGTGTGTGTAGAGCGATTCAGACTAAACTACTGGACCAATCTTTGTGAAATTTTAAAACTTGACTAAATGTAAAAAGGAGGAATAATTGCAATCACACACACACACACACACACACACGCACGCACTCATACACACACACACGCGCGCGCGCACGCACTACGCACGCACGCACACACACACACACACACACACACACACACACACACACACACAAAGACATACCGACAAAATGACAGACATACACACAGTGAGATAAACCGACACAGAAACCCCCACTGAGAAACACTTACGCAACCGAAAAAAAACACGCACACAAACAGACACAGACAGACAAACTTCATTCTTTGTAGAGAAATGCATTTCTTTCTGTATTGCTTTCTCTTTAAGTGCACCTTCCTCGCAGAGAGAGAGAGAGAGAGAGAGAGAGAGAGAGAGAGAGAGAGAGAGAGAGAGAGAGAGAGAGAGAGAGAGACTGAGAGAGAGAGAGAGACGGCAGACAGACAGACACACAGACAGACAGACAAAGACACAGAGAGAAAGAGATAGACAGACAGAGGGAGAAACAAACAGACGAAAACACAGACAAACATAGACAAACACACAAACAAAGACACACAGACAGACTTCACTATTGTATGTGCAAGTAATTTTGTTAAACCACACGTTACGTTCACCACAATCAGGGACGTAGCACCCGGTAGGGCATGTAGGGCGACCGCCCGACCACTTTTTCCGTAAAAAAAAAAAAAGAGAGAGAGAGAGAGAGAGAGAGAGAGAGAAGAGAGAGAGAGAGAGAGAGAGAGAGAGAGAGAGAGAGAGAGAGAGAGAGAGAGAGAGAGAGAGAGAGAGAGAGAGAGAGAGAGAGAGAGAGAGAGAGAGAGATCTACCAACAGAACACCCCACGTAGTATTCACGCGATGGCATAAGGTCGGTTTTTTTGGGTTTTTTTTGTGTGTGTTAGTCTTGGTCAACTGCTGGAATAGGATGACGTCTTATTTTGACGAGAACGTCACACGTGACGAGTTCCGTCAGGCCATAAAAGTATTGGCGCCAATTTAGTGGAAATTGCTTCTTCGTCCGTCTGCTCCCATGAGAAACAATGGAGGTAAGAAATGTTTTGTATATTCTGTGTGTGAAATATTTGGCACAGTATGGGGGACCAAATAAAATCGGCTATCAAGAGCATGGACTTGCCTTTCGCTAAAATGCGAGGGCAGTGTTACGACGGCTGTGACACAATGGCCAGTCAAAAGAATGGCGTTGCCGCTCAAATGAAAAGGCTGGAGCCACGGGCATTGTATACACATTGTTATGGTCATGCCACAAACTTAGCATGCTCCGACAGCATCCAGCAGGTCAAAGTTGTTAAGGATGCGCACGATACTGTCAAGGAGATAACAAAGCTTGTGAAGAAATCACCAAAAAGGGATACTCATCTGCAGAAAATGAAAACAGAAATGAGTTACGACGAGGAGGGAAAGCATGCGCCTGGAATTCTTCCATTTTGCCCAACCAGGTGGACTGTTCGAGGCAAGACATTGGACAGTGTTCTCCAGAACTATTCTAATCTTCAGAAACTGTGGGAATGGTCACTTGACAACTGCAAGGAAACAGAAATGAAAGCAAGAATCAGAGGTGTGAACAGACATATGGAGGAATTTGATTTCTTTTTTGGGGTGACTCTTGGAGAAACACTTCTTCGTCACAGTGACAATCTCAGCGCAACTCTCCAGGCTCAAGAAATGTCTGCTGCACAGGCGCAGAAAATAGCCCGAATGACAGTTGAAACTTTGTTGTCGCTGAGATGTGATGCAACATTTTCTCTTTTCTGGAAGAAGACCCTGAAGCTGGCTGGAGATGCTGGCGTAAATCAACCAACCCTACCCCGCCAAAGAAGGGTCCCTCAATGGATGGAAGCTGGGGATGCTCCTGCAAGTCATCATTTCCCAAGCAGTGTGGAAGATCACTACAGGATGATCTACTTTGAAGCTATTGATGTTTTGGCCTCCTGCTTGAAAGATCGTTTTGCGCAAGACGATTTTGAGATGTATGCAACATTAGAACAGGTTCTTTTGAAAGGTGCAAAAGGGGAAAGTTTTGAAATAGAACTGGCGAAATGCTCTGACTTTAATGTCCCCAACTTGAGAGCTCAACTGCAGACGTTAGCAATTCAGATCAGAACAGCTTATCCTGACACCGATTGCCTTTTGTCAGACATTGTGGGATATTTCAAGATCTTGTCCAAGGCTGAGATCTCGCTTCTGTCTCAGGTCGTCATTCTGATCAAACTGATCATTGTCATGCCAGCAACAAATGCTGTCAATGAGCGGTCCTTTAGTGCCATGAGGCGCCTGAAAAACTACCTCAGGTCAAGAATGGATGAGGCGCGATTGAATCATTTGATGATCCTCCATGTACATAAAGCCAGAACGGACTCGCTCAACATGATTAACGTTGCAAACGCCTTTGTTGCTTCTGATCATCGGCAGGAGATATTCGGAACGTTTTCGGAACTGGATTTATCCAGAACCAGTGTGCTGCAGAAATCTCGTGCCACACAAACGTCTTCTGTCAAGTGTGAAGAAAAGTGGTGCTAAAGCGGGGCTCACACACAGGTGGAGCAAGCGGAGCAAGGGTGGAGTAGGCTGCACCAGGCGGAGAGATGACGCTACTTCCGTTGCAGGAGTGGAGAAAGTGGTGTGTGCGGAGCGGAGCAAGGAATAGGACACGTTTCTATTTTTTGGCTCCGGTGCAGCGGTGCAGCCAATCAGCGCGCTCATCACTTTCTCCGGAAATAGTAGTGTGACACTAGGTGGCATCCCAAATAACGACGGCCGCCTTTTTCGAAAGAACTTTTTCATGGATTTTACACAAGAATGCCGAAACGGAAAGATAGAATGTGGTTTCCGCTAGATTTCAAGTCACGCTTTTCACTTTTCCGAGGAAGCCAACAGCTGAGTGTGAAGAAACGCTGCTGTTCAACTTCGAAATCTCCAGTCGCAGACGACCTTCGCTTTTGCAGTAGACTACAGTCAATGCAGGTAGGTGCAATGTTACTCATTTTGATCAGCTTGTTTTCGTATATATTTTTGCATTAAGATCATGTACAATGATTGGAATCAAAGGAGGAATGACTTCGGTATGCAAATGCGTTGGTTTGGCCGAAATCAATACAGCATTTTTCTCGTCAGTTTGTTTTTTGCGACTGAAGTTTGTCTTCTGAATGTACCACTTGCTTGATTTTGATTGTTTGTTCAGCTCTTCGGCACAAAATTCATCATGCAAGATATCAATTTGTTGAATGATAACGGGATAAGTGAAGTTCAAACATGTATCTGCTTGCAAAAAACAATCGCAGGGACAGATCTATCTGCTTCATTGACTGACAGATTGTCACATTGAATTTCCAACGTAAAATGACTCGTTTGCAGACTCTCTAATTAGATCCATCGAGTGTTTGTGTTCTTAGATCCATTGGCTATGCAGGCTTTTTGCGATCATAACATTGTTTGGGTTTGTGCAGGTGCAATCTGCAGATCAGAGGAGATTGACCGCAGGGTGACGCAGTGTCAGTGATCAATGCAACTTGTGTTCGACACTCAATATTGCCTTCTACCAAACTCAAGGGCAAAACAAAAGGTACGTGCTTGTGAATTCATATTATGTAATGTCTGTGAAGATTAACACCGTTTTTAGCTCTAGTCTGAGTGATCATGCTTATTAATATCCAATTCAAGTTACATACGATACATACTCCGCCCCAGCACCACCCTCACCCCATAGCACTGCTATTCAGATACTACAGTCCAACAACTAACCCTCTAAAAGTCCCCCCCCCCCCCCCCCCCCCCACTCTCGGTGTAACATCTGTTGCTATCTGCACCTTTGTGTGGTAATGGGAAACTCGTGCTCAAATAGTTTCAGAACTGTTGATATTATAAGAGTTTTATTTACCAATGGTTCTCCCCTCCCTCCTTCATATTACACCGACACTCTCTATGCCCACCCTCCACCCCCTTCCCCCATCCCTTCCCTCTACAGGCACGTCTACTAAAGTCTCAGACGTGATAGGATTAAGAGGATGCCACAATGATCCGGGTAACTTTGCAAATAATCATACTGATATTAACAGAAGAAAGTTATTCCACAGTCATTTCTACTTATACATTACAGTGTTACAAAACAGGAATTTGTGCTATTAAAGTTATAATCTACAAACAACAAAGACCCTCCAGCCCCCCCCCCCCTCCTCACCTGCAACATATACATGTTCATGTCCAACTTTCCCAGTGGCTCTTAATCTTATGTCTATGACTGTTGATATTGAAGAGTAGAAAGTGATTAGTTTTCAATGACTAAATTTCCCCTCACACACACACACACACACACACAAACACACACGCACATGCACATAGCTGTTGTCTCTTTCTCAATCTCTCTGTGTCTCTCTGTTTAAGGCCAAAAAAAAAAAAAGGTCTGTTTACGGTAACATAGGCCAAAAAAATAGGGTCGGTAGGTCGGGATTTTTTTTTATTTTTTATTTTTTTTTTCTCCAAAAACCATATTTTTACGTTATTTTGCCAAAAAAACAAGAATTTTTTTTTTTTCCCCCCAAATGCCAAAAAAAAGTCTAGGGTCGCGCGAAAAAACTAGGGTCGGTCGGGTTACCGTAAACAGACCTATTTTTTTTTTGGCCTAATTAAAATATTTGGATCACTAACTCTTCACTGAGATTCAGTGTTATGTGTTATGTGGAGTAAGATTAGTGAATGTTGCTGCTGATTCTGTTGTTCTTACTGTTCTTCCTGCCTGCATAATCTTTTTTCTCCTTAAACAGTTTTTTTTTATTACTACAGTGCGTCTATGGAGTGTACATCAGAGATGTGATGGGACCAAAAACATTCCAAAATGAAACAGGTAACTTTTTAAACTGGTCTTCATTTAGTTTATTGAGAAGTTGGTTCACATGATACATTTCAGAGTCGTCCTTTTAAATTCGTTAAATATTGCACCAGTCACTACATCTATAGATTATCAGATTAAGTTGTCTTCTTCTGCATTATGCATATGCAATATTCATCTTTAGTGCACGCGCGCGTGTGTGTGTGTGTTAGGAAGCGCTACCGTTGCTGAGCTTTGGTTCGGTTTTGTGTGTTGCATGTAGTTGACTTGTTTTTACTTTGTGGGAGGGTGCCGATGTTATATTTTGTAAACACGGTATTTATGCTTGAACGAGAATGCAGGTGAACTTTCTAGTCCTGTCAAAACAGGTTGTTTACCATGCTGATTTAGTGTGAGTTCGTGGCGTTCGTTCGGATTAAGTGCGTCGGCGCTTTTTGATGTACGTCATAAGAGAATGTCGCTAGTTTAGTCCATGCACGGCTCGTATAATGTAGTTGTATCGTGTTCGGTCTGGAATATTCTCGAGATTGAGTATTTACTATATATGCCAGCGCGATTTGAATGTTAAAAAAGCTTCTATTTGAGTTCTGCTAGATGTGCAGTTGTATGTATTGAATGCTGAATAAATCCTCGAACTCAATTTGACGAGTTGTTTTCTGTTGCTGCGAAGACGGGCGACGTAGAATAAAAGAACACAACTATACGGCGTTTGAGAACTTGTGGCAATCTCAAGTGTCGTGTAACAATTGGGGGCCAAGCCAAGGATCTACGTTTAACGCCAAGGGTTTTCCAGCGTCAAGACAGTCACAGGAGGTAGCCATCAATCGGGTGTATCCTGAGGGATCAGTATTGAGACTACGGAACCGTGGATTCGGTGTGACTGTGGGAAGAGTTTGGTAATCGCCGCAGCTCGATACGGTGAGCGACGCCGGAGTGTATCGGGATTACAGAGGTTAGCTGCCGTTTGGACGAGACGGACTTCGTCGCGGAGCTAGTGCATTAATACTACGAAATACGACTGGGGTACGTCGTGTACGTATCGTGAGCAGAGTGCGCCGTCACGTTAGACGAGGAGGGTGGCAGCCTGCGTCTACGAAGGTGAACAGCGACGAGAGAAGCATCGGAGGTGCAGTAGAGACTGTGTTCTTTTAGAAGACTACATTCGTCTACGTTCGTGGCTGTGAAAGAATACAGACGAACGCACCGGAAAAGACCAGAATGGCTGAATTCTGGGCAAAAGGAGTTGAACTGGGACTGAAAGGCAAGCAGCTGACGGAGTTCGTCGAGTCCCAGACACAACTGCTAGCGCAGCGTGAAGAAAGACAAGCGCAGCGTGAGCGTGAAGAAAGACAAGCGCAGCGAGAAGAAAAAGAAAGACAAGCGCAGCGTGAGCGGGAAGAAAGACAAGCGCAGCGTGAGCGTGAAGAAAGACGAGCGCAGCGTGAAGAAAAAGAAAGAGAAGCACAGCGTGAAGAAAGACAAGCGCAGCGTGAAGAAAAGCAAATGGAGCTGAAACGCTTAGAGCTCCAGATAGAAATGGAGACCAAGCGCTTAGAGCTTCAGACAGAAATGGTGCGTGTTCAAACTGAGCACGAGGCACCACGCCAAAGAGATAACCAGCAGCAAATGCTACACAGGGCACCGAAACTTCCAGCATTCGCTGACGGGAAGGACCAGATCGACTGCTACCTTGCAAGATTCGAGAGGTTCGCTGAGAGTGCTAGATGGCAGCGCGACGACTGGGCGATTCAACTCAGCGCACATTTGACTGGGGCAGCACTTGAGGTCTACACTAGACTCTCAAACGATGACGCCAGAGACTATGATGTACTGAAGGAAGCTCTGTTGCGTTGCTACAACTTCACTGAAAGGGGCTACCGTCAACGCTTCCGCGAATGCCAGCCATTGTCTGGAGAGACACCGAGCCAGTTTGTGGAGCGCCTGTCGTCATACCTGCAGAAGTGGGTGGAGTTATCAGGTGAAGAGCAGTCATACGAGAGTCTGCGGGACTTGATCGTGAAGGAGCAGTTCCTTAATGCATGCCCGAAGGACCTGGCGACCCGCTTGGAAGAGCAAAAACTGCGGGGTTTGAAGGACATTACTGATGCTGCTGAGCGTTATCTCATTGCTCATGGAAGGACCCTGGGGACGTCAAAGTCATCAAAACCTTTCCAGAAGAGCGGGAACCAGGGAAACCAACCTGCCAAGGGACAAACTGAGTCCGCACCATCATCCAATGAAGGGCAGAACATAACGTGTTTCCTTTGCAATGCCAAGGGCCACCGAGTCGCCAACTGTCCCCAAAAGAAAAATAACGGACATGTCAATGACAAAGCGCAAGAACATCGACGGAGATATTACGACAACAAGAGGCAAACGAGTGGCTCGAACCAACAAGTATGTGCGAGCAGCGTCATACTTCCAAGGGCTGCCGAGCAAGTGGCTACACCATCGGACGTGGAAGAATGTATATCTGATGGCCAGCTTCTACTCGCCAATGGCAGGTCAATCTCTGTCGTCGCCAGCGCAGCTGTGTCAGTGTCGAACATGCCCGTGTCGAAGGGATTTGTTGAGAAGCAGGAAGTGACTGTTCTCAGAGATTCGGGCTGCAATGGAGTCATTGTCAAAGAGGATCTGGTGCCAACAGAGAAGTTCACTGGTGACTTCAAGTGGACGCTCATGGCTGACAGCAAATGCGTGAAGGCACCAGTGGTAAAAATCCAGATCGATACTCCATACTTCACCGGAGAAGTTGAGGCCGTCTGCCTGAAGAAGCCCTTGTACGATCTACTAATTGGGAACATTGGGGGTGCGAGACGTCCTGATGACCCTGATTTCGAATGGAGAATGGGCTCAGCTCAGCCTGCTGCTGAGGAGGAAGACCCACTGCCATTCGCGAATGAAGATGTCAGCGAACTGTTACGAGATGACAGAGCAACTGTGCATCGCCGCGACCAGCCGCAGGTTGTAAGCGCTGTGACGACCAGAGCCCAGGCGAAGAAGGACAAAACAACTACGCCACTCAGGGTCACCAACAGTTCTGCTACTGCTGTCGTGGACAGGGATCGGCTGATTCAGCTACAGGAAGCTGATTTGACCTTGACAAAGTACAGGAGTCGTCCTGTCAAGGAGATGACTAAGGGCGAAGGCACTGTGCACTTTGAAGTAAAGGCCAAGATCCTGTACAGAGTGTTCCAGCACCCGAGAGTCAACGGTGGGAAGCCATTACGTCAAGTTCTGGTGCCTCAACCACTTAGGCGCCAGGTGATGGAGGTGGCCCACGACTCTATTATGGGAGGTCACCTGGGTGTCAAGAAGACATCGGACAGAATCCAGGCTGCGTTTTACTGGCCAGGAATGCATGCAGATGTGACTCGATTCTGCCGATCGTGCGATATTTGCCAGAAAACCATACCTCGAGGAAGGGTCCCGAAAGTGCCGTTGCAGAAGATGCCTTTGATCGACCGACCTTTCAAGAGGGTGGCCATTGACCTCATCGGCGAGATCAAACCGCCAAGTGAAGCGGGTCATCGTTGGGTACTGACCCTGGTAGACTATGCAACCAGGTACCCAGAAGCCGTGCCTCTGAAGAAAATTGACACCGAGACTGTTGCCGAGGCACTTGTGGACATTTTCAGCAGAATTGGGGTTCCTGAAGAGATCCTCACAGACCTGGGGACACAGTTTGTCTCTGAATGCATGGAAGAGGTCAACAGGCTGCTGAGCATTCGTCACTTGACTACGACACCCTATCACCCGATGTGCAATGGGCTGGTCGAAAAATTCAATGCGACGCTGAAGTCCACGCTGAAGAAACTATGCAGTGAGCAGCCAAGGCAGTGGCATCGCTACATCAATGCCTTGCTGTTTGCATACAGGGAGGTGCCACAAGAGTCCACTGGATTCTCCCCGTTCGAGCTGATGTACGGGCGGACCGTGAGAGGCCCGATGCAGATACTAAAGGAATTGTGGACGAAAGATGTGGACACACCTGAAGTGAAGAACAGTTACCAGTACGTGTTCGAGTTGCGAGAGAAACTGGAGGAGACTCTCGAGATTGCGAGAGAAAACTTGAGAAAGTCTCAGGATAGTGGAAAGCACTACTACGACCGCAAAGCCGTAAACAGGAAGTTTACACCAGGAAACAAAGTGCTGATACTGCTTCCCACTGATCACAACAAACTACTGATGCAGTGGAAAGGCCCATACGAGGTTGAGGCCGTGGTAGGGATCAACGACTACAAGGTGAATGTCGGCAAGAAGTCCAAGATCTACCACGCTAACCTCCTGAAACTGTATGTGGAGAGACCTCCGGAAGCAGTACAGGTCGCAGCAAGTGCGGAAGAACCAGCCGAACTAGACGAGTTCGATGGTGAGGAACTACTGGAGTTGGGAGACCTCCACAAGAAAGAGGGAGTGGATGACGTCAAGTTAGGACCTGACCTGACGGAAGACCAGCAGAAGGAGCTGCATGATTTTATGGGCGACTTCACCCATAGGTTCTCTGATGTTCCAGGCTCTACGTCCTTGGTCGAACATGAAGTCCACCTCACATCTGACGTTCCTGTTCGCTCAAAACCATACCCTATCCCGTTTCAGGCTCGGGAATCCTTGAAGAAGGACATTGACAGCATGTTGAAGATGGGGGTCATCCGTGAGTCATCATCCCCTTACTCATCTCCCGTTGTTGTGGTCAAGAAGAAAGACGGCACAAACAGGGTATGCATTGACTTCAGGAAAGTCAATAAGATCACCGTGTTTGACCCTGAACCAATGCCGACGGCAACTGATCTATTCCGACAGTTAACTGGCAGTAAGATCTTCTCGAAGATCGATCTCAGCAAGGGATATTGGCAGATTCCTGTGCGCGAAGAGGACATACCAAAGACTGCCTTTGCAACTCCAGACGGAACGTATGAGTGCCTGCGGATGCCTTTTGGCATGGTGAACAGTGGTGCTACCCTTACGAGGGGAATGCGAAAAATGCTCAAAGGAATGAAGAATGTTGTGTACTACTGGGATGATCTGCTAGTCCACACGGAGACCTTTGCGGAGCATCTGGAGACTTTGAGGGAACTGTTTTCCCGCCTGACAAAAGCCAATCTGACCGTGAGACCCAGCAAGTGCATTTTGGGGACCGACAACGTTGACTTCATAGGTCATTCACTGAAGGAAGGTCAAAAGGGGCTTTTGTTGGAAAACGTCACCAAGATCCTCAATGCGCCACGTCCTGAAACCAAGAAGCAGGTGCGATCCTTCCTTGGATTGGCTGGGTACTACAGAGAGTTCATTCCAAACTTCGCCGCCATAACGGCGCCTTTGTCGGACATGACCCGAAAAGGATGCCCCAACCGAATACTCTGGGGACCAGCTCAGGAGAAGGCATACCAGACCGTGCGCGACCTGATGTCACGAGACCCGGTGCTACGCCTTCCTGATACTGCCAAAGAGTTCATCTTGCGTACAGACGCATCGGACGAAGGGATCGGCGCCATGCTGATGCAAGAACATGGAGGTAAACCGTTTCCGGTCAGCTATGCCAGCAAGAAGCTGTCAGGAGCCGAGAAGAACTACTCGACCATGGAGAAAGAGTGTTTAGCCATCGTGTGGGGAATCAAGAAATTTGAACTCTACCTCCAAGGGGTGAAATTCGTGCTTCAGACTGATCACAAACCCCTCACCTACCTGAACTCTGCGAAGTTTGTGAATAATCGTATCATGAGGTGGGTGATGTACTTGCAGAACTTTGATATGCGAGTGGAATCGATCAAAGGTTCAGACAATGTTGGAGCAGATTTTCTCAGCCGAGTATGTGAGTAAAACTGTGTTCATTCTCCAACAGACTAATGTACATACCTGGATTTCAATCTGTATATGTATACATAGTATGTGTACAGGTAGCGTTTCAATGATTGAAAGAAATTAGGTAAATTTCTTCTGGTGTTGGGGGTAATGTTAGGAAGCGCTACCGTTGCTGAGCTTTGGTTCGGTTTTGTGTGTTGCATGTAGTTGACTTGTTTTTACTTTGTGGGAGGGTGCCGATGTTATATTTTGTAAACACGGTATTTATGCTTGAACGAGAATGCAGGTGAACTTTCTAGTCCTGTCAAAACAGGTTGTTTACCATGCTGATTTAGTGTGAGTTCGTGGCGTTCGTTCGGATTAAGTGCGTCGGCGCTTTTTGATGTACGTCATAAGAGAATGTCGCTAGTTTAGTCCATGCACGGCTCGTATAATGTAGTTGTATCGTGTTCGGTCTGGAATATTCTCGAGATTGAGTATTTACTATATATGCCAGCGCGATTTGAATGTTAAAAAAGCTTCTATTTGAGTTCTGCTAGATGTGCAGTTGTATGTATTGAATGCTGAATAAATCCTCGAACTCAATTTGACGAGTTGTTTTCTGTTGCTGCGAAGACGGGCGACGTAGAATAAAAGAACACAACTATACGGCGTTTGAGAACTTGTGGCAATCTCAAGTGTCGTGTAACAGTGTGTGTATGTGTGGTTGTGGTTGTGTGTGTGTGTGTGTGTTTATTGGTTGAAGACGACACAGGCCCCTTCCCTCATTTGTTTATCTGTGTGCGAGACTTCGTGAGTCAGTTGCATAGGCAGGATAGCTAACTGAGTTGCCTGCAAGACCGTTAACGGCATTTTGCACTGTATATTTGCTGTACATTAATTTCAGCTTAGGTATGACCAATACCAAAAGTTACAAGGTTGTAGGTGAAATGGTCTGTCTTTTGGGCTCTTTCCAAAAAGGATCCGAATTCGGGGATAGACTCAACCGTTTCGGGTTTTATATGGAGCCGTACACTAATTAACCCGATTTAAGCATTAAAGAATTTAAGAGTGTTAGTTTTGGAGGGTATAAACTATGTAATTTAAATGAAAATGTCAATAATAAATGTTCGTATAATTAATATACTTACCCAATTCTCATAGTTTATACCCTCCCATCCTTCCACGCTACTTAATTTCCTATGGCGTCTTTTTGTTAGCTTGGTTACCACCCTTTCGAGGGCAGGTAATTTGAGTAGTTTTTCGACATCTAACATATATGAGATCTTAGTCAATGCATCCCTCAGACAACCAGTTACACCGTTAATGACACATGAAGCAATAAGGTAACTATCAGATAACACTTGTATACACAAAATCCACTCGGACAAGATCAACAAAATCTTACGATCTTGTTAAATCATTGGAGACGTAATGTTTTAGTCCTTTTTTTTTTGGTTGAAAATGTGCTGAAAAAAGAAGATTACAGCTAGATCAAAACTCAAAAGTGTTCCAAATTACCCCTCCATTTGACCTGTGAACTCGCCACTGTGTTGACCTTTGTCATGCATAAGATATAGTTAATAATCGCCAAATATTAACTAACTAGGTCAACAGGTCAAGAAGTATTAAGCATTTTTATGGGCTGCATTTGTTTCATTTGTGTCACCCTTTATGTTTATACTTTTGCAGGCTGGTGTGGAGTTCTGATGTTGCCAGGGCGATGGAAGACACATACATAAGACATATAAACAAGCTTCCCTGTGAAGTGTTTTGATCACAAATCACCATTATTTTACACATTTATGCATATCTATTCTCAGCTCAGACTTGTGCTTTGAAATTGGATGTTTAAGTACTAGCTAAAACCCTGAATAAAGTCTTCGCAATACATGGAATGGGATCAAAAGTGTGTGTGTGTGTGTGTGTGTGTGTGTGTGTGTGTGTGTGTGTGTGTGTGTGTGTGTGTGAAAACAACATTCAAAAATGAGGGTGAGATAAAACATAAAAAAAGCTACAGCACAGATACTTTTTTGTCTAGCGTCAAGGACGGATCCAGGGGGGGTTCCTGTCACCCCCCCCCCCCCCCGGCCTGAACATGTATTTTCCAAGGGTGAAAATAAAATAAAAATCAATAAATCATGACAAATATTCTGAGAACGCGCCAGCTAGATTCCACATATTCTCATCTACATTTCAAAACGTCCAGACCTCCCTAGCGCCCTCAACTAATGAACCCCTAACACAATTGGGGCCCCCCCCAACCTGATACGGTCCGGCCATGAGCGTTCTATATCGTCCTCTTTAGAAACTTGTTGCGCTGTTGACACACGTACGTTTCTATTTGCAAACATCCATAAAGTAATATTTTGTTAATCATGTTTAAAACATTTCTTCTGAGTAGAGTGAAGCTAAATCAAACCACACACAAAATGAAAAAAACTAAATCTAAATCAAAGCCATATTGCGCGTAACATAAAGCAACAGTCTAACCGTCTGCAAGAGAGATTGTTAGTAGTAGATCTAAAAACAAGTCGCGTAAGGCCAAAATACAATATTTAGTCAAGTAGCTGTCGAACTCACAGAATGAAACGCAATGCCATTTTACTCGTAGCATCGTCAGGCCACCGCTCATGGCAAAGGCAGTGAAATTGACAAGAAGAGCGGGGTAGTAGTTGCGCTAAGAAGGATAGCACGCTTTTCTGTACCTCTCTTTGTTTTAACTTTCTGAGCGTGTTTTTAATCCAAACATATCATATCTATATGTGTTTGGAATCAGGAACCGACAAGGAATAAGATGAAAGTGTTTTTAAATTGATTTGGACAATTTAATTTTGATAATAATTTTTATATATTTAATTTTCAGAGCTTGTTTTTAATCCGAATATAATATATTTATATGTTTTTGGAATCAGCAAATGATGGAGAATAAGATAAACGTAAATTTGGATCGTTTTATAAATTTTTATTTTTTTTTACGATTTTCCGATTTTTAATGACCAAAGTCATTAATTAATTTTTACGCCACCACGCTGAAATGCAATACCGAAGTCCGGGCTTCGTCGAAGATTACTTGACCAAAATTTGAACCAATTTGGTTGAAAAATGAGGGCCTGACAGTGCCGCCTCAACTTTCACGAAAAGCCGGATATGACGTCATCAAAGACATTTATAAAAAAAAATGAAAAAAACGTTCGGGGATTTCATACCCAGGAACTCTCATGTCAAATTTCATAAAGATCGGTCCAGTAGTTTAGTCTGAATCGCTCTACACACACACACACACACACACGCACGCACACACGCACATACACCACGACCCTCGTTTCGATTCCCCCTCGATGTTAAAATATTTAGTCAAAACTTGACTAAATATAAAAAAGAATGGATTCCATGGAAGCTAGTGTAACTATACACATTCAATATCTTTGAAGCTTCGGATATAACTCGATAAAACAAAAAAGAACCAAAACTTAAAACATGTCCCAACAGTTGTTAGTCCACCTCTCTCTTCACCCGACCCCCACACTCACATAGTTTGTGTCTGAAAAGCTCTAAAACGCACTGGCACACACGCACACACACTGACTTATACAGAGTCCATTTAGAAATATGTTCAGTAATTGCGATAAAAGACAAGACTTTTGTCTCCTTTGGTAAACATCACGGTGTTTTTTTCCCGCCACTTCTTATCCACGTGTAAAAATATTTCCCATCAGACTGCGCGAGTGGAGAAACTACGTCATATCATAGGGGAATCCCCTACCGGAGCAGGATCGGAGCAGCCTGCTCCGGAACCGGAGCTTGTGTGTGAGAGGGCAGGTGGAGAGCGGAGCAGGATCGGAGCAGCCTGCTCCGCTTGCTCCGCCTGTGTGTGAGCCCCGCTTAAGCTGGGGTCAGACTGAGGGGTGAGTGATTGTGTGTCAACCGTAAGTACGCCATAACAATTGAGTAAAGGGGGGCTCACACACAGGCGGAGCAAGCGGAGCAGGCTGCTCCGATCCTGCTCCGCTCTCCACCTGCCCTCTCACACACAAGCTCCGGTTCCGGAGCAGGCTGCTCCGATCCTGCTCCGGTAGGGGATTCCCCTATGATATGACGTAGTTTCTCCACTGACTCGCGCTGTCTGATGGGAAATATTGTTACACGTGGATAAGCAGTGGCGGGAAAAAACACCGTGATGTTTACCAAAGGAGACAAAAGTCTTGTCTTTTATCGCAATTACTGAACATATTTCTAAATGGACTCTGTATAAGTCAGTGTGTGTGTGTGTGTGTGTGTGTGCCAGTGCGTTTTAGAGCTTTTCAGACACAAAATATGTGAGTGTGGGGGTCGGGTGAAGAGAGAGGTGGACTAACAACTGTTGGGACATGTTTTAAGTTTTGGTTCTTTTTTGTTTTATCGAGTTATATCCGAAGCTTCAAAGATGTTCAATGTGCATAGTTACACTAGCTTCCATGGAATCCATTCTTTTCTTTTAGATCTACTACTAACAATCTCTCTTGCAGACGGTTAGACTGTTGCTTTATGTTACGCGCAATATGGCTTTGATTTAGATTTAGTTTTTTTCATTTTGTGTGTGGTTTCATTTAGCTTCATTCTACTCAGAAGAAATGTTTTAAACATGATTAACAAAATATTACTTTATGGATGTTTGCAAATAGAAACGTACGTGAGTCAACCTCGCAACAAGTTTCTAAAGAGGACGATATAGAACGCTCATGGCCGGACCGTATCAGGTTGGGGGGGGGGGGGGGGGGGGGGGGGCCAATTGTGTTAGGGGTTCATTAGTTGAGGGCGCTAGGGTCTGGACGTTTTGAAATGTAGATGAGAATATGTGGAATCTAGCTGGCGCGTTCTCCGAATATTTGTCATGATTTATTGATTTTTATTTCATTTTCACCCTTGGAGGAGATACATGTTCAGGCCGGGGGGGGGGGGGGGTGACAGGAACCCCCCCCCCCCCCTTGATCCATCCTTGACGCTAGACAAAAAACAAAAAAGTATCTGTGCTGTAGCTTTTTTTATGTTTTATCTCACCCTCATTTGTGACCCTCCACCACGGAATGAGTCGCATGTCATCTTAGCATGATTTTTATATTTTTACATTTTCCTAAAGAGTTTTGAATGCTCTATCCAGTGGTGAAAACCGTTTTAGAAAAGAGCGAAAACCTTTCGAGTTATAAGCCTGTGACTAAGGTGACCCTCAGACAGTTACCAGACACCCCCCAGACTTATATTAAGCCTAGCGCAAAACCGCGCGAGGTGACATGCGACTCATTCCGTGGTGGAGGGTCACATTTTTGAATGTTGTTTTCACACACACACACACACACACACACACACACACACACACACACACACACACACACACTTTTGATCCCATTCCATGTACTGCGAAGACTTTATTCAGGGTTTTAGCTAGTACTTAAACATCAAATTTCAAAGCACAAGTCTGAGCTGAGCATAGATATGCATAAATGTGTAAAATAATGGTGATTTGTGATCAAAACACTTCACAGGGAAGCTTGTTTATATGTCTTATGTATGTGTCTTCCATCGCCCTGGCAACATCAGAACTCCACACCAGCCTGCAAAAGTATAAACATAAAAGGTGACACAAATGAAACAAATGCAGCCCACAAAAATGCTTAATATTTCTTGACCTGTTGACCTAGTTAGTTAATATTTGGTGATTATTAACTATATCTTATGCATGACAAAGGTCAACACAGTGGCGAGTTCACAGGTCAAATGGAGGGGTAATTTGGAACACTTTTGAGTTTTGATCTAGCTGTAATCTTCTTTTTTCAGCACATTTTCAACAACAACAAAAAAGGATTAAAACATTACGTCTCCAATGAGTTAACAAGATCGTAAGATTTTGTTGATCTTGTCCGAGTGGATTTTGTGTATACAAGTGTTATCTGATAGTTACCTTATTGCTTCATGTGTCATTAACGGTGTCACTGGTTGTCTGAGGGATGCATTGACTAAGATCTCATATATGCTAGATGTCAAAAAACTACTCAAATTACCTGCCCTCGAAAGGGTGGTAACCAAGCTAAAGAGCTTTTGGTATGCGTTCCGGTAGAAGGTTACCCTCATTTTGTTTAGTTCGAGAGATCTATGATAGCTGACATTTTGGTTCAAACGTCATGGAATGTATCTTTAAGCTCTTATAAGGAAAGTTTGTCTTGTCACAAACCATGCAAAAGCACATTCCTACCTCCCAATGTAAGACTTTCTTTAATCTGAGTATCTTCCATTTAATAGTACGGCAATTAAACAAGAAAAGTCACACTCTGCATAGCGACACAACTCGATGCAAGTCACACATTGCATAATAACTCTCTGCAATTTAACCTCACAATCTGCATGGAGATAAATACCCTGACATTTAGTGTTAAAATTTTGTTTGCATGAAAAAAACACCTGTACCGTAAACTACCTTGTACTCGCCAATCCCCCGTATGCACTAATTTTGCTCAAAAGTAGGGGCTCGTGAAAAATCGTGTATTTGATCACTGGTTATGAGAATGATAGTAGGATTTGTTAATGTGCAAAACATGTCTATACCCTCATGTTTCTCACTATGTGACACACTCGTTCGTGTGTGTGCAAGTGCTTCGCCTGAATGGAACATGGAAACCTAAACAAAGCAACACCTGTGTGCCATAGTTTTAGAACAAATGCTCATATCGCAAAAGAAATATCGCAATATGAAGCTCGGGTGTCCGTTCGGCCAACAACCAATAAAGTAACCATTTCAGCACTGACCCAAGACGACCCAACCCGGTCCCTAGCCCATTTCAGGTCTCCTCTAGCAGCCGGCAGCCAGCTGTCTACATCCCCCCCCCCCCCCCCCCCCCTGCATTTTTATTTTTTATTTTCATACAAAGCCGGGTTTTCCCGTGTAACATGCCCCTAATGGCTTTGCCGTGAGGGCGTAAAACTTACATTTTCTCTCTCTCGCAAAAGAAAATTATGACTGAAGATCTGCTTCGCATATCTAGCGTTACGAGCAGCAGCGCTTGTGTCGGGACAAAAGTCATAAACTTGCACAATGAAACATCATAACTGCATTCAGTTCCGTTTTCCTGATCAAAGAGGGGGGAGGGGGGAAATGTATACATGTCAAACACAGCAACGTTTTATAAAATAAAAAAAATAAAAAAATTTAAAAAAAATAAAAAAACACAGGTCAGTTTACTTGATCTCTTTAAATCCCCCAAGGTCGACCTCGTAAACCTTCGATGAGTCTCTCAAATATTTGTCCACTTTTGACATGGCTATCCAAAGACTGCAGTGGCCAATGTATGAACTCAGCGGTATGTCTGCATTGCAGCCTCTTGTCATTCATTATTCACTCGGCCAATATCTCTGTATTTTGTGAAGAGGATTAAAAACAAAAAGAAACTGTCGGGTGTTTTTTTGCACCTTTGGATGTGGGGGTGGGTGATTACAAGGTACTATACCCTATATACCCTATACAGAGTTTGTTGACCCAAAGTAGGGGGTGGGCGTGTGCTCGATACTGGGCGTTTACAAGGAAGTTGACTGTAATTGTATATTTGAATTCAGCAGTTTGTTCAGCTCTATGTGTTTAAAAGTTTACCTTCATCATTTTGACATTCTCGTACTCAAATCACATCTCAGACAATGTTGTAGACTCCATTGATAGACGATGTGGTGCATGGGAGAACTGCAATCTGAAGAAAAGATTAAGAAAGAATACACAGAGGAAGAATAGTCACAACAACATTAGCAGCACCAACAGTCTATATGATTTTACTCAAAGAACATTTAATCATAAAATAAAGATCAGTGTCATGTCAGTGATCTAATGAGTTTGGGGAGATGGGAAGGGTGGGGGCTGTAGAAGGGTAGTTTGGGAACTGAGGGAAGTACGGGTGGGGATAAGCTGGCTATGTACACAGTTTGAAACTAATCAGCATGGTCATCTATAGATGTAGTGACTGGTGCAATATTTAACGAATTTAAAAGGACGACTCTGAAATGTATCATGTGAACCAACTTCTCAATAAGCTAAATGAAGACCAGTTTAAAAAGTTACCTGTTTCATTCTGGAATGCTTTTGGTCCCATCACATCTCAGATGTACACTCCATTGACATATACTGTAGTAATAAACAATAATCAACACAATCATTTTAAGGAGTAAAAAGATTATGCAGGGAGGAAGAACAGTAAGAACAACAGAATCAGCAGCAACATTCACTAATCTTACTCCACATAACACATAACACTGAATCTCAGTGAAGAGTTAGTGATCCAAATATGTTAATTAAACAGAGAGACATAGAGAGATTGAGAAGGAGACAACAGCTATGTGCATGTGCATGTGCGTGTGTGTGTGTATGTGTGAGGGGAAATTTAGTCATTGGAAACTAAACACTTTCTACTCTTCAATATCAACAGTCATAGACATAAGATTAAGAGCCACTGGGAAAGTTGGACATGAACATGTATATGTTGCAGGTGAGGAGGGGGGGGGGGGGAGCTGGAGGGTCTTTGTTGTTTGTAGATTATAACTTAGCACAAATTCCTGTTTTGTAACACTGTAATGTATAAGTAGAAATGACTGTGGAATAACTTTCTTCTGTTATATCAGTATGATTATTTGCAAAGTTACCCGGATCATTGTGGCATCCTCTTAATCCTATCACGTCTGAGACTTTAGTAGACGTGCCTGTAGAGGGAAGGGATGGGGGAAGGGGGTGGAGGGTGGGCATAGAGAGTGTCGGTGTAATATGAAGGAGGGAGGGGAGAACCATTGGTAAATAAAACTCTTATAATATCAAAAGTTCTGAAACTATTTGAGCACGAGTTTCCCATTACCACACAAAGGTGCAGATAGCAACAGATGTTACACCGAGAGTGGGGGGGGGGGGGGGGGACTTTTAGAGGGTTAGTTATTGGACTGTAGTATCTGAATATAGCAGTGCTATGGGGTGAGGGTGGTGCTGGGGCGGAGTATGTATCGTATGTAACTTGAATTGGATATTAATAAGCATGATCACTCAGACTAGAGCTAAAAACGGTGTTAATCTTCACAGACATTACATAATATGAATTCACAAGCATGTACCTTTTGTTTTGCCCTTGAGTTTGGTAGAAGGCAATATTGAGTGTCGAACACAAGTTGCATTGATCACTGACACTGCGTCACCCTGCGGTCAATCTCCTCTGATCTGCAGATTGCACCTGCACAAACCCAAACAATGTTATGATCGCAAAAAGCCTGCATAGCCAATGGATCTAAGAACACAAACACTCGATGGATCTAATTAGAGAGTCTGCAAACGAGTCATTTTACGTTGGAAATTCAATGACAATCTGTCAGTCAATGAAGCAGATAGATCTGTCCCTGCGATTGTTTTTGCAAGCAGATACATGTTTGAACTTCACTTATCCCGTTATCATTCAACAAATTGATATCTTGCATGATGAATTTTGTGCCGAGGAGCTGAACAAACAATCAAAATCAAGCAAGTGGTACATTCAGAAGACAAACTTCAGTCGCAAAAAACAAACTGACGAGAAAGAACCTAGCTTAATTACTGCTGTATTGATTTCGGCCAAACCAACGCATTTGCATACCGAAGTCATTCCTCCTTTGATTCCAATCATTGTACATGATCTTAATGCAAAAATATATACGAAAACGAGCTGATCGAAATGAGTAACATTGCACCTGCATTGACTGTACTGCAAAAGCGAAGGTCGTCTGCGACTGGAGATTTCGAAGTTGAACAGCAGCGTTTCTTCACACTCAGCTGTTGGCTTCCTCGGAAAAGTGAAAAGCGTGACTTGAAATCTAGCGGAAACCACATTCTATCTTTCCGTTTCGGTATTCTTGTGTAAAATCCATGAAAAAGTTCTTTCGAAAAAAGGCGGCCGTCGTTATTTGGGATGCCACCTAGTGTCACACTACTATTTCCGGAGAAAGTGATGAGTGCGCTGATTGGCTGCACCGCTGCACCGGAGCCAAAAAATAGAAACGTGTCCTATTCCTTGCTCCGCACCGCACACACAACTTTCTCCACTCCTGCAACGGAAGTAGCGTCATCTCTCCGCCTGGTGCAGCCTACTCCACCCTTGCTCCGCTTGCTCCACCTGTGTGTGAGCCCCGCTTTACGCAGTAACTTGTGGGGTTAACAGTGTCACATGAAACAACATGTAGAGAGAGAATTGAACAATGGACACAAGTGTGCATCCTGGTTGTGATGGATCGAAAACGCGCTAAAAATATTCTGACAAATCCCTCTATTTTTCAGTCATCACTCAGGCTGCCAATGTTGATGGCTGGACGGATCAATAAATTGCTTGTTTAGAAGTAAACCAGTTTGTCAATCCTTGCTTTTTAACACACTAGACAATAATGAAGACGAAAGTCATTTGAAGTAAGTGCTCATCACATTCAACGTATCGGAATTTAGATATAAATGTAAGTCGATTGATAATCACTGATACATTCACCAGCCCGTTGTTTGGTGGAGGATGGAAAGATGATTAGATGGAACTGAGCTCAGAAGGCACGAAATCGCATCATGTTTTCTTTCTTTTTTAGACCATTACAAGGGGGGGGGGGGGGGGGGCGGTAGTGTAAGCCCCATATTTCCTTAGCTGTCTCAGCATTTTGTCTTCCATTTTTTTCCGCCCTACCACTTTTATTAGGTGTGCTACGTCCCTGCCACTGAACGTGAAACCATGTAAAACGTTACTTGGGACATCCAGATTCAACCTTCGTCAGACGAACATTCGTCGGTGGTGGGGATTTCCTCTCTATTTTTAACTTTGTGCCTCAATGCGCATGCGCTTGGTTTTTCGCGCCCACGGCACTGCTTGCTGAAGACCGGGATCAGTCCACAGGCGAAGGTGTCGTAGTCTTTCTATGGAAGTAGTGGTCTAGTGAACAGAGAACGACACCTTCGCCTGTGATCAGTCTGCGTGGTGAAAAAGGCGTGTTTGACGAACCTCAATCAGCAATCTTCGCGAGTACTTTTAGTCCCTTTTGGCTCACGTAAGTGTAGCCTATGCGATCGTAACTTTGTCTGTCTGTGCGTGCGTGCGTGCGTGCGTGCGTCTGTGCGTGTGTATGTCTGTGGTAGAAACTCTAACATTTGAAGACGTCACATTACATTGACGTCACATTATGACGTAAGAGGGTTAGACGTCTCGGTCATTGTCATTTTGAGCGGGCCGAGACTAGTTGGCAGTCGTGTCCCTGTAAGTAGGCTACATGCAGACAGACAGATCTAGATCTAGCGTCTCGCTTTCTTGCACAGTTTCACCTATGCTTACTGTGTGTGTGTGTGTGTGTGTGTGTGTGTGTGTGTGTGTGTGTGTGTGTGTGTGTGTGTGTGTGTGTGTGTGTGTGTGACGGAGTGATTGAGTTTGTGTTACTGTTTGTCGATTTCTTACGTGAGCCTTGAAGGCTTCGCCTCTTGTTATAATGTTAAAAATATGTTTTATGTGCGCAGTGTTAAAGTTTAAAGGGATACTCTCCGCCGGGAAAAGGCCTTCAGATCGCTTTCAAAGCATCACCGTAAGATTCTACGTTACAAATAATGCTACCATCCATGAGGAATAACTTAACTTTGCAAATTCAACAGTTTTGATAGCTAATTAATTGTCGTAACAGAATCCAAGGAAAGAGCAGTCTTGTAATGGTTGGGTGATTTCCCTTGTCAAATGTGTCAACAATGGCGTCTCCCTGCGATCATTGTAGTCTGAAAGTGAAAAGGTAAGTGTTAACGTTGTCTGACAGGAAATAAAGCTTTCAATAGGACAAGTCAGTATCAGTGTACAAGTTGCTCTCAGCAGGACTGCAAATGAATCGATCGATGCGAGTCAAAAAGCCCTGTAGCACTCAAAATGATTCGAAGATCATGCTCGTACTTTGTTTAGAAATAGAAGCAGTACTCAGATTATCTTGGACATATGTGTTGCCTATTGGTGATCATTTCAAATATATGTCTCTAAAGTTGCGCTTTTACCTATAAGCTTATGCATTTGTTTCAAATTCCATTCATGTCACTGATTGAACACAGGGAACAGTAAACGTGCGAGAGTTCGAAGCAAAGCGCATTCATGTTTCAGACAAATACTGAAATAGAGAGCTCTGAAAATTATGTCTTTTCTCATAATAGTAACCCAAAAGAGAAGAAATTATACTTATCCCTCTGAACAATGTCGAGGATATCAGTGTCTTGTGCATTTGTTGTGTGTGTGTGTGTGTGTGTGTGTGTGTGTGTGTGTGTGAGAGAGACTTGTATCACTGTGTGTGTGTGCATGAATGTGACTGTGTGTGTGTGTGTCACTGTGTGCATGAGTGTGATTATGTGTGTGTTTGTGTGTGTGTGTGTGTGTGTGTGTGTGTGTGTGTGTGTGTATTATGCTTGTGATATAATCACATATATATAAATTGTATTTTTGTATACACGTGAAAAAAAGAGTACAAACTACACTGTTGTGTGCGTGAACGTTGTGTGCCAGCTGTCAAAACTCAAGTGAGCTTTTCCTGATTATGATTGAAGTTTGCTACAAATAACTCATTAACTGTAAGGGAGATTAATTAATATATAGTGTATTCTTTTCAAGCATTTGTCTTTATTTTCAGGCAATGGAAGTTTTACATTCAAAACAACAAGCGGCCAGGCTGCTCGTTCAACTTCAAGTTCAAGAGAAAAGTGCACATCGAGGCAGGATAGGGAGAGGAATTAGCAGAGGTGTGAGCTAATGCAGAGGCAAGGACTGGTCCAAGTCTTCTCAAACTGAAATTGGTTTGCTGGGCAAGGGGAAGGCTGATCCGAATAACAATTTGAAGGTAAGTGAGGACTAGTTATACTTATAATATTAATAGATACTTTCTCTGTGTGCAGGAGTTAAAAGAAAAAGACTTATGATGTTAGAGCCAAGGGTAATTTTGTGAATTCCAATAGAGTGCTATCACATTCATCCAACTGAACAATGTCAAGAAAATCAGTGCGTGTTGTGTACTTGTTATGTGTGGATGTGTGTGTGTTTTAAGAATGTAATGTGTGCAGAAAATAAGTAAAATTGTGTGTAAGTGGGGGTGTAAATAGTGGTCTGGGTGGCCCAAAAAACTATTTGAAGGTGAATCAGGACTATAGTTATAAGTACTTTCTCTCACTGCTTCGCCCCCTCAAACCCCACGCCTCCTCCAAACTCAATCATTCGAGTAAGTACCTTTTTATTCTGCAAGATTTGTGAGGTCGAAGACTTTGTTACAGGGTATACTAAATAATGACTAACGGTGAGGTTTTTAGGTCTCAGTCACAAATTACATTACCGGTGCTTTTTTTTCATTCTAGGGAATGTGTGTATTTCCTGGTTTCAAAAAATATTGAAAAAGAATGAAAATTCAGCTTCAGCATCCAGATTTTGTCAAGATATTTTGTGCAGTTATATTTCAGTACCCACAACCTTTTAGTGTCTCATAAAGGGAAATAAATGAACAGTCCTCACAATTGGGGTGCTGTACCGTGAACCCGCCCCCCCCCCCCCCCCCTTTTAAAAACCTTTACAATTCAAGATCTCCCCTATATTTAGACCTTGCTTTTAAGATTTTCTGGTCATAACCTATGCAAATTCACCTTCATTTTAAGACTTCCTATTTTTAAATACCTGATTTTATCAGATTTTGGGATATCGTAAAAGGGGGTTCCACTGTGATATGAATTCTGTTTTAGCTACACATGTATGCTGTTTGTAAAGAAGGATATTTTACAGATTGAGGGGATCATTTCTGCCTCCATAATGATCGTTATGATCTGACACATTGGCTAACAGATTCCATGATCATGCTGTTATGTAGGAAGTCATAATAATGATGTGTAGGTTTTTGAATTGTGTCTGCTTTGCAGTTCAAATAGATATCTGCCTTCCTGTTCATTTTTTTTTTCAAATAAGACAATCCCTGAAGCACATTTTCCAACCACATGTCAAACAGCAGGTCTGCTTAGCTTGAAACATAAGTATTGAATAATTATATCAAATTGACCTTTTTGCAGTTGAGCACTTGACAGATGCTGCTTCAATACCTCTTGTAGAGAAAATTTTTAGAGATACAGTGGAGCCCTTCTAAGATATATATTTATATACAGCAAACTCAATCAAAGAAAAGCAGAATGTCTTAGAATAGAGGTTATAAACAGGAATCTGAGAAAGTACTGTCTTTTAAGACAAATGTTGTGTTTTTTTAAAAGGCGGGGGGGGGGGGGGGGGGGGGGGGGGGGGGAGGGCAAAGTTAGGGTTTCACTGTACAATGCAATGGTAAACTGGGCATTCATTTCAAGTAGCCAAAGATGTGTAACTGACACTTTTGCTCGTCAGGAGCACTAGAACACGTCACATTTTCACACTTGTCAGTGTGAGAATGCTAAGTGTGTCAGAATGCTAAAAATCTGGAAAGCCAATGCCCACAGGTATATCCCATCCCCCCTCTCCCACCCACCACCACCTTTTACTCACACTTGCAATCCATTACGTACATGAATAGATTACAAACACTCTTCTGTAACTCTTTATTTTCACACTTTTTCTTGCATTTGGTTAATTTTTTCAACCCTTTTCGAAGTTTGAATTAAGTGTCTTCACTGATGGGTGATTTTCTGTTTATGCTCCAGGACTTCAAGGCACTGGTGCTTGATGACAGCAGGCTCCTACTGGCCCACACACAAAGAAGAGATTGAAGATGCCCTGGTCCTGGAAGAAGAAGAGGGAAAGATCAATAAAGCCAAACGATACGCATCATTCAGTTATATTGAGGAAAGATATTGGCTATTCGGGTGAAGGTGTAAGAGTTGCCATGTGCAGTTGCTGTGTATGGGTCATAGGAATGACATTATACATCCAACTGGCCAGTAAACTGACTTTCTTCCTTGTTGCCTGCATTGGAGTACATTGTGGTGTTAAACAAAGTGCGTTTCTGTGTGGGTTGGTTTACACATGCTCTGTCACATTCTATATTAGACGTCCAGCTGAGACTAGAAAATAGTGCATTTTTGTACATTAAAAAAACAATTAAAAGGAATTCTAACCAGAACCAATCAATACATAAATGTTATTTGTATTTTTGAAAAAAATATGACATTTTATACACACCTTGCAGGGGCGGATCAGTTCATTTTATGGGTGTGAAGGCGCGCCGAGCCGACGGTGCAAAGCGCCTAGCTTGCTAGGGGGGTCCGGGGGCATGCCCCCCCGGAAAATTCTGAAAAAAAGGATGCAAAATGGTGCAATCTGGTGCATTCTGAGGATGATCATTACCAGTTTCAGGCAGCAGATTTTGTCACTGATTAATACCCCAAAAATTGAAACAACACAAATAAAAAATAAAAAATAAATTATTTTTTGGCTGGGGGGGATCGAGGTTTCCGGAAACCCCCCCCCTCGTCCGCCCCTGCCTTGACAGTCCTTGTTCACCTTGAGGAACACTGACTGTCTCAATCAGTGTAAAATGTCATAATTTGGTCAAAAATACAAATAATGTATATAGTTTTTTGCTTTTTTAATGTACTGTAATCTACCTTGTAAGCGCCGTTAGTACCTAGTAAACGCCCACCCCCAACATTTGGATCAGTGTTTGAACATATGTTGTGTGTGTGGTGTTTTTTTATTATGTGCACAGTTCTGCACCTTGTAGAGACATTTTCATTCTAGAGAACGCTGACAGACAGCTATATATTTATTTATTTCATACTCTCGGCACTGGAGTATCTCTAGATAGCCCCTCAAAAATAAGACGAGGGAGGGTCTTCTGAAGTTGAAGAGGTCTGCTTTCAGTGATTTCCAGGGAGCATGTGAAACGACCAGTGTTTGATAACACCACTTCCCTCTGAAAGATTTTAGCTTTCTAAAATAAACTTACCCCTTTCTTCGTCACATCAATGTCTTGGATCAGTATCAAAGACTGACAGAATGACTATTCATTTCGTGTTTTTTAGGATGTGTGTACATTCACTCTCACTGAATGAATTTTTGTGTTTGGTTTTTAGTGTTTTTTCTTTCTGTTTAGACACTTGCATATCAAGCGAAAGATACATACAGGGTGACTATTTGTGCATGGAAACAGCTGACATGAGCAATAAAGTCTGGGGAAGGGTCGTGAAAGTGTATTGATTAATGCGTTGAATTCAAAGGTCTAGTAAAACTTGTGCAAAACAAATATATACAGGTGTTGAAAAGTGCTCGAATTCCAAGAATAGTTTCATGTGTAGCACCTTTGAACTGTGTAGAGAGAATGTGTGCCTGTGGATTTGAGATCTACATGGAATAAAATAGACACTGTTCTTGACAATTGAGTATGTTTTTGTGTGCGCATGTTGTTTGGTTTATTGATAATAATTGACTTTTGGTCAAGATGTAACCATGAATTTCTGTAGCAAAGATGCAATGATAAAAATAGACAGAATATGATCAAATAATAAGACACTGGGCTGCAAATTGCTTTTAATTGTCATTGTATTTATCTGTAAACTGATCATGATTTCCATGGCATGATTAATGCAGTGGAACCTCCCTTCTATGACCCCCCAATTTAAAACTCCCTTCTTTTTAAGACCTTGTTTTCTCACATTTTCTGTTCATAACCTCTGTAAAATTACCCCCATTTTAAGACTCGTTCCTTTTTTAGACTCGATTTTCTCAGATTGTTTGAGGTCGTAAAAGGGGGGTGCCACTGTAGTAATAATGCATCTTCAGAAATTGAACACAGGTGCTGCAGTTTTTTATAACCATGAAGAAGAAAAATACTGTTTCAAAACTTTGACAGTGTCTTATCCTCAAACGTACACCTTTTTAAAGAATCCATAACTTTTAATCACTCAACAAAATTGCCTGCAGCTCAAGTGAACCAGAAATGGGGAACAATTGGCCACACTCAAGGAATCGGTTCCTGGCAACTTTTCTGTCGGTCGCGCAGCCTGAGAGAAACATGACAGAGATAGTTACTCAAGATAAAAGATAAGCTTGACTTACATCAGAATTATGAACATTTAAACTCACCTTGAGCTTTGTCCAAAATATTTTAAACCATTATTGCCACACATTGCAAGAATGTTTGATGTCCGGGTGCTTTTCCCCTGAAAATTATAAAACATTGTTTGAGTAATTATAGCAACATATAAACCACTAAGTGTAAACCAAAGGCTGGCCAATTACATACAGTTCTACAGCAACATCAGTTCTGAACATGAAGCTTTCAACATGCACAGCGACACTTAAAAATGGCAGTTAAAAAAGAAAGGATGAATGAGATTCTGCCGCATTTAGTGTTTGCTTCAATGAACGCCGTCCGAGGAAGAATGTGATCTTCATTAAAAAGTTACCCTTTCACAAAGCCTTACAATAAGCTTCAATCATAGTTTTTCCTGCAAAATCACAACATTAAAAACTTTAGGCACAGAAAAACTCATACCGCTGACAATATAAAATGTCAGTTATAAATAACATTTTCTGTTGCACTACATCCAAAGACTGTGCTGACTGACCTTACTTTTTCCATCTCAAAACAATTTTTAGGGGGATTACCTACTCTGTCTGTCTGTCACAGTGTCAGGGCTCAGTCTCCTATACAGTGCACCACAGGAGCTTGTACCCAACTGCCAGTTGATCATTATTTACTCCTGCATGTACGCCCTTACTAGGCTAGCGAATGCGTAGTATGTAGTTGTAAGAAGACTGTAGGGATGAAGGAGTAAATAATGATCGACCGGCACTTTGATACAAGCTCCTGTGCAGTGCACAGACACACACACACACACCGTGGCGTGTCCGTGTTCAAACCAAAACTGGACTCAATCGACCCTGCACACTACACGTTCGTGCACTCGCTTGATGGATGCTTCATTCGCTCAACACACCAGCAGACAAAAACGGCAGCAACATTTGTCTAGGTCTGTCCAAAGTCTACACAACACTTGCTTTACTTACAAATCCGGGCAGCAGGTGAGAGCTCTGCGTCGTGGGTAGTCAGTGCACACAACGGTAACACTCATGCAGTTGAATCCAACTTTCCCACTGCTTGCTGAATTGATAACTTTGCATTTTGTGCGCCGAGCATGAATTTCTCGTAATTCTGTGTCGTGTCCCAGTCAGTCTGCTGGTTTCTGAACCACCTTGAGTCGATTTCTTACTGAAACGTGTGGGCTTGTTGTCACAAAGCGGCCATCCCATCCGCCATTGTTTTGAGTCGTCATGAAAACGGCACGCTCGCGACGAAAACCAGTCTATGACGGCCAATTTTAATCTTCAAATGGTGGAGAGCAGTCGCCAATTTAATCATGTTTAATTAATTATTTAGCATACTTGTGGTGCTTTATTGAGCAAACCGGGCCAGGTGCGTCTTAATTAAGGTACACTAGATTCCCCAAATTCTTCAAATCGGCCGAATTCGACAAAAAAACTCCAAAATGGCGGCGTGGACACTATATGGTTTAATATCTTTACGACGCTTCTGTGGACTGTGCATCTGTAAACTGTTCATTTTGGAGGCCTAGTGCATGAACACGGATACTGACCGGCCACACAAAACTCAGAACTTGAGTCGACGGTCGACATATCCTACCGTGTGCCTGTGCCGCGTGTGGTTCGCTTTTCAGAATTTTTTTTCTCAGTGTTGCTTGTGTACCCAGCATATTTAGATGTCTGGAATAACACTACTCGTCATCACTGTTTCGTCGAAAAACAGACGAACGCGCACGAAGAACTTCGCGTAGATCTGGACCTTTTTCACTTAAATTTTGGCGCATGCGCTGTGAAGTTTATTGTCAGATCTACCGGAACTAAGGGGCAAAAGGAAAAATCGACAACGAGGCTTGGTGCAAAGTAAAGTGCGGAGACGACGAGACAAACTGTTGTGTTTACAACTGCAAGTGCAACAGTGGAATCAATGAAGACAGAGAAATACGGTGGACAGAATTTGTCATTGTATGGCTTTCCGATGGGTGCAATTGCGAAGGCGCAACAGCGAAGGACGCGATGGGTGCAAGCAATCCGACGACAGGGGTTTGTCGTGCCCAGAGATCTGTGCCATTGAAAAGTCTGCTCGCGTCACTTCGTGTCTGGCAATGGCACGGCTATCAACGATGCCAACTCCTTTGACTTCGTACCCACCCTTAATCTTGGATTTGAGAGAACATCAAGAACAAGTGACTCTAGCAGAAGGACAAGGTACTGGTCGGAGACGTGACTTTGTCCGCTCAGTGAAGACCGACGACAAGCAAGCGGTTTTGCTTCCACCCCCCAGTGTCAACGCTGAAAATATCATCGGATCTGGAAGAGACTCAGAGCCAAGTAAGCTTTGTTTGTTTTTATCAATTTATGATCTGCTGACTTCAAATTGTCTTCCTACATCAGTGTATAAGAAATTTAAAATGAATCGGCAGCCCAAAACGGATGCATAGGAAGGGTCACGAAACAATTGCAAGATTTTAGAAAACAAACAAACAAGATCTAGACATATGTCGACAAGCCGCGTGCATGCGATGGGTTTAAACATTTTTTGATGTCAGGGTGTTCTTCATGGTTAAAAATCTCTTACCTGGTTGAACAATTTGTGTATCAGGCGACAGGTCGGTGCTGGCTTCATTTGTAGCTACCCTTTGCGATGGTGGCTTCCTCCCACTAGCAACCTGCAAATTGCACAGCTCTTTAACTGACAAACTCACAACCAACACCCAGTCACAATGAAACATTTCTCCCAATTTCATGGCATTGGTCTTAGGCCACACACAAAAAGTGTATGTTTCTGGTAAGGCAAAACAAAAAATAATCTGTTTACGGTATCCGGACCGACCCTATTTTTTTCCCACCGGCCCTAGACTTTTTGGGGGCATTAAAAAATAAAATTAAAATATTCAGATGGCTAAAATACAAAACTAAAAAGCCGACCTACCGACGCTATTTTTGGGGGGCCTATGTTACCTTAAACAGACTTTTTTGTGACCTAACATGACTAAAGGTGGAGATTTTTTTTCTAACCTTTTTTTTTAAAACCATCTTTTAAACTATTTTGTTGAAAAACAGGAAAACAATTGATTTTCGAATACCCCTTTTATTTTTGAAAATGCAAAAAAAAAAAAAATGTCTAGGGTCGTCGGGAAAACATAGGTAGGGTCAGGTGACCAGAAACATACAACTTTTTTGTTGTTGACGCCGACCCTATACCTTTTTTGCCATTTGGGGCTGTTTTTTTGCAAAATAAGTTCATCATATCATCATAATCAGGACGTCGATCCAAAATAAGTAACTTTTTTTTGTTGGCCTTATCATTTTTTTTGCGCTAAATGCAAACAGGCATTATTTGATGGGAACAATGCTGTTGTTTTCAATTCTTACATCAGCCTCAAACTTGTCATTACTCAACCTGCATTTAATAGTGTGCTTCTTTGGTTTGCAAAAACCTAAAACCAATAAATAAATAACCTTCGGTGGTGGATTGGGCACTGCAAACAATGTCGGGACAGCATTCCACACAAGTGATCCTCTCTGCAGGATTGTTTTACTGGTTGGCCTCAAAGTGATCAGTACAAAGCTTGAGACCTTGAACAGCAGCTGGCTGCAGCTTTTCAAAGTCCTCTCGCCTTGTGAATTGCATCCATATTCTGCACCTAGTTTGACAATAAAAACAACAATGTTATTGTTAAACTAAGCAAAAAGGAAAGACAAAGAAAGCTAAATCAGATCTTCAGTCTAAATCTAACGCTCTGCCTGAACGCAAAACGGATGAGTGATGTACCTTTGTACTGTAGTTTTCCCGTAAGCAAGGTTTGATAAAGGTTTCGGCAAATATGCCCACGGGTTTGTCATCAAGTGTAAACTGTTGTTTTGTACTGACTGCTGACTCACACTCACAGTCGTAAGTACTCGCTGACGCTGTAGTCTACTGAGTGAGTTGACTCGAGCCATTGCATTCTCATTCTGAAGAAGGTAAACCTGATGAAATAATCACTGCACAACCCACCTTTTTTCTTCTGTAGGGAACTTGTGGAAAGTTTTCCCGAAGCAGCTCTGTTTGTAACGGGCGTTCTTGCAACAAAAAGCCGAGCACAATTATTTACCACCACCTCGCACACGATCGGTACCTACGCGATCCGCCATTTTGTTTTCGCCGCCAGCATGTGACTAGGGACGATAACCCACAAACACTTTTTCGCATTTTCTTCGCAAGTTCCACGTCTTCCTTTTGTACAGTGTTTGATGCAATCAACCAGAGATCTGTTGCTACAGTATCTCTGAATCAACAGACTCTTGAATCGAGAAGATTAAGGAGGTTACTTGATACAGATAGTGATGCAGTTTTCGAGACATCGATAAAGCTCATGCTGAATCATTATATTTAGTCAAGTTTTGACTAAATATTTTAACATCGAGGGGGAATCGAAACGAGGGTCGTGGTGTATGTGCGTGCGTGTGTGCGTGTGTGCGTGCGTGTGTGTGTGTGTGTGTGTGTGTGTAGAGCGATTCAGACTAAACTACTGGACCGATCTTTATGAAATTTGACATGAGAGTTCCTGGGTATGAAATCCCCGAACGTTTTTTTCATTTTTTTGATAAATGTCTTTGATGACGTCATATCCGGCTTTTCGTGAAAGTTGAGGCGGCCCTGTCACGCCCTCATTTTTCAACCAAATTGGTTGAAATTTTGGTCAAGTAATCTTCGACGAAGCCCGGGGTTCGGTATTGCATTTCAGCTTGGTGGCTTAAAAATTAATTAATGACTTTGGTCATTAAAAATCGGAAAATTGTAAAAAAAAAATAAAAATTTATAAAACGATCCAAATTTACGTTTATCTTATTCTCCATCATTTGCTGATTCCAAAAACATATAAATATGTTATATTCGGATTAAAAACAAGCTCTGAAAATTAAATATATAAAAATTATTATCAAAATTAAATTGTCCAAATCAATTTAAAAATACTTTCATCATATTCCCTGTCGGTTCCTGATTCCAAAAACATATAGATATGATATGTTTGGATTAAAAACACGCTCAGAAAGTTAAAACAAAGAGAGGTACAGAAAAGCGTGCTATCCTTCTTAGCGCAACTACTACCCCGCTCTTCTTGTCAATTTCACTGCCTTTGCCATGAGCGGTGGCCTGACGATGCTACGAGTAAAATGGCATTGCGTTCAGTTTCATTCTGTGAGTTCGACAGCTACTTGACTAAATATTGTATTTTCGCCTTACGCGACTTGTTTTCAATTTCAGGAGTTATTTCCCTCAGGTATTTTCATGCTTAAATGCTGTGAGTGTGATGCATGTGTAATCTGATAACAAGATCATTGATGCTGATTATATTGCTAATGTATACATTTGATTTTGTATTTACAGAAGCAGCCATTCCTTTGCCCTCTGCATCTAGTGAGAGCTTAGGACCAGGGCCAGATCATGCCTTTGCAAAGAGGGACACGACTACATGTGAGGGTATTGTTATTGGAACACAGACTACCTCAAGTTGGCAGAGCTGCAGATGACAATTACATAACAGGCCTCTGTGATTAATCGTCTGACTGAAGATGTTTCTGGCTTGAAGAAAGACAACATGAAGGTGAAGGAGAACATACGCTCTTTTTCTGTTGATTCTCTACTGAAAAATGACACTGCAGTATGGTTTCACACATATGGTGATCTTTCGGTATGCATGTACCTACTTCGTAAAAAAAGGCAGGTCTACATTACTGGGTTGATGAACTGCCAAAGGCCACATCACTCCAAAGAGCAAGAAGCTTATTTTGTCATGTAATGGTTTATATAATTTACTCTGGTACTGTATAGAATAAAGGGCCCATTATCAATCAAATCTCTGGTCTGGTCTGAGTTTGTTTCATCAATGATTGTATGTGAGCTTACGAACATAACGATTCCCACTTTAAATAAATGCGATCAAGATAATTAGGTAGACAACATGTCAAGAGACGTTTATTCCTTATTTCTTGTTATAATTGAAGGATATTATTATGCAATATACTGCTTTGTTTTTTAAAATGGCTTCAAATTGTCTCCCTTGTACCGACACTTTAGTACACAATTTGTGCATTCACTTGAGTTATTTCTTAAAGAAAATTACCCCCCAAAATTATTCAAAACAGTCTTTGACATATCTACAGTTTCATTAAAAGAAAAACTGTATTTTATTTTAAGTGATAAATAAATATAGACAAATCTTGGGACTGTGCACAAACTGATCGGCTTGAACTCAAAAGTCGCAGCCAAGAATCTTCTGCAACTTTTGAGTTCAAGTCTGTCAGCTTGTGCACGGTCCCACAATCAGTTCAAAAAGAATTTTCCTTGATATAGCCTTGAAAAAAAAAAGTAAGTAACAAATTTTGTACAAACAAATTTGTTCAAGGGAGACAATTGGAATCATGTTTTTTAAAATCGGTGAATTGCATTATAATTTCCTCCAAAAAATAACAAATAACTGTGAAATAAATTGGAAAAAAAGTGCTAACATTATTACCTTGATCAGATCGATGTGTATGACAAGGAATTTCTATGTTTGCTGATTTGGTTGTCCGGTAATGACTTTCATGCACAGGGCTTCTAAATTCACTCGCTCAAACGCTCATGTCTGCACCAACATTCACACACGTCCATATTCATAAGGGATGGTGACAACACGCTCTTGAACAACAAACATGGCACAAAACGAATGAACATTTCAAACATTTCGCTATTGAATGAAATCATCAGTACATGGATATCAAATCATAAAACATCTCACAAAATACCTCCTTGCCATTCCGAAGTTGAAGAAGAATACAGTCCGGCATTACACACACTACACTTTCATCACTGAGAATCGCTGTTCACAACACATGTCCTCGGCTCTGATACGTTCTCCGAATAATACACACAAGTCATGGATGATGGTATAGTCCGTACGAAGCCGAAACACTTCTTACTATCCTCTGACACAAGTTCTTATCAGCTTCCACAATCTTCTGTCTTAACTGCAGGCATTTAAAATATTAAACCTGAACTCACACACAGAGGTGACAGCACTACGTACCCTCCCTCGCTGTAAACAAAGTACTGATTTTACCTGTCCATATTGAAACTACATACATTTTTCACTTGACAGAACAGTTAACTGTTGCTACCAACTTAATTAACTGGTATTGGAAAAAAATATCACACCTTGAAAACCCTAGTTCAGTATATCATAACTATATGCAGCCTTCAAACGGTTGGTACCGGTTGTTGAAGATCTCTTAGTCGCGCTTCCTTGCATCCGGACTTCTTGGTCAAAATTGAGGCCTTGAAGAGTCGTCCGGGGAAACTTGTCTTGTCTTGAAGCATACCTGAAAATGAAATTATTTTTTTTACTTGACACTAAAGCAAATCTTATGCTGGGTACAAATGCTAAAACAAGTTGCGCCAGTCTGTCAAACATGTATAACGATACTGAACGCAGTACATTTCACAAGGACAATGCTTAGCTGAAAACCAGCATCCACGTCGAATAAGGTAAATGGCAACCCAGCATAGCGCAGTAGCAAAACTGTCCCACAGGAAATCACGCTTCCCTGTGTTTAAAACAAATCTGTTTAACTTTCTAAGCTTGTAGCCCTGAAAGTCAAAAAATTATGCACTAGCCTCTGGCTAGTGATTCTGAAAATGTACCAGCCAGAGAGCAAATTTTACGAACCAAACCAACAATTTGATTCAGCATCTTCACTCGCATTTGGCGAGTAGATGAACACTTCTACTCACCAGTTGCATGCTTCTACTAACTATGGCGAGTAAAATACTTGCCACTTTCACCGTTTCAGGGCTGGTTTGTTTTTAACCTAAACATAATGTTGTAGTTTTCCAGAAATTGCTCTACACACAAACATACACCACCGCCCTGGTCTCTTGACTAAATGTAAAATGCATAGTTTGTTGATAATGCACTTTATAAATATCACTGTTTCTCTTTCCCCAGTCTTGTAGCTGTTGTAGTTAACAAGCTCTATATTTTAACTTTGAGACTTATGTTCTGAAAAAAATAGATCACACTCTGATGTAAACCTCTAGGTAATGCAACCCTAATTTCCTTAATATTAATTATTATACACACTTACTTAACAATTTGTATGTCATCGAGAGCAGCTGGTGCAGTTTTCATGGCAGCATGCCCCTTCCACATACATTTGTAGTGTGTACAAGTTTTGTCTGCTGGCACAGTGTCGATTCCTTCAGCCATGTAGTGTGAAGCAGCAAAAAGGGTGGCGGCCACATGGTTGCAAGACTGTCCTTTCTGGGTAAAAACAACAACACACATTCAAATTCCGTTTGTGTCATCTTGATTTTCCTTAGCCTGCTAATAACAATTAACTTTATCTTTCCTAGGAATTCCTACAGAGAGCTTGTAAGCGCATGCTGTTGATATCTATATAAAATATATACCGGCTCAGAATGGAATTTGATCTTACTGCAGTGATAACCTTCATTGACAAGAGGATTCACAAACACATGTGTACGTACACATTAAATAAAACTCCGCACTCAGGTACCTGGTATTCTATTGAACATGCCTAGCCAACATGGCATGGTCTCCTGGAGATACTGATTGAAATTACATTAACATGCTGCTCATAACTTTGTCAAAAATGACAGCTTTTGCATGCAGACATTTTTAGTAGAGAATTATGAATCTCTGTGTGTGTTTGTCACTTTGTGTGCCATGCATTATATGACTGAGTATGAAAACTGATTGTGTAAGATACCAAGTAACGCAGCCATCAAGTTAATCCCACAAAACATACAAGGCCAACAACACTTACCCAGCAATACACTCGCAGTAGGCTCCAAGTGCCTGTCCGGTCAGCGTCCCCCCACAACAGCATACACTTCGTTGCGAGTCTGCTTCAGTCATTGACGTCAGCACACTCGCTCTGAGTCTGATCACCACAGTTGCTTACTAGCTGTTGTGCCATGCAGAAAGACATTTTATGCACACAGTATGTCTATCGTTTACCCCAAGGTTTTGCATTCTTTGCGCTGGATGCGTCGTATAACTTGTCGAACGTCGACGCAGTAGTATCAGTAAGAAAGTTGATCCAGAGATCTGTACTGTAGATCTGTGGTCGATCACCTCTGCTTCGCTTATGCAGGGGAAGTTCGCCAAGTCTTTCGTCCATATACCACCAATAGCCGTTTCAAACCATACCTTCATGCATGTCCTTGACTTTTAGTTCATGATTTTGAACAAGATAATCCGTTTTCTTGCAGAATTTCTCAAAGTAATCCTCTGGCAATAGTACTTCGAGCACCGACAGTGAAAGAGGTATTTCAGGCCAGGCACCTATTGCCCCTTATTTCCGGTTATCAGAGAGAGGCTGCCGTGCCCTAAAATCTGATTGGTCGAAACGCTGGGGGCAAAGGTTATACGAAAAAGGTCTATTGGAAAGTGGTGACCGTGACGGGATATGACGTCACCACTTCAACAAACTCGCGAAGATCGGAACTCACGAACTTTTGACGAAGGCAAATCTGGATGTCTCTACTAGACAGATAACGGCACTGACGCTACCGGAAATAGAATTGATCAGTGAAATTCTACCATCAATTTAGTAATCGATGCGATGTAAATTATCCTAAAACCGTGGTATGATCACGACATCGTTTAGCATTTAGGATCAAATGGTGCCAATGTGTACACAATGCACTAATCACAGACAACAGTTATACACTTTACGTACATGTAACTCTCCAACTGACATTGTCTGCCACTTGAAACAAATGACTTTCGAATGGAAAATTAACTCCAATATATAAATATTATATATGATTTTTAATAATTACTTGCACTTTTTGAAAATAAAGCTTTTTCTACGATAAGGTGTTTACCCCCTAAATGTATAAGTCATCCGGTAGAAAAACCGGAAGTATCGTGTACTAAGCATATGTATATGTTTAACAAGTTAATTGTGTTAATGTAGAACATCTTGCCTATGTATATGTTTAGGTTTTGAATACTTTAGGGGAAAACCATAGCCATTATTCATTCATCTTCAACTAACACCCCTAATCTCAGGGCACATTTTGTTAGTGGGGGTAGGGTTTCAATCAGTCAAAAATCACTTTCATTCAATATTTTCTGCCATTTCAAATACATACACGTAATTGCACAATTTCTTGAATTTTAAGATGCTTTAACTGACTATACCAAGAAAACCTGCACTTTTTGTAGAATTAGTTTTTTGTCCATGATTTATGTTTAAAAATGTCAATTTTTACGACAAAAAAATGCTAACGGTTGCCTCACCAGAGGACACGTACCAACGACGTGAATCGTGTCTGCCAATTAAAATGCATATATTTTGAAATAAGGGGAATCATAACATATTTCACTCTAATACCTTCTGGGTTCATTGTGTATTTGGTTAAGTGAATTGCAGATAAGTTTTTTTTGAAAATGAGAGCTATACATATATTTTATTAAAACTGAAACTGGTGGAGTGAAAAACAGACCTGTTTTGAAGAAGTCGTACTAAAATCATTTATGGGCTTGAACTTCACAGTTTGCGTGTTATCTTTTAAAGAAAACCCGTTATCATCACTAACAATGACCTAATTTACACATACATATCGGTCGGTCATAGTCGCGTTTTTTTTTTTAGAGAGGTAGTGTACAAAATGTCGTTTTGTACGTTTAAATTACATGTCCATTATTTTAGTCATATATCAATCAATAAATAAATGCGCATACTTTTATTAAACGTTACTTTCACTTTAAGATCGCTTCTAACATTTAGTATAATTTCTGACAAATGCACGCTATGTAATAAATTGATAATATTATGGACGCCATGTGGTAAAACCGGAAGTTGAATTATTTTGCGATAGCAAAATCCTTTTACAATGATCACTTTCCTTTTATATTAAGCTGATCTTTAACGTTATGGGTAAAAATCTAACAGATTGAACCAAATTATCCTTTTTCAAGCCTGTGTATGTGTAAACTCTTTTTTGCTTCGACCCGGTTCGGTTTTCGGAGTTGATTCAAAATCATCCATTATGTATCTTATGTGACTGTTGCTTTCCTCGGTAAATTAACAATTGTTGATGTAAAATAATTCTAGCTGTTTTTGATTGCGGTTTCAACCAGGCGTTCAGTTAGCTATACATATCGATTGAGAAAATGGCATTTCCTGTTTTGTCGTCCGCATGTTATACAGATGTTGTTAAAAATAAAACTGTGTATACGAATTAGGCATTTTACTTGCTGTCTGATGGCAAAAATCTTTAGCTTTCGTTTAAGGTATAATTTGCTTATATCCGTATGCAGTCAAGCGGTACATGACGGTTTTTTGTAACCTACCCCCTGCGTCATGGCTGCATTTTTGCAGAATATGGGTCATGTTACAAAAACGCTTCTCATTCTTAGGTGGTTGGGTTTAGCCATTTGTCGTTTACCGAACTGTGGCTGCAAATAAAACGAACCTTCCAAAAAACATAATATCTAATGTGACCACCAAAAGTAACCTTTCCACTATAGCCAGCCAGGTGACTATATAGTATACCCATAATTAGGTTGCGCTTAGAAACATTCAAAATAGTCTAGGCATTGTACCAAAAGAAAACACACACAAACGTAGACACACACACACACACACACGCAGACACAGACAGACACACACACACATACACACACACAGACACACACACACACACACACACACACACGCACACACGCACACTGACACACACTCTATATATAAATACAGAAAAAAAGGTTTGAACCTTCACTGAGACCGAACCGGTCGCAGTTACGAAAACTTTAATTTCACTATTGGGTTACGTCCCTTAATCGTTCAATATCAAGGACAGTTTGCTTGTCATTAACAGCTATTGTGTTTTCAGCGTAGCAATAGGGCCCGATATTTAGACGAGACAAGTATAATGCCGACGAGTCGAAGACGAGTCGCATTATACTTGTTCGAGTCTAAATATCGGACCCTATTGCTACGATGAAAACACAATAGCGTTTATATAGCTATTCTGACATTAAATTCTGTGTTAAAATCATGTTTTTGTCAGCAACAAGGACCAGAATGGTCCATGTCATTGATTGCAGACGACGGTTCCCTTTCTGCATGAAGCCACGGAAATAACCGAACATTGAAAAACCCACGGACATGTATTACGGAGAAAACTCAAGATAACCGGATGCTTAGCATTACGTCAATATCTTAGGAATCATAATTATGACGTTATGACGTATCATGCTTGCCTACGTAGATTGTATGTTCGAAAGTCTGACTTCTGTTGGGAATTCGCGTGGTGAAGACTGCGGTAAATCTGTAGATGATAAGAGAACAAGGATTGTCTCAGAAGAAACGACGAAATGTTTCAGACCGGTAACTTCATTTCAACATTGCACTACACAATGGACGTTCTATGTGACAGGAGAGTTTGCTGATTTTGTGTTAAACATTGGTGATTGGAGAGATCGTCTGCAAAAATCAGAGATAGGTCGCTTCAGATTGCAGCTTCTGGAAATTTGCAAGGTTTGCTGCCAGTTAAAGAACTGGATTTTACACGTAATGTATGTCATGTACAGTAAGCAACAACAAAAACACACACAAAGCAAATTGCATCGTCTGTCGACTAGCCACAGACACAAGCCTGGCGAGGTATGCGTGTACTTTATACACGTGGAAGAAACCGGAACCATGCGTCTTTGTTATTGCCGATATCGTTTGGATATCGGCAAAAATGGCCAACTTTCGTAGCGTTATGCTTTGATGATCGGAAAAGGGATGTGTGAGACCATCCAATCACAGCCCCCGAATCCCCCCACGTGTCCATCAGAATAGCTATATTGACGTTTAAGTCTCTCTTTCAGGTCTACTCCAGACCCACAGCCGGTGTAACACGAAATTTTTACTCCACGAAAAATTTACTCCGGAGTAAATATTTCGTACGAAATTCTTACTCCGAGTACACTTTTCGTACGAGAAAAGAACTACCCAAGGCACGAAAAAATTACTCCCTCCACGAAATTTTTAATCCCCATTTTTTTTACTTCCAGTAAAAATTTCGCAAGCAAAAATGGGATGCGGGCGAAGGGATAATGCCAATAAGTGATCTCGCCCACACGAATGTCGCGCTACCCTCCGTCCACCCCTTCCACCACCAAGACTAACAGGGGACAAGGGAGTAAAAATGTCGTACACCTGGCATGGGAAGTTAAATTGCTTTTGTTGGGGTGAAGTAATTTATTCGTTATTTATTCGTCAGGGGAGTAACATTTTTGTACGAAATGTTTTCTCGGAACTCACCTGTCTTGGGGAGTAATTTTCTCGTGTAATGGGGGAGTGCTTTTTTCGTGAAGGGAGTAACTTTTTCGTACGAAATGTTTACTCCGGAGTAAAAATCTCGTGGGAGTAATTTTCTCGTGTTACACCGGCACCGGTGGTGGCGGAGTTATCGTCCGTGCGCTGTGAGGAACCGCCTGTCCTTTGTCAAATAGGGGAGAAAGTGGATCTTGCAGCGAAGTTTCAGGCGAGGAACACACCTTAAACATCTGCGGATCCATCGCGTCATTCGCAAAATCATGAATTAATCTTGTATTCATATAATCAGTCAGTTAGGTGAAACAATTTAAGTTTGCGTGTTATTCGAGTCAATGATAATGAAATATGCCAAACATGTTTTTTTCATTCGAAAAAATGGAATGGAAAAAAAATGAGGCAACATCTCGCGAGCAATGTGCTTGAAAGGAGAGCAGTCAACTCGCCGTTCTAGCTCCCCATTTCAGCCAACCGTATGGTCAGGTTAAAAGTAAAGCTGGATTAGCAATACCCTTAGACATATCCACCAATCACTCCGGCCTCCCTATCTGATCAACCGTATGAAGTAAATTAGTTTGTATGCCAACCGCATCGTCATTTGTGTGATTTCATCATGTGGTGTGTGTGTGTGTTTGTTTGTGTGTGTGTGTGTGTGTTTGTTAGTGTGTGTGTGTGTGCGCGCGCGCGTGTGTGCGTCTTTGTGTGTATGAGAGAGTGAGTGAGTGTATGTCTGTGTGTGCCAGTGTGAGTGCGTATGTGCCGCGTGCGTGTGTGTTTTCGCGTGTGTGTGTGTGTGTGTGAATGTGTGTGTGTGTGTGAATGTGTGTGTGTGTGTATGTGCGCGCGTGTGTGCGTCTTTGTGTGTATGAGTGAGTGAGTGTATGTCTGTGTGTGTGAGTGCGTATGTGCGTGCGTACCGCATCATTTGTGTGATTTCATCATGGTGTGTGTGTGTGACAGTGCGTGTGTGTGCGTGCACGCTTGTTTGCGTGCCTGCGTGTGTGTGTGTGTGTGTGTGTAAAAAATGATACCTTATCATTAGAAACATACCAACATAAATCAGAATAGGTCTGAAGATAAAAAATAAAAAAAGGAAATTATGGTTATTATATCGACAGTTTCAGACGAATTTTGAGAAAGAAAGTTACATTACCCAATTACCAGATACATTTTTATTTTTTCTTATCAAATTTAGATGTAGCTGCCACACATTTGAAATTGAATAAGGAAGAAAAAATGATGTTGATCGGGAAGATAGGTTATGCAAATGTTGTGACATGAATGCACTGAGTGATGAACTTCATTTTATATTCGAATGTCCAAAATTCAGTGCTAGCAGATTTTATTACATTCAAGAACAATATTTGTCAGCAAAAATGTGATGTTTCAATTGGCCAAATTTATAAAATTCAGTAAGTTTGTACAATTATTATTTTCTATTTGACGTTGTTGTAAAAGTTACAAATTGTAATTTGTAGCGGTGATCAAACTTACTTCTTTTTGTTTTTAGAACAAAAAGTAATCCTCCATACCTCGAAAGGTGTTAATTAAAGGATTAATAAACTTCAAACTTGAAAGTACAACCCGTTTCCTGAAAGTGAACTTGTTTTAATGTCCAGAAGTGCTGAGGACAGAAATAACAAATACAATAGGACTGGACGTGCTCATTTCCGTGATAACTTTGGTATGGGGTATCAGACTTTTCCACAAAACCCCTACTGTTGAAATTTCTAATATTCAATTGCGGATATATAAACAAATTAGCTATCAAATGATCACACCTGAAGGAGGATGATAGAGGAACAATGTAGAATATCCAAAAAACAAACAGAACCACAACAGTTAGGCTACTTTGCTGGTAAATTGGAAAAAAACCGACAACTTTGTACACACTTTTGAAACAATATTTCAAGCATGGAACAAAACTAACATGAAATTAAACGTAAACAAGTGTTAGTGTTAGAGAGAGAGAGAGAGAGAGAGAGAGAGAGAGAGTGTGTGTGTGTGTGTGTGTGTGTGTGTGTGTGTGTGTGTGTGTGCGCGCGCTCTCACGCGTATCAGTGAGTGTTTTCTTTCGATCACAGTCAGATGTAGCCTTAGTCAAAATGTGACAATATGACATTCTCGGATCTGACAACCCTTGGTTCGTTGACACTTGGATTCCTCACACTGTATCCATTGTAATTTGATAGGGCTCTGTCAACACCTCGATTAATTGACAGTTTGATCCATGACAATCGGATCGATTTGTGGATCCGTCTACCATTGGATCTGTCCAAAGTTTGATCCATTACAATTATATCTATAGACACTTTGATTTAATGTTACATGGTTCCACCTATTGAAACTTGGAACCCCGATACTTGGATCTCTGGACACTAACTTGGATCCATGGCGGCTACTGGATGTATTGACTTAACCGCCAGAACCATGATGAGCGAAAATACTTGTCCGTTGCGTGCGTCGTTTAAGTGTTCTGTTATGAGTTCACATGTCATTCTGCTATGTTATTTAAAGTTGTGATATCACATAACATTTATATTTCGAGATAATACAGTTGTCTATGTCTAGGATCTATCGACTCTCGGGTCCTAGATTTATCCACATATTTCTACATAAAGATTAAAGGCCTAGTCCTTCCAGTGTAAACCCCACGGCTCACTATCTCGGATCCCACCATGTTTGTATAGGCTATGGCATAAGGCCAGCACTCCGCTTTTTTCACAAAACTACCAAAAATCAACATCATCCTACGTGTTGTCCTGGCAGAGTGGGAATTCATTAAAAGCCACTAGTGTCCATCTGCAGGGGGGGGGGGGGGGTTGGACCCCACTCTGAACAGGAAGCTAGAAGTTGTTGTTTGTTTGTTTGTTTGTTTGTTTGTTTGCTTAACGCCCAGCCGACCACGAAGGGCCATATCAGGGCGGTGCCGCTTTGACATATAACGTGCGCCACACACAAGACAGAAGTCGCAGCACAGGCTTCATGTCTCACCCAGTCACATTATTCTGACACCGGACCAACCAGTCCTAGCACTTACCTCATAATGCCAGACGCCAGGCGGAGCAGCCACTAGATTGCCAATTTTAAAGTCTTAGGTATGACCCGGCTGCGCGCGACCCGGCCGGGGTTCGAACACACGACCTCCCAATCACGGGGCGGACGCCTTACCACTAGAAGTCATACTGTTGATTTTTGGTTAGTGCAAGAACGAGCGCAATGGCGAGGTGGTAACACGTCGGCCTCCTAATCGGGAGCTCGAGGTCGTGAGTTCGAATCCCGGTCGCTGCTGCCTGGTGGGGTAAGAGTGGAGATTTTTCCGATCTCCCAGGTCAACTTATGTGCAGACCTGCTAGTGACTTAACCCCCTTCGTGTGTACACGCAAGCACAAGTCCAAGTGCGCACGGAAAAGATCCTGTAATCCATGTCAGAGTTCGGTGGGTTATAGAAACACGAAAATACCCAGCATGCCTCCCCCGAAATCGGCGTATGCTGTCTGAATGGCGGGGTAAAAACGGTCAAAGTCAAACACGTACAAATCCACTCGTGCTAAAAATATGAGTGAACGTGGGAGTCTAAGCCCACGAACGAAGAAGAAGAAGGTAAGTGCAAGTGGAGAGATGGGTTTATGCCATGTAATTATCCAGGCAAATATGAGCAGAAGTATCTCGAGTTTTCAGGGGAAAGGCCAGCGTCAAACGTGTGTCTGAAATTTTGCGTTCAAATCACACCTCTCTCCGGGTTGCGTGAGGATGATTTCTTCCAGTTCATTCTCGGCATTCTCCACGTTAGCATTCGCGTTCGTGGCAGCCGGAGGCGTTGCTGCTGAACCTTTGACGTTTGCCCACGCTTCTCGCGTGTTCTCCCTGTGGAAAAGATCGATCTCTTGGTGATTGTCGTAACTCACAACTTATGAAATCTACACTACAAAGTGACTGTGGTGAAATGAACAAAGTTAAAACAAACCAAAAGAATTCTGTACTCACGGATACAAGGACAGCACAGTACGAATTCACAACTTATGCGTTACAAAAGGAAATCATACCAATTACCTATCCACTGCAGGTAACATTGTTTGGTCATCTTGCATGCATGGTTTGTGATGTTATAGCATTGCACGTGTCTTCCGTATGGGAGGTCAGAAAGTGTAATTTTGGATTTTTTTATATTAAGAAATGTTACCAAACACAAAATAAGAAAGAAAAGAAACTTTGGAAAGCAGATATATATTTATGGATAAGCTTACAAAAGAAAAAAAAATAGAAAGAAAATAAAGAAAGAAAGAAGAAAAACAGAAAGCAAAGAAGGTAAGTTTATGGACGAAACAGTCACTAGAACCAGAGACAACCTCGATCGATTGATCTGTAAAGTGGACGAAGACCATAAACAAAAGACACAGGACAACAAACGGTGATAAGTAAGCTTCAGATCTGGTTACTTCCAAGATGCTAGGGAGAAGCATGCCTAAAATTAATGTATTGTACATACGTACGTCCTTTCCCTCATACTCGTGAATTCGGAGCCTGTCCTTCGACGTTGAAGATGCGAATGAAAGTTGCAAAAACAGCACAGGATGTAGTGCCAGACGCATGCACACCACAGGCTGACTGAGTCGAACTTGGTTTCCGGTGAGTTAAGGTTTGATTCGGTTTGAGAGACAGGACGATATTCTCTGATGAAACAAGCTCCTCCTCTACGATTGTTTGGTCTCCCTGTCAATAGTTAATCATAATCATCATCATCATCATCATCATCATCATCATCATCTTCATCATCATCTTCATCATCATCATGACATCCTCATCATCATCATCATCATCATCATGAGGATGATGAGGATGCATCCTGAACTCAGGTAAAACCTGAGTTCCTTCGGGTTTCATTTATCCCTTTGTTTTCTCCCTCTGGAGAAGAAATCGATATTTTTTTTTTAACATATTTAGAGCTTTTTGTAATGTGTTATTGATACAAGTAGATTCGCAATCGTCGATAATGATTTTTCATGGTGTTGTGTAATTCTTAAATTACAAAGGAATGTTTATGCAAGACAGTTTCAAGCGAGCTATCTTCCGCGGATGTATTTACTGTACAAACAACTCTAAATATGGCAAAAGTGTCACGTGACAATCAACTTTGTCACGTGATCATAACAAAATGGCTGCGGAGCGGACACCGGTTAAAAGTAGATGTGTCCTTTGTGACAATGAAAAGACCGAGTCCAGCCATAATCATACGGTTGTAGGCAAAGTTGGGTGGAAAAATGAACAGCTTGGTGAAATGGTTGAGTCTTTCAGTGGAGAATCTGTTCGTCGAGAGATGGAAGAATCGGAATCACTTTCGTCTTTTCTCAGAAACATTAGCGAAAAACAGATGGGAGATAACTCGGTATTCTTGTTTTGATAGATTCTAACTCTGCTTCTTTCCCTTTACTCCGCGTAGTGATTATCCATCCTGTCAGAGAGACATGAGCGAGAGCATAGACCGATGATTATCAGAATGGATGAAGATGATGATAGAGTCAAAAGACACTGTTAGCAACCCGGCGTTTTCTTGGCATATACTTTAAAGATACATTTCTGCCAATATATAACGACCATCTAAACCACCACAGATCTATTCAGGACATTACATGGGATAATAGCATTCTTCCACTTGAAACCAGACAACAAGAATTGTTTGCTAAATTTAAAAAAAAAACTACAACCGGCATCATGACGCATCACGGAGCAGGGTTTACAACAACACAAAGAAGAAGAAGAACAACAACAACATGAACAGCAACAACAACATCAACAACAACAACGGCGTGGCACGCAACACTCTGAACATAAACATGAAAAATCCACTCACAGAAACATATACCAATCCAAAAAGCGATCAAAGCAGGCAAGACAATATCATTTGTAAAAAAAAAATAAAAAAAATAAGAGAAAGAGGTAGAAAGAAAAACAAAGAGACAGTATAGAACAAAGACTCATGTAAAGACACTTGCACATCTAAATAAAAAACACTCACAGAAACACGCAACAATCCGTAGAGCGATCAAAGCAGGCAAAACCAAGAACACCCCCAGGATAGCAAAGCACACAGTTCCGGAATCATGAAAAATACACCAGCTACTTGATTCTGAAACTGATTACAGAAAAACATTGAAATACTACACAACATAGCCCAGCCGGCTGACAAAATGAATTTGGAATACAAAGTCTGACCAATATTGTCATTTCTGCTTATAAATATTTACCGGCAAGAATACAACCCTTTACTTTGTTTGTTGTTGTTGTTGTTGTTGTTGTTGTTGTTGTTGTTGTTGTTGTTGTTGGGTGATGCCATAAGTGATGCATATCGGAAGAGGTAAATTTGTAGCGGTACATTTGGATCTCCCTAAAGAAAAATCAGGCCTTTGGACTTTTGGTATCTAGTTCTGTATCCTTTGCTCCTAATAACTGACAATATATAATTTGCCTAACAGCAACGCGTACAAAGTCTTCAAGAAGAAGTGACGACAGACAGCTACATCTAGATTTTCGGTTGGCTAATAATGTTGCTGGAAATGCGCTTTTGTTAAATGTGTAGGCAAACAAATCTTATAAAGTCAATAGTAGGAAAAAAGTTGTTGATTTTATGGAGCAGTATGATCTCATAGACATATATAGAGCCTTACATGTTAATGTGAGACAGTATACATGGAGGCGGTTCCATAGTTCACAGCGAAGCAGACTTGATTATTTCCTTGTGTCAGAGCAGTTAGGTTTTGAGATTGTGAAAGCTGATATTACACCAGGTTATTATTCTGATCACTCAATTGTTGGTGTAAGTTTTAGAACTGATGTTGTTAAACGTGATAGACCCTTTTGGAAGTTTAATAATTCACTGTTGACAGATATGGAATTTGTAAATATAGTGAAGAAGGTTATTGTTGATGTAAAGATACAATATGCTTTACCTGTTTATAATGTGGATAATATTGATTTGCTTGACGATGATGATTTACAGTTATTGATAGATGTTAATATGAAATGTAAAATGCTTTGCATGCTATTGGTATAAACCTATTCATAAAAATAAATTTTCAAGTATTGTGTATTGCTTTACTTATAAATTGTATATCAACAAGATGATTGAATCTAATTATTTATGTTTTATTGAAAAAACCTTAAATGAAATTGGTCTCTCTGGCCTTTGGACTTTTCAAGAAAATGTTCAATATTCAAGCGCATGGTTTAAAAAGAAAGTAACAAGTCGCTTAAGGCGAAATTACTACATTTAGTCAAGCTGTGGAACTCACAGAAAGAAATTGAACGTAGTCCGCCGCTAGTGCAAAAGGCAGTGAAAGTGACGAGCCTGTTTGGCGCGTTAGCGATTGCGCTGTGCTTCATAGCACGCTTTACTGTACCTCTCTTCGTTTTAACTTTCTGAGCGTATTTTTAATCCAAACATATCATATCTACATGTTTTTGGAATCAGGAACCGACAAGGAATAAGATGAAAATGTTTTTAAATTGATTTCAAAAATTTAATTTTGATCATAATTTTGATATTTTTTAATTTTCAGAGCTTGTTTTTAATCCAAATATAACATATATATATATATATATATGTTCTTGGAATCAGAACATGAGAAAGAATAAGATGAACGTAAATTTGGATCGTTTTATACTTTTTTTTTTTTTTACAATTTTCAGATTTTTAATGACCAAAGTCATTAGTTAATTTTTAAGCCACCAAGCTAAAATGCAATACCAAAGTCCGGCCTTCGTCGAACATTGCTTGGCCAAAATTTCAATCAATTTGATTGAAAAATGAGGGTGTGACAGTGCCGCCTCAACTTTTACAAAAAGCCGGATATGACGTCATCAAAGACATTTATCATACCCAGGAACTCTCATGTCAAATTTCATAAAGATCGGTCCAGTAGTTTACTCTGAATCGCTCTACACACACACACGCACACACACACACACATACACACATACACCATGACCCTCGTCTCGATTCCCCCTCTATGTTAAAACATTTAGTCAAAACTTGACAATGTAAAACAAAGGATTGAAAGAAAGAACAATAGAAGGAACGAAAGAAAGAAAGAAAGAAAGACAGAAAAAAATAAAATGTCATGTTATTAAGCTATTCCAAGCCATATCAGAGAGACATATGTTACAATATTTCATACAGCAATACATCATTACAATAAACGTAAACCAGGGATTAACACCACTTCAAAAGTAGTTCAATTACCCGACCCTCGTTTAATTATCTGAATCCTGGCATATCATATTCAAAATGTGGTAACAGAAAGTCTGACCGATTGATTTCTCTCATGTTTTTGTTTTACACTTGTTTAAACATACTCTGAAAATATTAGCGAAATCTATTTTTGGGGGTGAATCGGTGTCCGATGTCATTAATGAAAGGATGGTCTTCGCACACGCAAAAACCAGCAAGGACAGATTTGTGGCGATGAGCATGATCGCTTACACAAGACAGATGGTAACTTTACATTCCATTAAAAAAAAAACATTGTATTATCTAAAAACGTACCTTTTATCTGGGTGGTGTATGTGGCAATAAATCCTGTGCTCGATAGATTGCTGACGCCATCGCTACGGAACTTGATCCACATGGAGTTTGAGGTTGACGTCACAACAGGAGGAAGTGACGTACCGCACTGTTGAGGTAGCAGCAAGGGAGAAAACTCCGAACTGCCGTCACGGATCTTGACAAATAATAATTTTTAATGAGAAAGTGAAAGTGACACATTTCTCCATACAGAGAAGTGAGTTCTGTCATTAATGGTGTGATGTATGGACAATAAAAACAAAAACAAAAATCAAAGAGAGAAAAAAAAAAGTTAAAAAAAAATAACTAAAGCTCGCGCTTGATCAGCTATTTTTGTTTTACATTTTAGTTCAATTTATGCCTGTATTAAACCGCCTTGATTCATCCCACAACAGTTACAGAATTTAAGTTACAAAAAAAGGAGACTGTTATTTACAAGGAAGTTAAATGCGGAAATCCTTCCCCTCATTAAACACACACACACACTTGCACGCACACCCACACACACACACACATACTCGTCTACCTACATCTGTGGGGTACTTTTGCCCTGCCCTAAAATCACTACCACTGTGAGGTACTTGATAATTACCACTTATTTCGAACAGTTGGGCTTAAATGTCTGAAATGGTTTCTTTTACTGACAAATGAGATGCTGTGGGTCTGGATAAAAGCAATATTAATGTAATAGCTTCTGAAAAAATTTGCAAGTATTACACCATCATAATGGGGTATTATGCATAATGAATATTCATGAGCTGACAGGAAGTACCTCACAAAGTGTGTGTGTGTATTTTATTATTAGCTGTTGCTTTGAACCTTTGTGCTGGTGATGTCATGTGCTAGAAATGTCATAATATATTAATAATGTAATATGTTGATTGCTTTTGGTCCTGTGTCATCCGTTACACGTGTACACACACTAAATATGCTTTTTTGTGTGAATTTGCTCCTAAAAGTAAAAAAATATGTTTTATGTTACTGTGTCAAATATAATCATCTTTGGAGTAAAAATACTGCGTTTTCTGTAAAATTTCAAAAAATCATGTAGTATAATAATAATAATTAATAATAATATAACCATGGTCACACAAGTTTTTAATTTAAATTTTATTAATCTTAAATTAGCGAGGCTCTAAACTAAATTTTATTAATTTTAACTATAGAAATGTCTGATGAAATGTGATCAGAAATGATATGGTAAACTGGTACATGTATTGAATTCTTGATTTTGGAAGGAAGAATGAGTTGTGGATGAATGTGCTGTGTGTCTGTAGTGTAGTGTTGTGTATGAGTGTACTGTGTGCCTATAGTGTAGTACTGTCTATTAGTGTACATGTACTGTGTGCCTGTAGTGGAGTGTTGTGTATGGTGTAGGGGAGGGTGGGGCAGGTAGGGTCAAAAAAATCCTTTTTCACTCTCATTCAAAGATTAACCAGTGAAAACATTTCAAACAACTTTTTAAGAAAACTTTAATCCTTTTGCAATACAATAATTCAACATTCGAAAATAAATCGTTCTAATCATGAGAGATAAACGATAAATAAAAAGGTCACCAAAAATACCCAACCTGCCCCACCACGGGGCAGGTTGGGTACCCCTGTGGGGAAGGTTGGGTCAACTTGAGAAAAACAGCTATTATCCTGCCAAAATAAAGGTAAATTAATAAATTGACTAGCTGAACGATACCACAATTAACCTGTGTACATAATTGAGATATGAAAACAACCAACCAAACAAAGAAGAACAAGAAAATTGCCAATAGTAACAACTTACCAAAAACAAACACGAAGCAAAAAATAATATTAAAAAACATCAATGGAAAATAACATAACTTCGCATGTCTGTGCGTGTTGTTATTAAAAACATAACTGAAATAAGAGGTCAGGGTTGAATACAAATGGTGCCGTTGCTGTTGCAATAAACAAAACCTGTCATTCTGTAACACAAACAATATTTATAACTCATACACATGAAATACACGCACCCATCAACACACAATCGCGCGCGTACATACAAACAAATTCACCTATGATTCATATTTCATGCAATAACAAATTTATCCTACATACGTGAGAGAGACACTCGTGAGATAATAATCGTTCAAATCACACGTGTGTATATCATGTAAATGAGGTCATGTCAAGCAAGTCTGGCAGGGACCTGTTTTTCCACTGCTTACAGGGCTGAATATTGGCGGTCGCCCGATCGCCCCCGGCGGGTTCAAATCGCGTCGGGCGGGTTCGAAATTCTGCTGAAATCGCCCGCCGTGCGGGTTCAAATTTCGCTGAAGCACAAAGTCGTCTGTCACTTCTCTACTGCCCACTCATCCCCCCCCCCCCCCCCCCCCCCACTTTGAGAAGGACTCAGGACTACCACCAATCAAGGCCAGACACAGTGGCTAGACAGCTACCCCTCTCCGCCTCACTTGACCGTGTCACCACCCCTCCAGTGCCACGAGCCGCTGGCGATTGCATCAGCAGTCAAAATAGCTACTACCCCCCCTCCCTCCCCCCTCTTTGCGCTATTCACTTCAACCCCTCTCTTATCTTATTCTGCGCTGACCAATCCTTCAGAGACTTTCCTCTCATATAAAAACTCGGTCATTGACCCCGGGTAAGAAGGTCAGTGTCTGGACAGGCAGCTGCGTTCAGATTGCAAGTACCGATCATTGACCCAGGTCTCAAGGCCAACCAGCTTTTACAATGCCTCGACTGCAGGACATTTTCAGTTAAATACACGTAAGTAAAATATGTAGGATAAACAGAATACTACATGGCTTTCGCTCGCAGTTCAATATTAAATTAAAAAAACTCGTGTAAATCTGGTACGACACAGCAAGCCATGTAGTATTCTCTATATGTAAAGAAGGGGCAGGTTGGGTAATGACGGGGCAGGTCGAGTCACTGACCCAACCTGCCCATACCCTACCTGCCCCGCACAGGGTGCACAAAGAAATCGGTCTGTTACGTTTCGATTCAATTTAAATACGAATTTAAACAGCACAATTCACTTCTAAAATGAATCAGGTGTGTATACTAAAGATATCATCCATGAGCACCCTGTTAATTCACGTATAGAACAAAAAGTATGAGAGTCAAAAAAGTCACTTACTGTCAAATTTCATGGTGAAACCACCGGATCCATACTTGCACATCACTACCATTCAAACAAATTGGCGATAGGGACGCACTGGGACATTCAAAAACATAGATCGGAAACGAAACGGGAATATCTTTTCAACATGTGTCACAAAACTATGCACGAATATAATGTTCCAAAGCATATGCCCGTAACGCTTACTTCCAATTGGTTGACTAAAATAGGAAGGTTGCGATTTTGAGTCGGGTATGGGGTTTAAGGGTGTGGAGTTGAAACATTCAATATTTTTCTCGTAGTACACACACAAGAAATGTGCATGGAAAAAGATGAAGAGAGCTGTTCGAAAACCATTTTGTCCGTGAAAAACTAAAAACATATATACCAGGACGGTGTCAAGATCAAGAAAAAACAATTTTTGCGAGCACCTGACCGATATTGCGTAAAAACAACCAACCCTGGATCTGAAATTAACGATGTCTAAAGGCATTCAAAATTTAGGTTACAACTTCTTTGAAGAAGAAGAACCAGGGCTGGGCATCGGTAGCTAGGCATGGGACAAGCATCAGTGAACGGGTCTCTCTCTCTAAAAGGGAACAACAGTGGTTAAGGAGCGAAAAACAGGGGAAAGCTATAGCGAAAAGCAGGTAAACAAAGAGGTCATAAACGTTTTTATACAAAGTAGGAAAACAAAATGAATGAACATGACACAATTTTGACATGGTCCTGTCAAAATCGCTGACGCGGCTGTCGGAAAAAAGTTGACAGTAGCACATGTAGATTTCACAAAATTCACAGCCACGAGCAGCAGAGCGGAGCTACCTGTCCGCCATGTTTTCTCCTTTGCCGCTTCAAAGTCTGTAAGCAAAATCCTGGCAGCTTCACCACTCCTGCGACGATTGAACATGATGATGTTCGACAGTGAAACCTTAGCAAGAGCATGCCATGCTGCAACTGTTGGCTCTGACCTCAGGGTGTTCAAGCACCGTTCCCTTTCCTCCGCCATATATTTTGTCACTTTCTTCATGTCTTCCGTCAGTGGCAGAACATGTGGCTTGTTGTTTTGCTTTGAGGCCAATGTTGAGAGGGCAGCAGATGAGATGTGTTCTTTCCAGTCAGAATCGCATAGATCCACGAAGTCCGCAGACACTTGCTGCAGTTCACTGTTTCCCTCTATGAGTGCTTGACTTCTCAGAATTGTCGCACACTTCTTGAGAGAATGCCCAATCTTAAGGGCCAGTGATGGATTTTCATAAACATGTGTGAGTGAATCATACCCACAGAGTTTTTTGACAGCAGAAATCACCACAAGGAACTTGTCGGGACGAATACAAGATTGAAGTGCTGTGATTGTAGAGTCCTCTTCTCTGGCTACCAACAAGAACCGGGCAAGCTCTCTGATTTTTTGCCGCATGAATTGTCGTCTGTGCTGCAAGTGGCCATGTTTCTGATACAGTTTTTCGCCGAACTTCACAATGAGGTGATCTCTTTTAGCAACAAAAGTGAAGCCATCAGAATGCATGCCATCAAAAATGTTTTCCTTCTAGCCTCCGCTGCACTCCATGTTGGATGGAAGCAAAGATTCAGCTCTGGATATGACGTTTCTTCCGTTTTTTGAAGTTTTCCGGAATTTGCAGCGTTGTTGGTGCCGCCACAGTTCGTTTCTTACAAAGAAGCCCAGGCAAAATTCACAGGGGATGTAGCACAGAGGGTTCACTTTTTCTGAGGGTGATCGCCAGGGTATTAGTTTACCCTTGTTTTTTTTAAGAACGCGACAGTTGTAATAATAGTTACCAAGGTTCCGCACTCTTTCCAGCAGAAAACGCCTTTCTGCTGAGTTCTTGGGGTTAGACAAAATTTCCACTATTTCAGGTTCCTTCTTATGTTTCGAAAACTGGTGTTTAGCGAGGTTGGTGCTTGGGGAGTTACAGAACTTGCACCAGTTCTCTTTATCGTACACTCTTTTGCCATTTGTATTTGCGGCAATATGGATTCTTATGCCGCTTGGTCGAGTATTGGTCGACGATGAAGGTTTAGATGCTGGCTGGGATGAAGATTTACTCCCGCTTGGTCGAGTGATGCTTCTGGACGATGAAGAAGAGGGTGGCTGTGATGAGGTGTAGAGACCTGCAGCTTTTAGAGATTCAGATGGAATACCTGGTGACCACCTTGCACCTGTTCACACACACACACAAGAACGCATACTTTTATTTTTTTATTCACAACTTACTGAATTTTTTTTAGCTAGAGTCAGAAATATTATTACATATTGCTTATAGCCCAGCAGACAGACAAACTAAAAACAGAGTTCGGAATTGGTGAAACCAAAATGGTCCCACCGCTCGATCACATCTCCGACAATGGCCGATGTCAAAGGTCAGTTTGCCGTGGACCAATAGAATGTACATGGCATAGGCATGTGCAGTCAATCAGTGTAACATTACACATGATTACCCCCACCCCCACACCGTTCATGTTAACTTTATTACTTGCTCAAATTGCTGTCAACATACCTCAGTCTTTAATTACAATGGAATACAACAAAAAATTCCATAACAAAACAAAAACACTTATCAAAGAAAACTTACCTCTTTTTTAGAAACTACATGATTGTTATCCACATGTAATCCTTATTCAACCTTTTTAACGTAATACGAATGCTAATAAAAAAAGGATGAGACTAACTAACCATCAGATTTACGTAGAAAGGGAAAGATGATGGACTCATCGGATTCACTGGTGGTCCCTGGCACTCCACATGGTGCTGTGGCGTCATTGTTGCTCGAGTCAGTGTCATCTTCTGAGCCGGGAAGATAGTCATCGTCCGAGTCGCTGTAAGAAGACCACTCTGGAAACAAACAGATTTAATTAGGCCAAAGAAAAAAACAAGAGCAAAGCTCATACGACTCACATGCATGACCTTGACCTCAATATGACCTTGACTTTCAAGTGACCTTGAAGGTCAAGGTCAAACAACAACATGGCAAATTACACTAAGAACACATTTTTTTGCAACTTTTGCAAATTTTTCCTACCTAAATACACATGACCTTCACCCAAGGTCAAGGTCACCCAAGACAAGACTGTTAATTTTAACAACCAGAAGCACAACAGTGTTTAGTATGAGTTTCTACCAAGAGACAAGGTCAATTTTAGTGGTTCACAGACCTGTTTTGGTCACAATTCAGAGCGGTCAAAGTGACCTTGACCTTGAAGATACGTAACCAAAAGTGTATCAGTATGAAAGAATAACATGTGCCTCACCCAATTAGGAAAGTTTGGAAGAGTTAACTTCCATAGTTAAGGGTCAAGGTCACTTTAAAATATGCATACAATCCAAATTTGAAGGACCCCTGTGACCTTGATCTTGCAGCAAGATCAACCAAACTTATATCAAAAGATAGGGCTTACTTTGATCTATAAACCACGTATAGGTGAGGTAGCCATTATCAATAGCTTGGGAGAAAATTGGGAAAATGTGAAAAATAGCTGTTTTTGAGACAACATTTATGGCCCCTGTGACCTTGACCTTGATGCAAGGTCAAGTTACCATGTATGTTTTTTGAGGCCTTGTCACCATGCACCATCATGCCACATTTGGTGCTGATAGGCCTAATAGTGTCTGAGAAAATTCCAACGTTTAAGTTTTCGGACGGACGGACGGACGGCCGGCCGCCCGGACGACTAGGGTGAGTACATAGACTCACTTTGCTTCGCATGTGAGTCAAAAATACATGTTAAGGTTGTTAAGATACTCTGATCAGAATTCAGGACAACTTGATAAAAACTTGGTATGAATGTAGGTTACACATAGGGATCAATGGAAATGGAAAAGGTGGGGATAGTGTGCACCCCTTCTTCATAAATTTTAGATACCCCATAGACCCAGTGAATGGATACACACACTACCTGCTAACGTAAGGTAGATGAACGCACACACACACAGTTTAATATTTTTCACACAATCATATGAAAGTGTGCACCACTTCATTTTTGCTTCTTTGCCCAGTAGTGTTCTCTTTCAGATATGGCTGACAATGAAGGAAACATAAATTGAAGTTGAAAAAGACGCACAGATTTGTCAGAGCTAACACAATGACTACCTCACAATGTGTGTGTACCACCACAACCTTGGCTTTGGATTAAATACACACATTACCCCACAATGATGTTAAGATGCATGGACACACACACATATGATTAAAAAGCGCTGGTCATCTAAAAACTTTAAAAAAAATGCATATCAGACACTGATCAGAATTCAGGACAATTTGATAAAACTTGGTATGAATGTAGGTTACACATAGGGATCAATGGAAATTGAAAAGGTGGGGATAGTGTGCACCCCTTCTTCATAAATTTTAGATACCCCATAGACCCAGTGAATAGATACACACACTACCTGCTAACGTAAGGTAGATGAACGCACACACACACAGTTTAATATTTTTCACACAATCATATGAAAGTGTGCACCGCTTCATTTTTGCTTCTTTGCCCAGTAGTGTTCTCTTTCAGATATGGTTGACAATGAAGGAAACATAAATTGAAGTTGAAAAAGGCGCACAGATTTGTCAGAGCTAACACAATGACTACCTCACAATGTGTGTGTACCACCACAACCTTGGCTTTGGATTAAATATACACATTACCCCACAATGATGTTAAGATGCATGGACACACACACATATGATTAAAAAGCGCTGGTCATCTAAAAAACTTTAAAAAAAATGCACATCAGACACTGATCAGAATTCAGGACAATTTGATAAAACTTGGTATGAATGTAGGTTACACATAGGGATCAATGGAAATGGAAAAGGTGGGGATAGTGTGCACCCCTTCTTCATAAATTTTAGATACCCCATAGACCCAGTGAATAGATACACACACTACCTGCTAACGTAAGGTAGATGAACGCACACACACACAGTTTAATATTTTTCACACAATCATATGAAAGTGTGCACCGCTTCATTTTTGCTTCTTTGCCCAGTAGTGTTCTCTTTCAGATATGGTTGACAATGAAGGAAACATAAATTGAAGTTGAAAAAGACGCACAGATTTGTCAGAGCTAACACAATGACTACCTCTCAATGTGTGTGTACCACCACAACCTTGGCTTTGGATTAAATACACACATTACCCCACAATGATGTTAAGATGCATGGACACACACACATATGATTAAAAAGCGCTGGTCATCTAAAAACTTTAAAAAAATGCACATCAGACACTTACAAAACACTTTTCAGTCAGGTAAGACCAAAGGACATTACACTCAATGAACTAATGTGTTTCTGAGAGTTCAATGACCCATCAATTCAAAGCAAATAATTATACTAGGTACCGGCAGTGCTATCAGCAGCAGTGCGGGAAAGGCAAAACTTGAGTGAAATATGGCACTTTTCAACTTACTCTGCTTCAGCAATTACTAACCAAATTTTAAAAAAAATGGTATCAAAATAAAGATCATTTTTTCAATCTTTTATTAATGTGTCTTGTTTTGTCAAATATGAGTGTGTGAGAGAGAAATTTAATTCCAAACTTGACCACGGTCGGCAAATCCCTCGGTGGCTGACGCTCCTTTTCTCGCGTTGCTTTGAACCACGATCTACAGCTGTTGGGGAAATTCTTTTCTGCTTGACCCCACAACCTTCAAATTAGCATATAATTACCATATTTTGGTTCATCTCTTCCTGTAGATTGTTTTCGTATAAGTTTTATTCCCAAAGAATGGATGGAAAATTTTGAACTTTTAGTTCAAAACTATTGCTTGTTTTTAAACCTTTGTATCTCACAAACCGTACAAAATACACTGCAAGTCTTATAGTGCGCTGGAAAGCTTGTTTTCTGCTGAAAACAGTGATATACGAAACTAAGAGGTCAGGTCAATGGGAGCCAATCGCAAGCCGGGAAAGCCGACCTTCACATTCAAACCACACACATGTTCGCATGTCAACAATGGCGAATCGAGGTTCAAATGCTGCGATTGAGAACAGTACAGATTACCCTTGGCTCAACGCATTCAGGCCTTTCATCGGTAAATATTGTTTTGTTTTGTTGTATTAAAGTTATCTAAAGAAGCTTAGGCCTATATTTTGTTTCTCTTGTCTGTATCTTCGTGTAGATTGTAAATCAAAGTGGTGAAGTGGACCGGTCTGAAATTGTACTGTGTTTCGCTCATACGCTACTGGTGTCGAAGCTTTTTATTTTTCTTGCTGTCTTTCCTGTTGACTTTATGTACTTTGGTTGATACTTTGAACTTATTTGATAGTATTTTTGTCATTATTGTAACAGGATGGCACATTTAAGCGTAGATATTGACTGTTGTGTACGAAAGTGTTAGACCGGAAGTAAGGCGTCGAAGGTTTCAAAGAATAACTCAGTCAGGTTTCGTTTTCTACTATTTGGCTTTTTTCGTGTTGTAGCCTGAAAGAAATAATTCTTTACGTGAAAAGTGCACCTTGTTTACACGCAATTGCTTCTCAGATATAGTTTTAGAAGTGCAAAAGTCCACATTTAAGTGCTCTCTCTCTCTCTCTTTTAAAAAAAAATTTTTAGAGCAAAAGTGAAGTAACTATTATCATAGAGTTCAAAACAAAACACAGATGAGACAAACCATTTGATTTAAAGATGTCAATTTACTCATGAGTTTTGTTTTTATTTTATTCAGAAGATGACAACTTTGATCGACTAAGCAGATGGATGTCAAGCGCAGGACGAGGAAGAAAAGTTGCCCTCCCCAAGCATCAAGTCCTTACAAATCGTCTCCTCATCCAACTTGATCAGTTGCGGCTTCAGCTTGGGAAATCATGGGAGGATATGGAGACTCTGTTTTCTTCCATCTGTGACAACAGTCTTCTTCTTCATACAACCCTGAAGGAAGAGGTCAGGCGTGCAAACAAACAAGCTGCTGAAGTCCACTCTAGTGAAGGTGATATTGTTGCATTTGTGTATGCTGATGTGGGCGAGGAAATTAATACCAGAAACATTGGGCCCTTCTTGCAGAAGTTGTGACTTACAAGACGCCATCTTCTGTCTCCTGACTCTCTGTGTGACCTGCCCAGCCCTACAGAACTAGTGACAAATGGGACACTAATTGACTTACTCATGTTCCAGAAAGACGAGAGGCATACTTTGTGCAGGCAGTGGTTTACACATGTTGGACTTAACATTTCAGACTTGTCTGACAAGCAGCTTAGAGCAAGACTCGACAAAGTACGCAAACCATATGACACTTTCTCTAAAAGTCTGCACAGAGGCAACAACGAGGCGAAGCTGAAAGACTATTTATTTCAACAGCAGTCTCATTTTCCCCTGGTATCTGCGATGCCTACTGTCCCGTCTGTTGTGCCTTGTGCAATAGAGAATGCACCTGCAACACCCCCAGCTGACCATCCAACCGGAGATGAATTGACTCATCTAAAGATTGCATCAAGTGGCAGGCAGTTAGCTGCACTACGCAGGAGCAATGAAGAGCTCAGTGGGAGTCTGTTGGAAGCAAAGAACCGAGAGATGATTTACAAGGACCTTCTCAAAGAGAAAACTCAAAGCGTAACCATCTTGCAGGCAGACTTGACAAAACTTCAAGGCAAAGCTGAACGTAGTGCATCTCACATAAAATGTGTGGAAACCCAGTTGTGCAGTGCCAAGGAGTACATCGGCAAAATTCGGCAAACAAACTTTTACAAGAGACTGAAAAGGCAGGAAACCAACTTAAAAAAGAGAGAAGAAAATCTGAAAGATCATGAGGATGGTGGGTGCATTCAAACAATTGAGCGTCTGAAGCACAAACTCAAGTTGTGTCAGACTGCTAATTCAAGTCTGAGAGCCAAATTGAACAGTGTGAAGGAGAAGCGACAACAAGACTTGGACAGACATAATCAGCTGACTGCTGATCTTCTTGAAGAAGCTGTAGTACATACTGTGAAGACAACAGAGGAGGGCCCCAGGAAGAAATTCACGCATGATGTCATCAAAACTACCATTGGACTCATTTCTTGTGGGGTTTCTGCAAAGAACAGTGGCCATGTCATCCAAACAGTTGCGCGCAATCTGTTCCACACCGATATCGACGACAAAGATGTACCATCTGAACGCACATCTCTGCGGTTTGCGGATCAAGGGCACTACCTGGCTAAATACCATGTTGCCGAGACTGTGCTTGACTCTGACAATTTTGATATTCATTTTGACGGAACAACACGGGACCACCGGAAATATGTGGGTCAACAAGTGACCACAAGTGCAGGGTCCCTCAGCTGTGGATTCACAGAGGTAGCTACAGAAGACGCCAAGACTCTTGTGGATGTTACCGTCAGTCTCCTCCAAGAAGTGGCGCAAGTCTACGACAAAGACGACACAGAACGCTGCTTCAAAGCAGCTCTGCAGAAGTGTTCAGGACTGATGTCTGACAGAGCCGCTCCAAACAAGCTCATGAAGAAAGACTTCAACGACCTCAGAAAGGCAACCCTGGGGACAGAGGAGGATCTCCAGTTCCTGTACTGCAACGCCCATTACTTGCTTGGACTTGGTGAGTAAACACATTTCACAGCTTTGTACATGTGTTTCACTGTATCAGTGTCTGTGTCTATTATAAAGGTTAACCTCTATGCAGAGTGTGCTGTAAATGTAATGTGTAAATGATACATTTTTAAGTCTGTATTTTAAACTGTGTGTTTGTTCTGTATTACTATCTAGTATCACTTTGTATCTCTACAATGTCAGCAAATGTGTGTGAATCACTGAATGCTGTATCTTATATTCTTAATTCTGACTGTTTCAGGCACAAGTGCAGAGAAGTCACTGAAAGAACTACAGACCGAGTGGGGGCAGCAGCGTATTGGCCGAGACAACGCAGCTCAGTTTGGACATTGGCAGGCAAAGGAGGCAGCAGCTGTTCGCTATGTGCGGATGGCCTGCGAGGTTCTAGGACCCAGGGGCGATGATCAATGTGGCTGCAGAGATGCATGGCTTGCATACTGTGAGATGACCAACAAGACGTCTACTGTGCCAAGCTTCAAATCTAACCGGTTTAACAGCATCTTTTATGGTGCAACAAAGCTGCTGGCACACCGTGACGACATCATAGAGTTCCTGTCAGATTACATGCCGAGCAGGAACCAGAAGCTGGAAAGTGTGTTGAAGGATGCCCAGAGTGAAGAGGTGAACGTTTTTGTTGCCACGCTTGCCATGGTCTACGAGAGGATCACAGGACCTTACTGGACTCTACTGTGTGCTGGGGAGACGAGCTATGCAGAGTTTTTCTTGCCTGTTGTGGAGCTGCACGCACAGCTGAGAGAGTGGAGAGATGACAGTGCCTCCATTTTCAGCCCCCATGTGCCATCACTCTTCAGTATCCAAGTACCAGACGCATCGTCACTTGCAGCACTCCTAGATCTGGATGAGGCGACACAACAGAAAGTGCAGCGTGCCTTCAGCCACTTCTGTGTCAACTTTGTTGCTGTCACTGAGCGACAGTTGGACGACTTCCTGCCTGGTGGCCGATACCATGCTGTTCAGGATCCACAAGTGTTGGAGCGGCTGCGGCATTCACACATCACCAACCTCTTGGGAGAAGCCTGCTTTGGGGATCTCGATATTTCCATTTACACGCACCGCAACTCCTCAGTCCACCACCACAGCACTCTGACCATGTTGAAACGGAACAAAACAATGAAGGCTTGGTTCAACCAGAAGTCCAATGAGGAACAAAGGCAACTTCTTCTGAATGCATCCAGTAGTGGTCCTGAAATGCGAAAGCGTCACCGAGAGAATGACAGAGAGGTGAAAGCCAGCAAAAGACAGAAGCTACAGCTTCAGCAGCAGCGGACAGAGGCAGATCGACAGAAGAAGGCAAGGGAGAAGGCAGATATTGCTCAAGAGATCCGTCAAGATGGGGGAGCCTGCAGCAGTGCTGGTGATGTCGACAGGCTGCTAGAACGAAAAGCTCTGCAAAGAGAAAAACTGGCTGCTCTGAAGACCCAGATTCGCTTTTTCCGGCATGTCCTGGGATTCAAGTCTGAGCTTCTGAAGCTCACACAGGACCTTCCAGGCCTGGAACAGTCTCTGAAGGAGTTCCTTGCGTCCCAGGACCCATTCCCAGAACACAGGGACAGGGTGGACAACAACCTTGATGAGGAAGACGAGCCATCAGAGTCCGACTCCTCTGCTTCAGAGCATGAGAACGACCAGCGAGTAGATAGCGACGGGTTTTCATTTGCCCAGACAGGTCAGACAGTGGCAGTGTTCTACGATGAAACATTTCATGTGGGCACTGTTACAAACATTCTAAGCGCAGATGAGGCAAAAGTAAACTTTTTAAAGAAGAGCTCTCTGGACAACAACAGATTTTCTTGGCCAGCCAAAGAAGACAGTGACACCGTCAGCAGTGTGTTTGTGTTTGCATGGGACTTTTTGTTAGAACCGATCTCCACAAATGCACGGATGTGGCATGTCCCAAACAGCACTCTCCAGGAACAATATAACTTGTATGTGGAGAAGTACTGTTGATAAGTAAAACCAGGCAGATCACAATCAGTGAGTAAGTGGATTTCTGTCATTTGTGATTCAGTTTCGTTACAGAAGGTCTTTACTTTTTTCTGATATTTTTAAGAATTAACTTTCAAAAGTGGTGTGTTCAATTTCCACAAAAGAGATGTATCCAAGAGTATGTTGCATTTTGTGACTGCTGTCAAAATTTGATGCATATTTGTCCAGTAGTTCAAAAGTTACAGGCAGTTAAAGTTTGCATATTTCAGGGTTCCTCCGATCTTCATTTCCGCCTGTCAAAATGGTGAAATTCCTGATTTTGGCTCCCTCATTGTGACTGAATGAAGACAACCACATGTCTGTAATTGAAGATTTCTTAAGTATATACTATTGAGAGTAGAAATCAGAAGAATTAATGTGTTTTGATGTCTTTTTGTTTGTTAAAAAAATTCCTAAACGTGCCCAATTATCAATTTTCTGCCATTTGCCACGCCCCCAAATAGCCTTTTTTTCAATATTGACAGCTTCAGTACAAGTGTATCTCTACATCCTATCCTATTTCATTGATATTTTTGTGTTCTGCAGGCACATGTTAGCAAGATAAACTTGTTTAAGATGGGCATTTACTTAGTACTCAAATGGTGTGTGACCTCAAAAATGGAGAAAATGTGAATACGCACCGCTTAACGCTAACTGTAAACTTTAAAAATCAGATATCTCAGGAAGTATTTGAGATAGAACCTTACTTTTTGTTTTGTTATTCTTGTTTTATACAGAAGAATAAGAACATCTCAAAACATTAGGAGATTTTTCAGACTCATTTTTTGACTGCCGGTACCTAATTATACATGGGTGAAACCTGGCAGCTGTTGTTGTATATATAGCTCTTTCAGAATATAAAAATGCCTGGGATCCTGAAAAGTTTCACACCTGATTATACAAAATAATATAGAAAAGATGAAGGCCTCACCTCTAGCAGGTTCAGCTGGTTGACGAAATCCTCGCCTTCCGTCGCTGGTCTTTGGCCTGGCACCCTGCCCTGGACTGCGTGAAGACTGAGGTGGGCATCCCTGGCGCCCAGGGAAGTCCCTTCTGTCGTTGCCACGGTGACCACCCCGGCCCCCACTGTCCTCTCGGTTCCTGTCGCAGTCACCGCCTGACCTCCAGCCGGTCTTGACAAAGCGGACCTCGTCCTCTCTCTCCTGGTTTCTCTCTCGCTGTCTGCCCTCTCGCTCTCGGTACCTTTTTTTTCCCTTATCTCTGTCTCTTCCTCCGTCTCTATCCCTTCCTGCGTCTATGTCTCTGTCTCTGTTCCTCCCCCTTCCTTCGTCTCTGCCCCGACCTCTGTCTCTTCCGCTGTCACTGTCCCCCTCCGAATCTCTATCTTTCCTCTCTTTGTCTGGGTCGTCCTCTCTGCTCCTGCTCTCTCTCGGGCTGCGGTCACGGTCTCTCTTCTCTCGCTCAAACTGATCTTGGTCACGGTCTCGTTCTTGGCCGGAAGACCTCTCCCTGTCTGTGCGAACGGGATCTCTGTCTCTGTTGTCGTCCCTGCTGCATCTGTCTCGCCCACTGTCTTTGTCTCGTTCCTTCTCTCTGCTCCTGTCTCTCTCCTTGTCCCTCTCCTTCTCTTCTTTCAGCTTATCCTCTCTGGGTGATCGTGACCTTCTTGCCCTCTCCTTGGACCTTGACCTGCATGACCTTTCGCTGCGGTCGCTGTCTCCAGGGGAGCAGCTCTGAGAGCGCCTCATCCTGCTGGACTCCGAGTCCCTGGACTTCTCATCCCTATCTCGGCCTGCAAATAAGAAAGAAAATACAATGAACATAGCACAATTGAGTTTTTCAAATTCACTTTGTCCCTTTCTGAGAATTTGCTTTACCCCTCTATCTGTTGATCCAGACATGGGATGATACAACGACACGTCTTATTCTACGATCGATAGACAAGGGGTTAACCTTCGCAATACCCGCTAAAAAACTTACGCGCAGTACCTCGTGGGTGCAAAACAACCCATGGTTTTTACATAGGCACTAACTTAATAGGCACTAAGGCCGTAGGACATTATGTACTAAATGAACTAATGTGTTTCTGAGAGTTCAAATACCCATCAATTCAAAGCAAATAATTATACATGGGTGAAACCTGGCAGCTGTTGTTGTATATATATATATATAGCTCTTTCAGAATTTAATAATGCCTGGGAACCTGAAAAGTTTCACACCTGATTATACAAAAGAATACAGAAAAGATGAAGGCCTCACCTCCAGCAGATTCGGCTGACTGATGAAATCCTTGCCTCGTACCCTGCCCTAGACTGCGTGAAAGCTCAGGTGGGCGTCCCGGACGCGCATTGAAGCCAATGGTGTTGGTCCTATTGTCCGTTTTGTTCACCTCTTCCACTTGTACAATGCCGTCACTAGGAGTTTCTGCCACCACACAGAAAAAATGTTATGTGAAAACTTTTTTTTTTCAGGCAATTTTCACTGAATTTCAGGCAGCTATTCGTTGAAGGTTTACATTTTGTATTGTTTGTATGTTCGTCTTATTTGGGGCGAATACGGAAACCCTGTTATTGATATTTAATCTCTCACCTGTAGTCAAACGCTCCTTATTCATATATGTATATGAGGCCATCCACGATACTGGGCATGGCTTCCATGTAATTTACACAATGTGTAATCACAGGTGTGATTTTGGAGAAAACACTTATTGGCTGTTAATAATGCCATTCTTTTATTATGCCCTTCTCATATATTGTAGCTTTATATGTGATCCAGTTCAAAGTTGTTTGCTATAAAATTGTTTTGGTGACAGAGAATCAACTTGGAAACCATGTAACCAACATCATGATCAGCACTTGCGTCAACAAAAACCCATTTTTCAGCCAAACTGTTTCAAGCATCTAAATTCCACTATCATATCATGTCCCAGCTGCCATAAACCCCAAACATCTGTGTACCAAATCAGTTTCCCAGTATCATGGACGGCCACATAATTATACAAACTTCCACATAAAGAAGAAATGCTCACAGTCACAGCGCTGTGAATGTAAAGTCTGAAATGTTTTTGTTCTTCTGAAATGTGTTTTGCGAAGCTTACCTGCTGTAGCTTTGAGCTGATTCAAAGCCAGCTTCAGAAGCATGCTGCCTCTGCTATTGGGGGGAAACTTCTGCGACATTTCAAACCTGAAAAAAACAAACCAGTACTGAGTACATGTACAACAGAAACAAACCAATTGAGCAACTAGTTCCTGAAGGGCTTCTGAAAGGGCCATTTCACTGGTAGACGTTTGCGAGGAGAAGGAAGAAGGAAAAGATAGAGAAGAAGAAGGAAAAGACGAAGACTGAACAGGGGGAGAAGAAGATAAAATGGAAGAAAGAGAAGAAGATGGAAGAAAAGGAAGAAGACAAGAAAAGAACAACTTTACAGGACGGGAACCCAGTTTCCGTGCAAACGCTATTTTCGGGTTGCAGTCTATTCTGCCAAGGATTTTGACGTCATTGGTGACGAAGTTTAACGCAGGAGTGGTCAGACGAGATCTGTGCCAAAAATCACGGACGATGCCGATCAACTGATAACGATTTTGTTTTCTTGAATCTCTCCGAGCGAAAATGGAGCATTTTTCCTAAGGCACTATTTTGAGAATCTTTGACAGCCTCACTTGCGATCCAGACGCACGTTTGAAAATCTTACATGTTGTCGTCTGCTACTGCATGATCTAAATGATTGGGAAAGTGCCTCATTTTGATTGAAAATCAGCTCAGTTTGTTAAGAAAAATCGTAACACCAGTAATACGTCTTATATCCGTGGACGGGCAACCCCGTGCGATAAAGTGACCAAATGAACGAAACCATTTGCGGATTCACCATTTGGGAATACGCGTTGCCTTTGCGACCGATACCTAAAACTTTTCAAACAAGAGCTATTGAACGGAAGAGTAAAGACGTGTTCGACTCTTCATGACATCAAGCAGGTCAAAAATCGGTAAATTAAATCGATTTTCTAATAAAAGTTTCAGTTGCACGGAAACAGGGGACGGTTTGAAGAAGTGGCCATTGTCACATGCTTCGTTCTTTCCCGTACATTTCTGCTTCTTGATCATGCCGAGTCTAAATTTTGGTCTCGTCCGTTTCTGTTTTGATTGAACTTAACAAGCCGCATATATTTTGAAAGGAAGCTTTTCAAGCTTCAATGAAAGGTGACGAAAACCCTTATTAGCACGGAAACCGGGTCTCCGAGTATAGATCTACAACAAACTTTTACAAAGTCGAGACAACAGAAGTCTTCTGAGAAGAATTTCAGCTGACGCCAAATATATGACCACTAACTGTCTACAGTGCCGACATGGTGAAACCATTCTGAAATTCTGAAAACTGTCTGGTGTACAAATAAAGGTTTGGCACAAACTTACCTCAATGAGTCTGCCGCAGTGAACAAAATACAAATGGCGTCACGCACATGCCTGAACTTGTCCACTTGCGCATGCGCCGAAGGACGTGATGTCACCATGACGTCACCTCATTATCTTCTCCAATAAAAACTGTGTGTGCAGCTGAAATCACCCACTGTGTGTGTGTGTAGGCACGGGTTCCCGGGCGTTACTATGGGGTATTGCAGATAATCATATAAAACGCATCACAATGATATTTGTAAGCGGTCTAAGGGGTTTGCCTTGTGGGGAATAGGAAAAAATACCCCATAAATTTTTGATACCCCTTAGGCCCGGTGAAAAGGTGTACACACTACCTCATAACGTAAGGTAGACAAACCCACGCTTGCACACACACACACACACACACACACACACACACACACACACACACACACAGCTTTTAAGCTACCAATTCTCCCACAATGAGAATCTATGTTTGTAATTCTTAACCAGACGGGTTCAATGAGTCCTACATTTCGACACTATGAGTTATTTCTATAGTAATATGCTGACAGTTAGCAAAAAAACAGACATGTCGAGAAAAAAGATATCAAGCATGAGCCTTTTAGGCGAATGCTGATATCGTTTGTGAGATATTTTTTTAATTTTTTTTTAAATTTTTTTCTGTCTTTCTTCGCTTTATCTTGTTGAACAGAGAGCGACAGATTGAGAACCGACTCCAGACAGATAGAAAATGACGTAAAGATACATTTAACGTAAAGTGAGTGACGCAATTTCACTTGATTTTTCCGAACTTAGATAATTTAGATTTCAAGTGAGCGGGTCGGCATTGCACACTCAGTCTCAGAGGATGGGCGGTGCCTTGCTGTTCCGTAAAGCACCCACTGACAAAACTTGCTTTTCGGTATTTCTTAGATGAAGAGAGAATTATCTGACAGCATTTGAAGTGTCATTCTTTAGAATAAATCAAGCTGATATTGTTGATTTAATTTTTACTTTTATCTTGTTAATTTTTAGCGTGATAAACAAAAAGGGTCCCTGCCTGAACGTTATAACATTTAGAGGGTCACCTAGAATCCGTCCTGATTGGTCAAAAAGCCATATGGGGCACTGAATTGGTAATAGCAATTGATATAATTCACTGCCTGCTTGGTATTTTTCTGATGTTACACTTTTGTTGCTGAAGTAATCGATTACATTTACATGTTTCTTATAAGGCCAAAAAAAAAAATTGTCTGTTTAGGGTAACATGACCAAAAAAAGTAGGGTCGGTAGGTAGGTAGGTTTTTTTTTTTTTTTTTTTTTTTTTTTTTTTTTTTTTTTTTGTAAATGCTATGTTGGCTGAACATTCACTTCTTATATTTGATGAATACATGTTTCAAAACTAACGTATAAATAAAACAGAGAGAAAGGGAGAGAAAGAAACGCCAAATGTCTCTTTTTAGCATTTTTACCTCTTTTTTTTTCTTCTTTTTTTTTTAAATCAAAAAAAAATTTTTGGGTCGGCGCCAAATCGATAGGGTCGGTCGGGTTACCCTAAACAGACAAATTTTTTTTTTTGGCCTAATGTCTGAATAAATTTATTTTTCTTCTGTTACAGATTACCTTCACATAGTCATCGCAGACCCCGACAGTGTTAGAATCAAGGCTGAATGACGTAAACGTGAGTTTGACGTAATATCCTGTGGCACGTGTGATGACGTAGACACAGTCTAGGTTTTCAGGATAGACATTCGGTGATTCAGGGGACATAATCGTACCGCTGGAGCTTGTGAAGGTTCTTCTGCACTCTGATAGACACAACACAATGATGACGATCAAAATCAACATCCTACCATGATCATCATCGAATTTAATTTTCAAAATAACTCCTATATTTTGTAGCTGAACTTATCTTTTGCCTTCTGTGTTTTGTAAAAAATACAGGTAGTATCTGCAGTATAATAATATAAGTATAAGAGTTCTCCATGTGGTAATATATTACTATTGGTAGTAGTAGTAGTAGCTGTAGTGGTTATCGTAGTACTTGTAGTAATAGTAGTAACGATTTGCTATTGGACTTTACTGAAGATTAGTTTTGTCCTTGAGTTATATGCCTTGAATCACTCAGGGACCTTCGACTCAATAACTATTTCGAAGTCAATTTAAGATTGAATATTGACTGCCAGGAAAATGTGTTGCACTGTGTCAGTGCATTTGGGCTTATGAACAAAGGTAGAACTTTGTCAGCAGGTTGTCTTTGATAGACTTGTGTCTCGCTGTTTTAAGGCATGTCTGTAAGATTATGAGGGGAGCTTTGACAGCCAGAGTTTATTTCCTTGGTATTGGTGTGTTTTGTTAATGTATGACGTTTTTCTATTCTCACTGAAAATAAATTATATTAAAATGTTGCTTTGTTGGGCTGATGTACATATTGCAGTATTTCGACACTCATGGAAAAATATCTTTTGTATGTTAATTTCTAAGAGGCAATTTATCATGCTCGTATGTAGCATTGTTTGTATTAAATGTCCTTTTAAAATATTACCATTTACACTAAAAATTTGACAAAACTGGTTAGAGCATGGTTCGATTTGCAAGAAACATACGCTGCATTGCTATTTACATACAGTGGAACGCCCCTTTTAATACCTCCTTAAGGCTGAAATAATCTTAGAGAGAAAGGAGTCCTAAAATAGTGGTAAATTTACAGAGAATTAGAGAAAACCAAATCTTAACAAGTCGCGTAAGGCGAAAATACACCATTTAGTCAAGCTGTCGAACTCACAGAAAGAAACTGAACGTAATGCAATTTTTCAGCAAGACCGTATACTCGTAGCATCGTCAGTCCACCGCTCGTGGCAAAGGCAGTGAAATTGACAAGAAGAGCAAGGTAGTAGTTGCGCTGAGAAGGACAGCACGCTTTTTTGTACCTCTCTTCGTTTTAACTTTCTGAGCGTGTTTTTAATCCAAACATATCATATCTATATGTTTTTGGAATCAGGAACTGACAAGGAATAAGATGAAAATGTTTTTAAGTTGATTTCAAAAATTTAATTTTGATAATAATTTTTATATTTTTAATTTTCAGAGCTTGTTTTTAATCCAAATATAACATATTTATATGTTTTTGGAATCAGAAAATGATGAAGAATAAGATGAACGTAAATTTGGATCGTTTTATAATTTTTAATTTTTTTTTTACAATTTTCAGATTGTTAATGACCAAAGTCATTAATTAATTTTTAAGCCACCAAGCTGAAATGCAATACCGAAGTCCGGCCTTTGTCGAAGATTGCTTGGCCAAAATTTCAATCAATTTGATTGAAAAATGAGGGTGTGACAGTGCCGCCTCAACTTTTACAAAAAACCGGATATGACGTCATCAAAGGTATTTATCGAAAAAAAGAAAAAAAAGTCCGGGGATATCATTCCCAGGAACTCTCATGTAAAATTTCATAAAGATCGGTCCAGTAGTTTGGTCTGAATCGCTCTACACACACACACACGCACAGACACACACACATACACCACGACCCTCGTCTCGATTACCCCTCTATGTTAAAACATTTAGTCAAAACTTGACTAAATGTAACAAGTCGCGTAAGGCGAAAATACAACATTTAGTCAAGTAGCTGTCGAACTCACAGAATGAAACTGAACGCAATGCAACGCAGCAAGACCGTATACTCGTAGCATCGTCAGTCCACCGCTCATGGCAAAGGCAGTGAAATTGACAAGAAGAGCGGGGTAGTAGTTGCGCTGAGAAGGATAGTACGCTTTTTTGTACCTCTCTTCGTTTTAACTTTCTGAGCGTGTTTTCAATCCAAACATATCATATCTATATGTTTTTGGAATCAGGAACCGACAAGGAATAAGATGAAAGTGTTTTTAAATTGATTTCGAAAATTTAATTTTGATAATAATTTTTATATATTTAATTTTCAGAGCTTGTTTTTAATCCAAATATAACATATTTATATGTTTTTGGAATCAGAAAATGATGGAGAATAAGATGAACGTAAATTTGGATCGTTTTATAAAAAAAAAAAATTATTACAATGTTCAGATTTTTAATGACCAAAGTCATTAATTAATTTTTAAGCCACCAAGCTGAAATGCAATACCGAAGTCCGGGCTTCGTCGGAGATTACTTGACCAAAATGTCAACCAATTTGGTTGAAAAATGAGAGCGTGACAGTGCCGCCTCAACTTTCACGAAAAGCCGGATATGACGTCATCAAAGACATTTATCAAAAAAATGAAAAAAACGTCTGAGGATATCATATCCAGGAACTCTCATGTCAAATTTCATAAAGATCGGTCCAGTAGTTTAGTCTGAATCGCTCTACACACACACAGACACACACACACACACACACACAGACAGACAGACACGCACACATTCACCACGACCCTCGTCTCGATTCCCCCCTCTTAGTCAAAACTTGACTAAATGTAAAAAGAAGCTTGTATGACCAGTATATCTGTTCTGCGCGAACTTAGAATCCGGTTTCATTCTAGAATGGACCGGGTCCAGGTTGGAATTCTAACCCTGCGCAAGTACAGGGGTGCCATTCTAGAATGAAACCCTTGTTGCTGGTCCATTCTAGAATCGGCCGTGCGCAAGGTTGGAATTTGGGTCCAAGTTGGAATAGTCATTTCAGTTAGACTATCACACAGCCAAAGCCACAAATGTGGATTTTCTGTTTGTTTTTGTTTTTTGTGTGTTTGGTTGGGGTTTTTTTCTCTGGTTTTTTATACTTTACTCAAAGACATCGTGAATTGGGATTGTGATGTCAGTTCTGAAAGTGATTACGATTTTGAGAGACACTCAGCACTGATCGCTACGAACGGAAATTTCCGGACTGACAGTGTTTTGCCGATCTCGCTTGTAACTTTTAATCTTATTCATATACATGAAGTTGGTCTTCTGAATTGTGAAGATATAATGTCAACTCTTTTTTAAAACCTGTGACAACAGGTCTATAACTCACTCTGTCCTTCTGTTGGTCTGTCTGTCGGTTAGTCGGTCTGACCGTCTGTCTGTCTGTCTGTCAAAAAAATTGTCAAAAAACCGGACATTTCCGAGAGGGAGACAGCGCTGACATTGCAAGCGGCCGCAACCGGCTCTCATCACAAAAACAACTGCCCTGCAAACAATACCGCCCTGGTAGTCCCCCTTGCTATGGTCTGCCTCTGTTTATTGCGTACTCAGGAGTGTCAACTTTCTTGACATGACATGACATCGCAAGATCGCCAAAGGATTTTTTTCAGGGGTAGACAAATCAGCCCCATTTTATCAAAGGGAAGGTGCAGGTGGAGATAATTCAAGGGAAGACAACTCTGTCTTACCTACAAACATTACGGCCCCCTTTATTCAAGGGTTTCATTCTAGAATGGCACCCCTGTACTTGCGCAGGGTTAGAATTCCAACCTGGACCCGGTCCATTCTAGAATGAAACCGGATTCTAAGTTCGCGCAGAACATATCCATAAATGGTTTACAGAAATTGGAACAAAAAATATGTTTTGGAATTATCGAATGTTTAAAGATATTTTTGCATGTGAAGACTATGTCACACACCTGCCATACCAGCAATGTGTTTCAATGATGAAGTTTAGAACATTAAACAACAATTTGCCTGTACAGAAAGAACGTTATCTTAACATCCCGAGGTCAGAAAGAACTTGCACCAAATGTGTATCACAAGACATAGGTGATGAATTCCATTATTTATTTGTCTGTGATTTTTTCAAAGAAGAAAGAGCTGAGTTGTTACCACCTTACTATTGGAAAAAACCTAATGCACTTAAATTTAAAAAGTTGTTTGCTACTAAGAAAAAGAAATTGCTAAAGAATATTTTGGACTTTATTAATAGAATTTGTAACAGTTTTTCATAATTTTTTATTTTTTTATTTTTTTTATTTACTATATTAGCATATATCATGATTGTATTGATTGTATTTATTGTTCAAAATGGGTTATGGACTAATAAAACTTGAACTTGAACTTGATGATCAGTTGTTTTTTGAGATGTTATTGATGGAAATAAGAGGTAGATGCATTTCATATTCCTCATATAAAAAAAAGGAAAATAACAGAACAGAAAAAGATCTTCTTTTTCAAGTATACACTTTGGAAAGTAATTTGACAGAGTATAATATACAACTATTAGAGCAAACACGACAGGAGTTAAGTCAAATAAGGCAGAAAAAAGTAGATGGTATGATAATTAGATCCCGTGCTAAGTTGATTGGTGAAGGGAAAAAAATACAAAATATTTTTGTAATTTGGAGAAAAGACAGTTTGCCCAGAAGTCCATGTGTTTTTTGCAGAAAGATGATGGTGAAGTTATTCATGATAATGCTTTGATTGTTAAAGAAGCACAGACCTTTTATGAGGAGTTATATGCTTCAAGAGAAGCCGAACTGGTAAATCAAGAGATTGATGAAAACCTGGCTCATCCTGTATTAACAGATGCTGAGAGTAAACAATTGGAAGGTAGACTTACTCAATGTGAGCTACTCAAAGCTGTGAAAAAAATTAAACAACGACAAAAGCCCAGGATCAGATGGGTACACTGCGGAATTCTTCAAGTTTTTCTATTCCGACTTAGGAAAGTTTATGTTACGGTCTATGAATTGTGGATTTGAGAAAGGAGAAATGTCGGTGACTCAGAGACAGGGCGTTATAGTATGTATTCCAAAGGAAGGAAAAAATAAAACACTTTTGAAAAATTGGAGACCAATTACTCTGTTAAATACGGTTTATAAGATTGCATCAACGTGCATTGCAGAACGGTTTAAACGTGTTTTGCCAAATTTGATTCATGATGACTAAAAAAGCTTCTTGAAAGGAAGATATATTGGTGAAAACGTCAGATTAATATATGATACCCTGTTCTACTCAAATAAACATAATATACCTGGCCTACTTTTGATGGTCGACTTTGAAAAGGCTTTCGACAGTGTTGCCTGGTCATTTATTGAAAAAATCTTTGAGCAAATTCAACTTTGGAAATGACATGAAACGATGGATTTTTACTTTTTATTGCAAAATTAAGTCCTGTGTTTCAGTTAATGGTCGGTATTCAGCATGGTTTAATGTAGGTCGAGGCACCCGGCAAGGGGATCCACTGTCACCTTATTTATTTTTGATTTGTGCCGAAATATTGTCTCTTATGGTACGCCAGAACAAAAAGATTTGTGGTATGAATATTCTTGGCGAAAATATTTTATTGTCACAATTCGCCGATGATACCAGTCTGTTTCTTGATGGTACAGAGCAATCATTTTGCGAAAGTATAAAAGTGTTACAACATTTTGCATCACTATCAGGTCTGAGAATGAATTATGATAAAACAATTGTAGTTTGGTTAGGACCTTTAAAGTTTTGCAAAAGAAGATTTTTGCCTGATATGAATTTTACCTGGAACCCGGATAATTTGAAAGCACTTGGTGTTATTTTTCAGTAAATGTATCCGAGGTTGTTTTTCTTAACTATAGAAATAAGTTAAAGGAAATTCAAAAACTTCTGAATTCATGGACCAGAAGGAACCTGACACCTTTTGGTAAAATAACAGTTCTAAAAACCTTGGCTATTTCCAAATTGACACATTTGTTTACGAATTTACCTGATCCAGACGAACAGTTTATGATGGAGTTAAATAATATTTTTTTCAAATTTCTTTGGGATGGAAAAAGAGATAAAATTAAAAGAACTACGGTCACCCAATCCTATGAAGATGGAGGATTAAAGATGGTTAACGTGAAATGTTTTCTGTCATCTCTAAAAATTGTTTGGTTAAAAAGAGTTGTTGGCCTTACGGGATTAATATCAAGATTATTGTTTAAAGCATGTCCATCTGTTATAACAATTAACATGAGAGGAGAGGAGTTTGCAAATGTTTTGATGCAGAGAATGGAAAACCCGTTTTGGACCGATGTTTTTAAACATTATAAGAAACTACATGGAAAATGTGACCCTACAACCTTTAACGATTTTGTATCAGAATGGTTACATTATAATGTTAATATTCGCAGAGATAAAAAGACAGTGTACATTCAAAACTGGATTGACAATGGAATTGCTCAGATTGGTCATATTTTGGGACAAAATGGATGTTATGGAGTGGTATAGCCCGGTTTTTAGACAATCATAAATGCCTCTACACAACTCTATAAATTTAGTATTTGTTTACAGACTTGAATGTAATCTGAAAAGTTGTCCGCTACCGTAGCTTACAAGGCACAAGCGCACACGCACTCACACACGCAAAAACCTGGTGTTAAATGGATCTTGACACTGCCAAGACTAATTATTATTAGTTTACAAAGCTTTTTACATCACAAAATCATTTCCGGCTTCGACCAGTACCCTAGGCCGACAACACCGCAAGAAACTCTACAGTCCAAGACGCAGACACCTTTTGGCTCAAACAAAGCAGCTTAACAGGTAAGACGAATAGGTATTCTACTGTACGTTACCCTACTGCCATCTTTCGGCTTTCAAGATGTTGGTATGGCTGTAAGTCCTTCAGACGACTGACAAGGATGCACCAGTCCTCACGACACCGCGACCATTGCTTGACGTAGTCCTTGATCCTTCCAGTTCGTCTCGGCGGCTAACTGTAGAACCCTGCCAGCTCTCCATGCCATGGTCATGTCCACAAGCCGCAGTTGACTGGTTCAGTTCAGCCTCCGGCGATGAAAACCCCCCAGTTGGAACACTGTAAAGTTTATAGTCCATAAATCAACTTGTCTTTAGTTTCTTTCACTCGCACAATAAAAATACTCACTCGTCCAACATATTAAGCTGCATGAGCCAATATAATTATTTACACGTTAATTCCTGTTTTCTAAAGCCAAGAAAACTTTACGTAAAACCCTCACATGTTTAAGCAGTGTAGCACAATAGCTTAGGCCTACACAATAACGTTAAACACAGAACCAGTCACTCTTCTCACA
>NC_090258.1:14293292-14343292 GCF_037325665.1 Littorina saxatilis
GGGTTCAAGTTCCGCCGGGAGCTATATATTTTTTATTAATCTTTTCCTTTTTAAGCCTCCGCAATTGCATTCCGGCTGCAAAAACCGGGTTTTGCCTCTGTGTTAATTTTATTCATTTGCAAAAGAAACCTTCCTATGCTTTGAAAAAATCATATCATGTCTTGACTTTCAACTGTACGCGCGTGTGTATATGTGTGTCACTACGGTGAGTATGTGTGTGTGTGTGTGTGTGTGTATGTGTGTGTGTGGGTGTGTGTGTGTGACGTGTCACTTGTGTCATCATAGTTTCAGTGTGTGTATGAGTGTAGATTGAGAGAGAATGAGAGAAAGTGAGAGAGAGTGAGTGTGTGGTTATTTGTTTGTGACTGTGTGCGTGCGTGTACGGGTGCGTGTGTGTGTGTATATGTGTGCGCGCGAGCGCGCGCGTGTGTGTGTGTGTGCGGTGTGTGGTGTGTGTTTATGTGTGCCGTCAGTGTCACTTGTGTCATAGTGTCAGTATGTGCATGAGTGTACGTTTGTCTGTGTGTGCGTGTGTCGTAAGAGAGAGAGAGAGAGAGAGAGAGAGAGAGAGAGAGAGAGAGCGACACTTCTTTGGCAATTTTGGACCAGACAGCGTCTTTATGTTTAACAGTTAGACTGTTCTGAAATTTGGACAGAATAACCGTTCTTTCGTAAAACACTTCTGTCAAGAGTACAGCAATTTCACCATCTGAAAAAGGCGCAGAACGCCCCTCCGTGTCTACTTTCTTTTTGAGCGGCACACGTGCCTTGCCATTTTCGTTGACTGAAATGTTGATAGAAACGTGCGCATGCGTATTAGTAGGGATTCCCCCAATTTCCCCGACCTTGACCTTAATACTCTCGCTGTCACTACTTTGGCGTTCAAGTCAGTTCATGCATTGTGAACAGTTAGAAAGTTGACTTCGGGAGTTCCCACTTCGAAAAGAGGCCTCTACTTCCAGTGTTTCTTACTTCTAGTTCATGCATACGGGCCCATTTATAAACTTCTCGGACGAAAAGATCACGTCATGTAGTGTCACATGTGAAATGTTGTGACGCTACGTTGTTCAAGCGGCGGTTCGCGCGACGCTCCAGATTCCAGTTTGAAGTTTGTCGGCCTCGAATATATGTGTTCTGCGCGAACTTAGAATCCGGTTTCATTCTAGAATGGACCGGGTCCAGGTTGGAATTCTAACCCTGCGCAAGTACAGGGGTGCCATTCTAGAATAAAACCCTTGAATAAAGGGGGCCGTAATGTTTGTAGGTAAGACAGAGTTGTCTTCCCTTGAATTATCTCCACCTGCACCTTCCCTTTGATAAAATGGGGCTGATTTGTCTTCCCTTGAAAAAAATCCTTTGGCGATCTTGCGATGTCATGTCATGTCAAGAAAGTTGACACTCCTGAGTACGCAATAAACAAAGGCAGACCATAGCAAGGGGGACTACCAGGGCGGTATTGTTTGCAGGGCAGTTGTTTTTGTGATGAGAGCCGGTTGCGGCCGCTTGCAATGTCAGCGCTGTCTCCCTCTCGGAAATGTCCGGTTTTTTGACAATTTTTTTGACAGACAGACAGACAGACGGTCAGACCGACTAACCGACAGACAGACCAACAGAAGGACAGAGTGAGTTATAGAGCTGTTGTCACAGGTTTAAAAAAAAGTTGACATTATATCTTCACAATTCAGAAGACCAACTTCATGTATATGAATAAGATTAAAAGTTACAAGCGAGATCGGCAAAACACTGTCAGTCCGGAAATTTCCGTTCGTAGCGATCAGTGCTGAGTGTCTCTCAAAATCGTAATCACTTTCAGAACATCACAATCCCAATTCACGATGTCTTTGAGTAAAGTGTAAAAAAACCGAGAAAAAAACCCCAACCAAACACACAAAAAACAAAAACAAACAGAAAATCCACATTTGTGGCTTTGGCTGTGTGATAGTCTAACTGAAATGACTATTCCAACTTGGACCCAAATTCCAACCTTGCGCACGGCCGATTCTAGAATGGACCAGCAACAAGGGTTTCATTCTAGAATGGCACCCCTGTACTTGCGCAGGGTTAGAATTTCAACCTGGACCCGGTCCATTCTAGAATGAAACCGGATTCTAAGTTCGCGCAGAACATATGCATCACTTTTGTCACCCCTCTGTACTTACCGGTATCTTCGCACCGCACGCCAGCGTCCTTGCTATGACTGCAGGAGAAACGGGACAGAAACGGACAGTCAAGGAGATGTTTCTCTGTCCCGTCACACTCGACCTCGTTCATAGAAAATAGGCCCGATCCTGGTCCGAAATAAGCTCCGGAATGTGCAGTTGCTCTCTCACTGAATTACACAATACTGCATGCAACAATGAGATGATTAACAATAGGGATGGGAATAGAGAGGGGGAGAGCGCGCGCGGCGCGAGAGAGAGAGAGAGAGAGAGAGAGAGAGAGAGAGAGAGAGAGAGAGAGAGAGAGAGAGAGAGAGAGAGAGAGAGATTGACACTGACTCTGACACTGACACAGTTTAATTGAATATGGGCCTACAGCCCCTTTCAATGGGGGGGGGGGGGGACACATGAATCACAGGAAAAAATAGAAAACATGATATTTAAACGTATGCAAAATACACAGTGGTTTGTTCCAAGCTTTCCTCTATCTATAATCTTGCTCATCAATGCTGCAAAATATATACACGTATACAACCGAACAAAAAATACAGCAACAACAAAACCTTCAGCGACAATTAATCCTCATTATTATTTAACATTGACAATCTTAACTGAAATGCAAAAAACAAAAACTTTGCTAAATCTACAATTGTTTCTGTGTCTTGTTTTTTTAAACATGGTAATCATACTGCCCAACTGAGAGAAAGAGAGAGAGCGAGAGAGAGAGAGAGAGAGAGAGAGAGAGAGAGAGAGAGAGAGAGAGAGAGAGAGAGAGAGAACGAACGAACGAACAAACGAACGAACGAACGAACGAACGAACTTTATTTTACAAGGATAAAGGTTCAAGGCACATTGCCTTGTCTAACAACCTGTCCTACAAATACAAAACATATAATATCCACTAAAGAAGAATACAATGGAACAAATTGATAGATGAAAAATGCTAAATGCGACCAAAATAAAATGGAAACAAAAATTAATGCGGAGAAAGTTAAAAAGACCGCAATAAAGAAGTACACACACGACTAACAAACAAACAACAAACAAGCCATAGGGTATCAAATGTAAAAAAGAATAAAGGTAAGAAAAGAGAATAACAAGTCGCGTAAGGCGAAATTACTACATTTAGTCAAGCTGTGGAACTCACAGAATGAAACTGAACGCACTGCATTTTTTCTCAATGACCGTAGTCCGCCGCTTGTGCATAACGGAGTGAAACTGACGAGCCTGTTCAGCGCGGTAGTGGTTTCGCTGTGCTGCATAGCACGCTTTTCTGTACCTCTCTTCGTTTTAACTTTTATTGAAAAATGACGGTGTGACAGTGCCGCCTCAACTTTTACAAAAAGCCGGATATGACGTCATCAAAGACATTTATCGAAAAAAAGAAAACAAGTCGCGTAAGGCGAAATTACTACATTTAGTCAAGCTGTGGAACTCACAGAATGAAACTGAACGTAGTCCGCCGCTAGTGCAAAAGGCAGTGAAAGTGACGAGCCTGTTTGGCGCGGTAGCGATTGCGCTGTGCTTCATAGCACGCTTTACTGTACCTCTCTTCGTTTTAACTTTCTGAGCGTGTTTTTAATCCAAACATATCATATCTATATGTTTTTGGAATCAGGAACCGACAAGGAATAAGATGAAATAGTTTTTAAAACGATTTCGGAAATTTAATTTTAATCATAATGTTTATATTTTTAATTTTCAGAGCTTGTTTTTAATCCGAATATAACATATTTATATGTTTTTTGAATCAGAACATGATGAAGAATAAAATAAAAGTAATTTTGGATCGTTTTATAAAAAAAAATAATTTTAATAACAATTTTCAGATTGTTAATGACCAAAGTCATTAATTAATTTGTTAGCCTCCATGCTGAAATGCAATACCGAAGTCCGGCCTTCGTCGAAGAATGCTTGGCCAAAATTTCAATCAATTTGATTGAAAATTGAGGGTGTGACAGTTCTGCCTCAACTTTTACAAAAAGCCGGATATGACGTCATGAAAGACATTTATCGAAAAAATGAAAAAACGTCCGGGGATATCATACCCAGGAACTCTCATGTCAAATTTCATAAAGATCGGTCTAGTAGTTTAGTCTGAATCGCTCTACACACACACACACACAGACACACACACAGACACACACACACACACACACACACACACCTCAAAACTTGACTAAATGTAAAAATCTGTACACTACACCGGCTGACACGTGGGGGGCGATCGAGGTCACTGGGCCCTGTAATGTTATGTCGATAATCGGCGTTTTGCACGAGAAACAAAATGGGAGGCCAGTTAACGCTCGTTATCATATGATGATTTGTCTAGTACATGCGGCCGAGATGCGGTGAGTTGTTATTTGTAATATATGTATCGGAGTTATAGGAAATAACTTTAGGGACATGTAGTTTGTTACTTTGGTATATGCATACGTCCGAGTCGACCGGCCGTTTGTTTGTTTGCTTGTTTGTTTGTTTGCTTGTCTGCAAGTGCAGTATAATGGGTTTCTACTACTGTATACTTGTTGTACTTTGTCTATGATAGTGATGATTATATCTAAGAAATATTGTTAAATCGTGTTGTTATATTGAGACTAGTTGCTAATTTAAAGGTCCTTGTCTACATTTTTATACCGAAATCGCCATTTGACCATTAAAAAGCTGAGTCTATTATCTACAAATATCAACAATACACCCTCTTTCGATCAGGAAAGACGAAGCCAGTGTAGCCGTTTGAAAAGTCATTGTAGTATTCCAGCGTAGTACTAGTAGGATATTCTTATTTTGAAATTGCCAAGCGCAAAACTCCCCTCAAATCCCGTGCATTTCGTGCGTTTAAAAAAAAAAAAGCGTGGACAGCGCTCCAGTGTCAAACTGTTGCTGCACTTGTTTGGGCGTGGCTATAAGCATAGTGACATGAATTTGATTGGTCAGTATGTTTAGGCAAAGCACATGTTCTCAGCAAACAGAAAACAAAATATTGGAAGCGTGAGTCACGCTACCCAAAAATAAAATCTTTTTTTACATATTTTTTTTTCTATAACTTTTTTCCCCATGGTTCATTCATCATTTCACATCATTTTGTATCGAAATCTAACCATAAGATTATTGAAAAAAAGCAAAAATGTAGACGACCACCTTTAAACATTAATTTGAATATGTTTAAATGGTTACCAGCATGAGTGATTTGGGTATATGAGTGTGTGAATCAGTATTGCCATTGTCCATAATTATAATCCTGCTTTGGAGTTATTGGCAAAAGACGGGCTGGGTAAAGGGTGGCGTGATATTATTGACTATGAAACTAACTCTACGCCTATTCCAGGTCGCCTGTTGTTAACCTGAAGACTGAAACTTGAACAACCAAGTTCTGATGTCAACTTTAACCGGAAGATGACAGTTCACCTACATCTACATCTTCATCTACGTCTGCGCAGTCTTCTGCTTCACCTTTAACTGTCGGCATTCTACCGCCATTCTATCGCCTACATCTTCATCTACGTCTCCGCAGTAATCTGCTTTTCCATTAACCAGGGCCGGACCAAGTTCGTTTGGTTTAAACATAAGTTTATTTTAACAAAGGTTACAATCATGACATGTATGCAAAGTTCACAGAAACAGCAACAAGCTAGAAGCTTATAGTGGTGTTCCTGCATGACAGTACAACATAAGGCGGTAACGGCTGAAAAATTTGTCTCAATAAACCAAATCTATTAATAACGTAATGAACGTTGCAGACCAAGTTCGTTTGAGGGGGGGGGGGGGGGGGGGGGGGGGGGGAGGTTCCAACTGAAGGCAGGGGTCCGGGGGCCGCAGAGGCCCCGGTGAGGTGCAGAGGCAAGCCTCCCAGAAGCTGAGAAAAGTTTGCATTTGTGAGGTCATTTTTATATTTAGTCAAGTTTTGACTAAATATTTTAACATCGAGGGGGAATCGAAACGAGGGTCGTGGTGTATGTGCGTGTGTCTGTGTGTCTGTGTGTGTGTGTGTAGAGCGATTCAGACTAAACTACTGGACCGATCTTTATGAAATTTGACATGAGAGTTCCTGGGTATGAAATCCCCGAACGTTTTTGAGTCACTTGAGAAAAAGTGACTCTATGTAATCGGTCAGTGTTAGTCTGTCCGGCCGGCCGTCCGGCCGGCCGTCCGGCCGGCCGGCCGTCCGTAGACACCACCTTAACGTTGGACTTTTCTCGGAAACTATCAAAGCGATCGGGCTCATATTTTGTTTAGTCGTGACCTCCAATGACCTCTACACTTTAACGATGGTTTCGTTGACCTTTGACATTTTTCAAGGTCACAGGTCAGCGTCAAAGGAAAAATTAGACATTTTATATCTTTGACAAAGTTCATCGGATGTGATTGAAACTTTGTAGGATTATTCTTTACATCAAAGTATTTACATCTGTAGCCTTTTACGAACGTTATCAGAAAAACAAGGGAGATAACTAGCCTTTTCTGTTCGGCAACACACAACTTAACGTTGGGCTTTTCTCGGAAACTATAAAAGTGACCGGGCTCAAATTTTATGTGAACGTGACTCCCAGTGACCTCTACACTTTGACGTCTGCTTTGGTGACCTTTGACCTTTTTCAAGGTCACAGGTATGTCTTGAAGGAAAAAAATTGAAATATCATATCTCTGAAACTATTCATCGGATTTGATTCAAACTTTATAGGATTATTCTTTACATCAAATTATTTACATCTGTAGCTTTTTACAAACGTTATCGGAAACACAGGGGAGATAACTAATATTCAGAACTGCGAAAGTGACTCGATCGAGCGTTTGCTCTTCTTGTTTTATATTTGTTTTTAAAAGACTTATTTGGTTACTTTATTCTTTTAGTTTGGTCCATATAACAAAAAGTCTCCTTGTGACTTGCCATTGTTGTCTCTGCTTTGAACAATATTTTTATTTTTGATGGATTTTGGACAAATTTTTATGTGACGTAATATTTCATTTTTGAGTCACTTGAGAAAAAGTGACTCTATGTAATCGGTCAGTGTTAGTCTGTCCGGCCGGCCGTCCGTAGACACCACCTTAACGTTGGACTTTTCTCGGAAACTATCAAAGCGATCGGGCTCATATTTTGTTTAGTCGTGACCTCCAATGACCTCTACACTTTAACGATGGTTTCGTTGACCTTTGACCTTTTTCAAGGTCACAGGTCAGCGTCAAAGGAAAAATTAGACATTTTATATCTTTGACAAAGTTCATCGGATGTGATTGAAACTTTGTAGGATTATTCTTTACATCAAAGTATTTACATCTGTAGCCTTTTACGAACGTTATCAGAAAAACAAGGGAGATAACTAGCCTTTTCTGTTCGGCAACACACAACTTAACGTTGGGCTTTTCTCGGAAACTATAAAAGTGACCGGGCTCAAATTTTATGTGAACGTGACTCCCAGTGACCTCTACACTTTGACGTCTGCTTTGGTGACCTTTGACCTTTTTCAAGGTCACAGGTATGTCTTGAAGGAAAAAAATTGAAATATCATATCTCTGAAACTATTCATCGGATTTGATTCAAACTTTATAGGATTATTCTTTACATCAAATTATTTACATCTGTAGCTTTTTACAAACGTTATCGGAAACACAGGGGAGATAACTAGCCTTTCCTGTTCGTCAACACACAACTTAACGTTGGGCTTTTCTCGTAAACTATAAAAGTGACACAGCTCTAAGAGTAACAAATGTTAGTGTGTCTACTGTTAATATGATTGCTTCGAAAAAAAATTAATGATGCTAGTTTATGTGAATTAAGTTATTGATGGGGTTTGTTTATGTGAGATTAATGAGAGTATTTTTAATGCCAAGGTAAATATTTTGTTGCTCGATCCATGCAATCTCATTCTTCAGGTATGCATTGTGTTGTGAATAGCAATTTCTTCCTGTCCATCTGATGCCTCATATAATATTCAGAACTGCGAAAGTGACTCGATCGAGCGTTTGCTCTTCTTGTTTTCATTGTTTCGATAATATCTTTCGTGACGTCATATCCGGCTTTTTGTAAATTAAAAGTTGAGGCGGCACTGTCACACCCTCATTTTTCACTCAAATTGATTGAAATTTTGGTCAAGTAATCTTCGACGAAGCCCGGACTTCGGTATTGCATTTCAGCTTGGTGGCTTAAAAATTAATTCATGACTTTGGTCATTAAAAATCTGAAAATTGTAAAAAAAAAATAAAAATTTATAAAACGATCCAAATTTACGTTTATCTTATTCTCCATCATTTGCTGATTCCAAAAACATATAAATATGTTATATTCGGATTAAAAACAAGCTCTGAAAATTAAATATATAAAAATTATTATCAAAATTAAATTGTCCAAATCAATTTAAAAACACTTTCATCTTATTCCTTGTCGGTTCCTGATTCCAAAAACATATACATATGATATGTTTAGATTAAAAACACGCTCAGAAAGTTAAAACAAAGAGAGGTACAGAAAAGCGTGCTATCCTTCTTAGCGCAACTACTACCCCGCTCTTCTTGTCAATTTCACTGCCTTTGCCATGAGCGGTGGACTGACGATGCTACGAGTATACGGTCTTGCTGAAAAATGGCATTGCGTTCAGTTTCATTCTGTGAGTTCGACAGCTACTTGACTAAATATTGTATTTTCGCCTTACGCGACTTGTTACATTTAGTCAAGTTTTGACTAAATGTTTTAACATAGAGGGGGGAATCGAGACGAGGGTCGTGGTGTATGTGTGTGTGTGTGTGTGTGTGTGTGTGTGTGTGTGTGTGTGTGTGTGTGTGTGTGTGTGTGTGTGTGTGTGTAGAGCGATTCAGACTAAACTACTGGGCCGATCTTTATGAAATTTGACATGAGAGTTCCTGGGTATGATATCCCCGGATATTTTTTTTTCTTTCGATAAATACCTTTGATGACGTCATATCCGGCTTTTTGTAATAGTTATGGCGGCACTGTCACACCCTCATTTTTCAATTAAATTGATTGAAATTTTGGCAAAGCAATCTTCAACAAAGGCCGGGGTTTGGTATTGCATTTCAGCTTGGCGGCTTAAAAGCTAATGAGTGAGTTTGGTCATTAAAAATCGGAAACTTGTAATTAAAATTATTTTTTTATTAAACGATCCAAAAACAATTTCATCTTATTCTTCGTCATTTTCTGATTCCAAAAACATATACATATGTTATATTTGGATTAAAAACAAGCTCTGAAAATTAAAAATATAAAAATTATGATCAAAATTAAATTTCCGAAATCGATTTAAAAACTATTTCATCTTATTCCTTGTCGGTTCCTGATTCCAAAAACATATAGATATGATATGTTTGGATTAAAAACACGCTCAGAAAGTTAAAACGAAGAGAGGTACAGTAAAGCGTGCTATGAAGCACAGCGCAACCGCTGCCGCGCCAAACAGGCTCGTCACTTTCACTGCCTTTTGCACTAGCGGCGGACTACGTTCAGTTTCATTCTGTGAGTTCCACAGCTTGACTAAATGTAGTAATTTCGCCTTACGCGACTTGTTTGGTCTTTCCTTGCAACTGGGAATCAAAATTACACATTTTCAACAGTAACAAAATACTTCAGATATTCATTTGTCAGTTGTTCAGTGGAATATGTGGCTACATCCACGGGTCCGTGCCTCGAGTCCCCCATGCTAAATCCACGTCACTGACAAGGGACGCTACTCTTGCCCAATATTTTCCTGCTTTCGGTTCGGCACTTACCAGACATGAGTAAAATATCAATGTCATAATTCCATGTTTAGACTTTATGAGCAGTATACAGCGTTCTCTGTGGTGACATTGCAACATTGCAGCCCCCCCCCCCCCCCCCCCCTCTTAATACGAACCTCACCTGAACTTGCATGTTTATTCGGGATTTGCACTTTCCTAGTTTGCGGTGATTTTTGATGCAGTGTGAAGCATGTGTCGATTGTTCAAATGTTTAAGTGAATGTTGTCAACGTGTGGACTAAAGCTACCAACCGGAAGATGAAGAATGATGTATTGGTCTTCCCTATTCGCTAGATTGGTGCTGAGGGGCTGAACTCCGTAAGTCACAACTGTCCACAGTACTCCCATGATTTTGAATTCACCATTTTTTGCTCTCTTAAAGGACCAGACCACGCTGTTTTAAAGGTTATTAGAACCACTAAGCGATGACTGAAGGTTAGAGAAATGCACCTAAAGATTCCAAAAATGTAAAGAAATTCACCGATTCGTAGCTTAATCATTGTGATTTAATTAAAAACGTTCCGCCAAATTCGTCTGCTAAACGAGACTTCGAAATGGCCGCCAGTAGACGAGAACCGGCTGTGACGTCACTTTGTGTTTGGAAACCGAAAGTTACAGCTTACGCTCAAGTGGGCGTTTGCCTAAATCGAGCATCAACAGCACGCCGAAGGAATGCGCACGGCTGCTGATAGCTATGAAGTATAGAAAAAAGGTTCAGGCATCAGTTGTCACCTTTTTCCGATGGGCTTACAACTTCTGCAGCAAGACTGATTAACTGGAAACGGCCAACACGATGTGCTGTGTTTCGCGACACTTTCTTCCAATGCGAACGCAGTTAAGCCGGCAAGAAAACCTGGCACACACAAAACAGCTGTTGCCTAACGCAGTTCCAGTTCCGACAATTGTTGACCACTCACAGGAGGTCAGAAACCGGATACCAATGTCATCAGAACGATCTGCTTTCACTAAACGCAGACGAAAGGAAGTGAGTACATGTATACTGAATGTGTTCTGTAAGGGATAGGGGTTCAGTGTCACTGGGCGTTTTTGTCAGACTGACAGTATTTGTAGTGGAATGGCATCTGTTCCTAATTTTAAGCACATGTGTTAAGATTACAGATTAAAACATATATCTGTTACTACATGCCCGTCCCCATGCACCCACCTTAAAGTTCCCTCTCTCTCTCCCTCTTTTACACTCACCTGGGTAATCGATGAGTCTCAGGTTTAATCAGTGTCCGTCCATATACACATAGACATTCACACAAACACACACACGTTGTTATAGTTGTTATCTTTTAATTCAGTGTTGTATTAAATGGATAAAGAAATCGTTAATACAGCAAGCTTGCATGAATAATTTGCTGTTGTCCTTTTTTTCAGATCAGGTTCTGTAATACAGTAATTATAATTAATACAAGTACAAATTCATGTTTGCAGTCATACTCATAGTGTGTGAGTGTGTGTGTGTGTGTGTGTGTGTGTGTGTGTGTGTGTGTGTGTGTGTGTGTGAAAAGCACTTTGATACTTAAAACATCTGTGTTATTTGATTTTATTACAAAACTGCAGTCAGAATATTAAGCAGACCTATTCCAACAATACATTTTGATCAGCAGTAAATGTAATGTCAAATTATGAACAACAATCATGTGAGCAGATATATCTAACAGAAACAAATAGTCTAGCAAAATAATACAACCAAACTGTACATGTATGGACATCATCATCCACATAAAAAAAATTGATTGTAGGAAGAGCACTCTGTGTTATTACCACTGCTTCAGTCAAACTGCCAGTTCAACTTTATCTCTGTGGGTTGTTTTTTTCTCTCAGAGTAACATGGGAAAAAAACCTTTAAAAAACTTGCATGCTACAGAGCTGGATTGTTTCTAGTGATCATGCAGCATGATTTATCCGCATAGAAAACTACTGAAACACCTAAACAGAAATAACAATGTCTACAGAAAAAATCCACTGTTTGATTGCTGTCTGTAGTACTCCTCTTGCTAACAGTGGCATTAAAATAATTAAAATAGCTATGCTCTCTTGGGGGGGGGGGGGGGGGGGAAGTACTCTGAGTACTTTTTGTGTCTACATAGGCAAAACAAAACTATGCAATGTTTCAGATTTCCTGACCCACCCTATGTTTTTCCTCCTTATCCTGGACTATTTTGGACTCTTACAAAAATGTACTTCAAAAATGACAAATCTTAATTTTGCAGGCTTACAAGGAAATTGACTCTTCTCTTACAACCAGAATACACCATGATTTCAAGCAAATAAAAAACTACATGCACCTGAGAAAAAAACCACTTTAATTCAAGAAGTTAGACCTCCTAACCCCAGCTTTTCAATTCAATTCAATACGTTGTTGATGTTGATTATGGAGCTTAACGTCCTCCCAGGTAACTAGGGACCTATATTGGGACATGATTTTTTATACAATGTTAAAAGTGTAGGGTGTAATGGGGGGGAGGGGGACTGCAGGGTGACGGGGTGTAGTCGCTAATAAATTTAAAGGTGCGTTTATTATCTAATATACCAGACATTTTGTTTTGGCTGGTGTACAGAATAACATCACATAAAATCGCACTCGCAAAACATACAAAACACATAAAATGTACACATCAGTACACACATAACCCAAACCACGCATATCCATACCAGCACCATCACACACATATCCACATACATACTCTAGTTTGTACATTATAAAAATAAATACATTATGATTAATATCATTACTAGTCAACTTAAATTCAGGCTCAAAATAGGTCTTAAGATGGATGTTATTTAGTGTAATGAAGAGATTATAAAAACCAAAAAAAGCTATGAGAAAGAAAGTATGAAAGAATTATGCCCATTCTCCAGTGAAAGTTCTGCTGATTGTGGTAACTTTTTTTTCTGTCTAAAACAGGCATCAGGTTAACTGAAGGAGCTGTTTGAGGGGGTGGTGATCCTAACACTGGTCTATGGCAACACTGGCCTATGGCAGCTACAACAAAGCTCTGCATACACAGCAAGACTACAATGCAACAGTGCCCAGACTTTGACTGCTACAGCTAGACCAGTTGACAAAGCTCAAGTTGTCACCAAGCAGGACGCCCCAACTGGTGACCAACTATATAGACTGAGGCTGCCTATCTCCAAATCTGCCAAAGCAAGAATTGTTATACAAGCTCCACATTTCTGTTTGCACTTTAAGCCGACCTTAAGTATGCAATGGTTATGCACATCCCCCCCCCCCCCACACACACACACCCCGCAGTTGAGAGTTGTAATGTACCTTTTATTTATCTTACATATATTTGAAGCCTGTGTAGCTCTGTGACAGAAAGAGGTCTCTGATGGCAGTGACCAGACAGGCAGGAAGAACTTTCCTGTTCTTTCGGAAAGTCAGTGAGTGTGCAACTTGTCGGTATGTTCTGAACACATCAAAACATGTTCTTTAATTTAAGCTACATAATATCATGTGGATGCACTGATTGGGTGTAAATAATAACAGCAATTGGTACAGTCAATTCACTAAATGTGCAACAGAACCCTAATCATCAGACATTTTACAACAGCAAACTTCAACAGTCCTTTTACTTTCCTGAATGTCATTATTATTTATTAAAACATGCATCTAGAGCAACATACATATAAATCTTCTTTTATTAAAGTTCATCTGAAATTCAGGCTGCTTTCCCATGCAAAGTACAAATGCAAGTGTCCATAAACCAGGGTTTAATACATGTAGTATGTGAGTGAGTTCTGATGAAAAAGTGATTGTGTTGTAATATTGGTTATTACTGAGTGTTGATGTTACAATGATTACATTATAAAAACAACAACAACAGAACAATGTGAAGAGCAAACTTCTTCTGTGGGCATGCAAGTGAGTTAATCTTGTGTGTGTGTGAAACTATATGTGCCTGAGTGTTACAAATTTAAATGACAACAGTTTTCTTGATAGCCTTTAAAAACAACAACAAATACATACATTTAACAATCAAACAAATATAGGCACCTCAAAAAAAGTTGTATGTACACCTTCGTGGCTGGTGATGCATTCTTGCTCCCCTGCAAGTTTTCATTCTACAATGTACCTCAGGCTAGCTTCCTCTCTCTCTCAAATCTGCCCCTCCCACACAATACAACAGGTACAGTGGCCACTCTGACACCAGTCTCTGAAATAATCAAGAACAGTTAAAACTGCGATGAGCTGTTGTTCTTTTACTCGTGCATGCAATGCATGAACACTTAAACAATATCCCACTTATTCGCGAGTGCGTTGACAAGGCGAGAGTGAAAAAAATAGCACAGACTCGAAAGCAGACGATAAGTTCAGCACAGAGAGCGGGCGTGTTTACCTTTGATCGCTGAGACAAACAGAGTCGCAATTTTCATCGTCACTGTCTTTTCACTACTGCTGGAAGTGGCCTCCGCTCCTCATCTTTCATGCTTGATTCGAGGAGAGAAACTGGTAGTTCGAACATGTACGGTTCAATTTCGTCTGCAGTTACGCTTGTTGCCATGTTGGTAAACAACCATCTTCACACAGTGTGACGTCACGGATAATTTATTCATAAGCCAGTCTCGCGAAGATCACGCGGCACAATGGCGGGTCGTTTTGGAGAAGAAATCCGTCGCTTCGGTCACAAAATTCGTCGGATTACGGCCTTAGAAGATTCCGAAGTAAACCAAACATTGTTGAAGACGGTAAGAAAGTGGTTTTCTAACTAACTGCAAACATCGGGAAGTGTTCGGTCGCGCAGGAACACGATTCGAAGCGTTTTTGACGCTAAAACAGCATGGTCTGGACCTTTAAAATCTAAGAAGATCAAGCGGTCGTTCAGCAATGAGTTTGTGAATTCAGTTACTTCTCTTTATTGTTACAAGACCCAACACAGGGTCTGTTATTTTATGAAAACAAATTGCAACACAAATTGATTCTTCCTCCTCCTCCATCTCAACAATATGGCGCCAAGAGTCCCGAGTGCCAACGCGAGGCTTCGACTGCCGAGTGATTCCGAACGATTCCGAGATTCCGCGGAAATGACGTCACTGACGTGGATATAGCATGGGGGACTAGAGGCACGGACCCGTGGATATAGTCACTACCTAATCCCAAAGACATATATGCCTGGTAAATAAACCTGACAGGACTCTTTACTTTGAATACTTAAATTCAAGCAAACAAGCAATGATTACAACATCTGGAATACAAAGGAGAAGTGGTATGAGAGATGTTGTATGGTGAACAATCACTGCAGTGCTGAAACAACACGTGTTCAATCTGTCTCAAACACACGCCGAAGTGCACAGGAGCTTGTATCAAATCGCCGGTCGATCATTATTTACAGTCCACTACTACGACATACTACTACTATATACAGGAGCTTGTATCAAATCGCCGGTCGATCATTATTTACAGTCCACTACTACGACATACTACTAGTATATAGTACTAGTAGTATGTCGTAGTAGTGGACTATAAATAATATATAGTACTAGTAGTATGTCGTAGTAGTGGACTGTAAATAATGATCGACCGGCGATTTGATACAAGCTCCTGTGCCGAAGTGGGAAAGGTATAGGGGCAAGCACTCAATGATCTCACAGTGTGCAGTACAGTCCCTTTCCGAAACATCGGTTCCCCGATAGCGCAGATGATATCTTGTTGCAATCGGTTCTCTGATACTATTAATACTAGTGATAGTGTAGCGTGTGACTTGACTTGTGGCCTATGATGATGGACTTATAACGGGGAGGGCAGGCCGTTGTCGACTTGATGTTGTTCATAATTTGAAATAGTTTTAGAAGACCAAATAAACTAAGGGAGTTGGGGGGAAGAGCTTAAAAAGTCCACTTTTTCCCCCCCTTATCTATCTATCTATACATATAAATAAAAGAGTGTCTGTCTGTCTGTGTGTGTGTGTGTCTGTGTCTGTCTGTGGTCGCCATACCTCAGAGATGGCAAAAGATAAGCACAAGGTATTTTGCATGCACACTGCAATGGACCCACAAATGTGCACCTGGGTTTTAGTTTCTCCAGACATTGTTTCCTTCCTCGGATAATTACCCTCCCCATCTATCAATACAGTCTACATAGTGCAAGGGAGGTAAGTCATAGTTTGTCACCCACGGAAGGGAGGTAACTCTCATCAAACCAGTATACCGTGTCATTCTCAAGGGTTACCCCCCGCCCACTATCATCCCGCCGCCCCCCCCCCCCCCCCCCACACTAACCCTGCCCCCTGCTCCCCCTCCCAGCCTTCCAGATCATCGCGAATAATGTTTACGAAACGATCGCCTCAGTGAAAGATCACGAGAATTTACAGATTTCTCTCCCCTGTTCAAAAAGGTATGACGCGCTCACTCATGAGGTATGCGTGCTTTGATCAGACGGTAACTACAGTGGGTGTGAGAAGGGGTAAACAAATCACGAAGAACACGTTGAACCAAATAGAAACTTGCCTTGCCTATACATCCAAATGTATGAGCTCACACTGTCATTTTTCTTATCCACATTGGAATAAGATTCGAGAGGTTTCTGAGAGAGGGGAGAGCAGAAACACCCGGGCGAAGCCGGGCCTGACTGCTAGTATATATATATATTGAGAGAGAGAGAAAGAGAGAGAGAGAGAGAGAGAGAGAGAGAGAGAGAGAGAGAGAGAGAGAGAGAGAGAACGAACTTTATTACTCAAGGATGGAGATTTTAGAGAGAGAGTGAGAGAGAGAGAGAGGAGGGGGGAGGGGGCAGATAGACACACACACACAAATTGTTTTGTCTGTATGACTAGCTGCGGATTTCATATCGGTGGCATTTTTTCCCAGATCAACTTTTCACTGATATGTATGACCAGAAATTACCGACTAATTTGACCCCAAAAGAAGGCGGGGCTTACCTGTCAAATCCAAGATTTCTGCAGACGACCTTGGCGTCCGTGTCGTTCCATCCGTCATCACATACTGTCCCCCATTCACCATCCTTCTTCACTTCCACACGACCTTCCTTGGGTGACGACCCTCCGACTAACCGAACTGTCGCTGATTGGTGTGAATGCAAAAAGCATTTAGTTTAAAGAATTAATAAAGATAGCGCAGAAACATTCGTTGTTGATAAGTTTATTTTAAGGGGAAACCAAGTACATTGACTCGTTGTTTTGTGTGGTCGACAGAAGAATACTAAATCACGTGAGAGACATAGAGAAAATAAGGACTACATACCATTGCTGTACACGGTCAAAAACGTACTTTTGTGTGTGTTTTTCATCCTACGTCTCACGTGAATTAAAAGAGCAGGATTTTGTTTTCATTTGCGCATGCCGGTCATTTTATTGCCACGATCGGGTGAAGGTTTTCGGTGAAACGACACTTTCCTGAACGGTAAAACGTAACAACGCTTTAGCTACTGTCACGGGTAGCTGGGCGGCACCAACTTTAATAATACTGAAAAACGTGAAACGGTGAAACGAGACCAAACCGTTTCCAATACTCCCTTGACCTCGAGCTAAACGTACGTGATCTCAAGGCAAAGCACGTTGTCGGTTATTACACGGCCGCAAGCGACCGCTGCCATAACAAATCACAAACTCCGACGTGTATATCTTTGAAACACGTGTGGTTCACATCGATCAGAGTCTGCACAATATACACTCTTCAAAAAAAGTTAAGGATCGGTTGAAAAAACGGATCTAATTATAAAAAAATGCCAAAAAATTAAACATCGACATAATAATTAAAAGATTAATGTGTTTGAATTAACAAATGAACAATGAGTCTTGACCTAGAATTTTGTTTGGCAGGCAGAGTTATTTCCCTTTGTGGGACTTCTCAAAAGCTTCTGCATTTTGGAAGAAAAAGGGTGTTTTTTATAGCCCCATGAAATTTGCAGAACGCATGCCAGGGCAAAAGGTTGTGATGCACGTGCTACAACAGGGTCCTGGCTATGAACATCGCTCACCAGCTTGTGTTTAAAGGTTGACACGCTGACACAATTATGCAGAGTAGCAACATGCCCCCACAAAGAAAACTGAGCGATTTGAATATAGAAAGGGCAATAGGATGGCTACAAGACGGTGTTGCTGCCAGGCAAGTGGCCCAGAGGCTTGCAGTGGCTCCCTCTGTCATCATCAGACTAAAACAGAGATTCCAAGCAACTGGAAGAGTGCAGGAGCGACAACGTTCTGGTCGGCCCAGAGTCACCACACAAAGAGAGGATCGCTTCATTCAGAGGCAGGCCATGCAACAAAGAATGGCTACGGCAAACAACATTAGGCAACGCCTACAAGCTACCACCAACACTGTTGTTAGTGGTCAGACGATCCGAAACCGCTTACACAACTTTGGCTTGTCCGAGGAACAACCCTGACTGCTAATCACCGAGCAGCTCGCCGAGCCTGGTGCACTCAACATGTGAGGTGGCAACGTCAGCAGTGGGCTCAGGTGTTGTTTACAGATGAGTCCCGCTTTTGCTTGGAACCTGCTGATGGTCGCATCCGAGTGTGGAGGCATCGCGGAGAGCGCTTCGCAGAAGGCGCTGTTCTGGAACGACAGCGTTTTGGCGGAGGCTCTGTGATGGTCTGGGGAGGGATCAGCACACGTCCAAGGACACCTCTGTACCATGTAGTGGGCAACTTGACCGGTGTCCGCTACCAGAATGAGATCCTGCAACCCCGGGTCGTTCCAGCCCTCCAAGCGATTGGCCCTCGTGCGATTCTTCAGGATGACAACGCACCTCCCCATCGCTCTACAGCTGTAAACACCTTCATCCAGCAGGCCAGGGTCAACAGGATGCTGTGGCCAGCCAACAGCCCGGACCTGAACCCCATAGAGCACATGTGGGACGAGCTTTGTCGTCGGGTACAGCAACATCACCCTCCTCCTGCCAATCTGGGTCAACTGCTGCAATGGCTCCAGCAGGAGTGGAATGGAGTTCCCAGAGCATTCATATGCAACCTGATCCACTCCATGCACCAACGATGTGTTGAATGTCTGGCACACAACGGAGGGCACACGCGTTATTGACACTGATTCACATTGTTGTGAATTCCATTTTCGAGGGTTGTCACGTTTGACACACTCTAGCTAAATTGTCGCTGCCGCGTTCGATCTTTGCTTTGTTTGTCATTACTCCTTGGTTGTTCAATTATATAATTTTAAAAAAATGAAAGAATTCGGTCTTGTCTGTTTTGTGTGGCGTGCTTGTAAAAAAATGATCCTTAACTTTTTTTTAAGAGTGTACACATCGGAGTAAGTTATTCGCCGCGATTGTGGTTTTAACTGGTCGACCATTATTTCCGGAGAACATCAATATCAAGGCGGCGACAGTCGAGGACGAAAGGAATGTTTTCTTTAAAGTAACACATGTGGCTGTAGCTCAATAATTAATTCATTTTGGTCACTTGTACAAATAATCTCATAAACGTCCTTTAAAGTTGATAGAAGGAGGATTGGCTACAGTATTCGAACACAGAAAAAAATTGTTGGTACGATATTTTCGAGAAAAAGAATTCGTAGGCCTAAACATTATTCAACAAGGCCTTTGGCGTAATCGTCACCGGAAGTCAAGGGAACTCCCTACTTCCGCCACTACTGCCGCTATCAATTGACAAGTACAACATCACTATGTCGTCGCCATCGGTAAGTTTCAAAGGCCGTGCAATAACTTTTCGCCCCTAACTTAAGTCTATTTAGATTTGGGATCCAAAAGTGTTCTACATTATCAAGAAGAAGAAGAACTGGAAGCAATCTGTCGACATGAGAGTGACAGAGTGAGAGTCATTCATGTCACTACCGCAAAAACCGCCCCACTCGCATTTTCTGAGTTTGACGGTAAGAGTAAGCATACTCGTAGATCTTGATAATTATAAAGGGTAACAGCCTTCATGAACTTTGGAGCATAGGCTGTATGCCTCTTAGCTTCTTTTTGCTTTCGATGGGTTGCTTCTAGATCTGTCGTAATCCCTGTAGCACTACATCAATCATTCAATGTACTTGTGGACTTTTGCTCAGAACATGTAAACAGCATAAAGTACTCGGTTGGTTTTTAATTTTCTATTATTCCTTGGTCATCACTTGTTTGATGGATGATGCCCTCCTTCCCTCTTTGCTCCCTCTAGAATCATGTGCAAAGAATGTGACAGAAGAAGACTTTGACTGTCTAGCAGTCCTAACCTAAGTATTTCTCTCATAACCCCACCCATACCCCCAGGTGTGTTCTCATATACATTAGTTTGATGAGAAAATTTGCTAGTAAAAACTGGTTTGGCACTCACAGATGACAAAAAGAGTGGAGAGCTTACCAGATGTATTTCTACATGCTGAAGATACAACTAATTTATTATTGTTGATTTCAGACAAGCCGGAGTGATCATGAAACAGACTCACCTGCACCCCACAGAGGGAGAGGAAGGAGGAGAGGAAGGGGAGGGGGAAGAGGAGGTGGTCAGCCTCAAGAACAAGATCAGGTGTGTTTTCATGTCCATTACTTTGAGAACATTTGCTATTTTGGCTCTAATAGATGAGACTGAAGAGCTTACAATTAATTATATGAAAATTAGTTCTACATGCTGAAGATACAACTATTTTATTATTGTTGATTTCAGACAAGCCGGAGTGATCATGAAACAGACTCGCCTGCACCCCACAGAGGGAGAGGAAGGAGGAGAGGAAGGGGAGGGGGAAGAGGAGGTGGTCAGCCTCAAGAACAAGATCAGGTGTGTTTTCATGTCCATTAGTTTGAGAACATTTGCTATTTTGGCTCTAATAGATGAGACTGAAGAGCTTACAATTAATTATATGAAAATTAGTTCTACATGCTGAAGATACAACTATTTTATTATTGTTGATTTCAGACAAGCCGGAGTGATCATGAAACAGACTCGCCTGCACCCCACAGAGGGAGAGGGAGGAGGAGAGGAAGGGGAGGGGGAAGAGGAGGTGGTCAGCCTCAAGAACAAGATCAGGTGTGTTTTCATGTGTACATTACAGTGAAATCTGTGGTATCCATACTGGTCTTATCCAAATACCCTGTGATATACAACTGGGGAATTACCCAAATACGTATTACTTAGTCTGAATCTGACCTGTGGTATCCAACTACCTGTGGTATCCAACTCTTTTTGTCTGGGCCCCTTCGTTGTTGGATACCACAGGTTTCGCTATAGTTTGAGGAGAAAATGTGCTAGTTTGGCACACATAGATGAGAGAATTGGAGAAGTTACCATTAGATGTAAATTAGTTCTTCATGTTGAAGACACAAATGTTTTATTAATGCTGTTTTCAGACATGTTCCACAAGTAACGAAAGAGGAGGAGACAGGGGGAGAGGAAGGAGGAGAGGAGGACGAGGGGCGACAGCACAGCAGCGGGGCTCTTCAAGTGGCAGGGGGAGAGGTGGTCGAGGGAGGTGGGATGTGGCCGGCATCCCCACTGCGCAGCAGCACAGGAATAACTTGCAGGTGTGTTTTTAATTAATTTGACATTATTATGAGGAGATATGAATAGCAAAGTCTTTCGCATGTATACACAGATAATGATAACAGCACACATGTTTCATTTTAAAACATGTTTGTTGTCTTTACATTATTACAGACTCAGATCCAACAGCTGGATATTGCACAACTGCGACAACTGGCCCTCGACCTGGCTGTTGCACAACCAGGTCTTGTTTTTGACATGCTTGGTAAGTAACTTCTGCTTTATGGTGTTCTGATATAAGTTTGCTCTTGTCATTATTGTGGTATTTTGTGTGAGCTCTCTATGTAGTATTTTGTTTCTGCATTCTGCTGAAAGTATTTTTTCAATGGTTTTGTTGTTGTTGTATACAAAAAACAAAACAAAAAAAATATATTTACATCCATGGTGCATTATTGATTTTTTTTACTTTGACATTGGTAATCATAAAATATGTATCATAAATTAAGAAATAAAAATGCTTTCTGTTGAAAACAGCCGATCAGTCGTCTGTGCCAACACCTGCACCATCACCAGACCATGCAGCCTGGCCGGACTGGTGTGTGTGCCGACATTGTCGGCACATGCCCACACCTGCAGAACGGATCTGCTGCCAGCGCCGCACTCAGTGCATATCAAGAATGCCTGTACGTATGCCCATTTTTTATATAAAAAAGTATTTATTAAAAAAATATTTACATGAAAAAAAAGATAAACACAGTCATGGTCAGATTGTGTACTTGTGCAGGGTAATATAGTTGTATGTAATGATATACAGTGGAACCTGCTAGTACTCATACTATAGTGGACTCTATTATTGTGATTTTCCACTTATAATGAAGAGGGTTTTTTTCCCCCTTGGGTTCTCTCTGTTAGACAAAAATCTAAACTGTAATAGCAAATTTCTTTTAGTGAACGACTTTCCTCTTCCCTTGAAGTTCACATTGGTATGTAGTCCTTGGAGTCCAATTATTATTATTTATTTATTTTTGTATTTCTTATTTTTGTATTTGAAAAAAAATGAAATTTGGATATTTACAACGCGCTTTATCTTTGCTGTGTAGGAAACTAAAAGCGCGGCAAAGGTCGCACTTTACCAGGCGCCCCACTCAAGGCCCAACAGGGATTCGAACCCGGGTCAATGTGATGTGTTGTTACTTTGATGATTACAATTATTATTTCTTTTTTCTTTTGCAGGAGATGAACATCATTTTACATCCGTTCGTGCTACACCTGAGCAGGAGGCAGCGGGTGGACATTTTGGTGTTTGCGGAAGAGGGAGGCGAAGCCGCCTCCAATCGCCATGCTGCCTATCGCCAGTTTGTTTTCTGGCAGCATGGTCGTTTGGGGGCTGGTAACAGGAGGGCTATCCCTTCATGTTGTGTGTGGGCCATTCGGGATACTTACCCCAGTCCCAACAATGTTTATACAGGATACATTCCAGCGCGCTTGCAGTAGATGGGGTAATTGCTCTTGAATACCGACACACAACATGGAGGGATATTTTTCGTCTGTCTCTTCCTCAAGCACCAAAATGTCCTGAGGACTTGGACATGTTTGACTTTTAGTTTTCAAATTTTTAATTGCCTCTCTGTATGGTTGTAACAGCTGTTTGATTGTTTCCATGGGTTTTTGCACACATTACTTTTTGAGTGCAAGAAAAATATTACAGAAACATTTTGTCTTGAAAATGAGAATGTTATTTTGGTTGACTAGAAAATTATGTTAAAATGGTTTCTTCAGCTGAGCTGTTTGTTTTGTACAAGTTTGTGTTCATTTACTTTGTATGTACTAGTATGACTCCACAAGTTAATTTTAATAAATGTATATTTGACCAACAACAAAACAAGTTCATGTGCCAGCAGTGACACAATGTCATATCATGTAAATTATGCTGTCAGATTTTGAAATTGTGTAATTCTGAATACAGAATCTGAATCACTTCCACTTTTTGTAATGGGTTCAGAAAAAGAAACATGATGTTATTGTTTTTAAATTTATATCACACAACAAACACACAATAGTCTTTAGTCATTTTCAAAGTGGTGTACATCCCTTTATCTGCAGACAACAAACAGTTTCTGTCTTTGTTTTTTGTTTTTTTCTTTTCTTTCAGCAGACATACTGTTGCACAATTACCACACCACAACGCACTCATAAAAACAAATGAACAGACAGACAAATATCAAGTATCGTTACCACCATTATTCTCATATTGTTTCCAGGTAAACATGTACAAAAGCCAACTAAACAGATATGCTAAGTCACGCTTGCAGCCACACATAATAAGAATATACTAACACATGTTGTACAAACCCTCAGTCTCTCTCGCACACACATTAGTATCATGAATAAACAATTATTGTACACAAGCAATATTTTCAACTAAACAAGAAAAGAAAAAAAAAACATGATCACCATGTCACAACCACTCCCTCAGTCCCTGCATTGAGAGGTGGGTTGTCGCTGACATTCCTTTAATTATAATGGGAGGTACATTTTCAGCCGAACATTCCAACATGCTCAATTATAATATGTGTTGCAATGTGAGTTTCTTGTGCCTGCAGCCATTCTATGCCGCCTGAATCTAGCCTGTGAAGCAAAATGTAGTCTAAGGCAATTGATATCAATTTGAAGTGAAAATCATACAACACAGTCTCAACTAAAATGATACAGCTTTGGAAACTATTGATAAATGCTTTTCTTGCAAATTTAGTCTGCCAATGTATAATCACAAAGTTATTACTATTTTTCAAAGTTATTATTAAAATCATTATTCGCCAATGTATACAAGAGCCTCCCATCTATATTGGTGAAATAGCGCAATTTAGGGTCCATGATAAGGCAGCAGATTAAATTAAAAAACTAAACACAGCCATGCCATAGAACTATGCGGGTCTATGCATTTTTACTGGTTACCCACACATACAAACATTGCTGTCTTGAAAAGGGCCTTTCAAAAGTCCACTGGTGTCATATTGTTGTACCTCTCCACATGTCAAAAACAACTGTAACAGAACCGCAGACAAAAAGGGAGGTAATAATTATCCCACTTGACACTCTTTCCTTATGTTCTGCCTCCTTTTGGGCTACTACCAGCTCAACTGCTACCGTCATTCAGGTAAAACGAGATTTTTTCTGTGCAACAAGTTCACTAGTTGGAGGTGGGGAGGTTGCTGCCAGGTGTGTTGACAGTCTCCTTGGGTCCTCTTGTGCCAGAGGTTTTTTCCTGTGCAGTGGCAACGGGTCTTGTAGTCTCATCTCCATGATTCGCAGCTTCAGGGCTGGAATGTGGTGGTAGGTCTTTGGGACCTTCACAGGGAATACCGACCAGCGGCCGGTTTTCTTATTGAAGCATCTGTGATACCTATCAACATAGAACAAGAACAATTATGACTAAAATGCTTGACACTAACCCTTGTAATGGCCTTGAATGTCATAATATAACTAAACATGCCAAGGACATGATCATACATCTAGAACTTGAAGCCTGAATTTACATGTTTGGCCTGTGAAAAAAACAAACAACAAAAACATTGCATTGAGTGTGTTTCAATACATGTACTTACTTCTTTCTGCCATCCTTTGAAGTCGCCAAGGGTCGACCAGCATGAGTGTTGTGGTCCATGGCTGCCAACAGAATCCTGGCTTCATAAACCGGAGGTGTGTACGCAAACCTTTTGCCCGCATACATCAACAAATGTTGGTGAAACACCTCCAGGGGGCATGTGCTCCTGTATGTAAAAAGAAAGTATTATATATAATGGTAGAAGTGAACACGCTTATCATTAAATATTTTACAGTGATGTTCTGCTGATACTGTAGCGATAGGTTTTCTTGTTTATTTACCTCACTGTATGATATAAATCAACCCTGTTACAGCGAAATTCTTATATTCACTATAACAGAGTTCCACTGTATAATGTTGGCCAGCACACATCAGTATGAGCACTACAACTCCTGATTTTTACATCGAGTATTAGTAATTACAAAACCACACAAACAAGTTCATACTTGTTGCACCCACATAATCTCCTTTCATGCACACTGTAAACAGTTCCCTGATTTCTCCCTCAATAGTGAGTAATAATAATCTTCTAACCTGTTTGTGATGACCAACTCTGCTTTCTGGATCAGAGTCTGGTCTAAGACCACAGAGGCGAGCTGTTTCACTAGGGCACGGTCTTCCTGAGGATCAAGCCAGGCCCTCCCATCCTCCCTTTCCCCGCCCAGGTCTTCATGGTCGCAGCACCAGGCACCAGCATCCCAAGAATGTATGTTGCAAACATGTTGCAAAACTCCTCGCCACATACCCTGGAATGGAACAGACACATTCAGAAAACTATACATGCCTGATTTTTTTCAAACTATTGAAATTAGTGCATAATTGTGATTGACGTGCTATTATTATTTGTAAATGAAACCGTACAAATAACCAAACAAGACAATGACCAAACAGGTTACCATGAACTTTGTCTTGGTGTCAGCCTTCTGGCAGCAGAACCAAAAGTGGTTCACTATCGAAGGGATCCACTTTTGCAGCTTGCGACCTTTACTGCCTGCAGCAATCTAAGAAGAAAATGCAAATGTAAAATGTAAAGATACACACACAAACAAACCAAAGAAAACATGAGAAAACCAATAAAGCATTCACAATATTTCAAAATTGTATCAAACTATAACACAATTACAACATACGTACCTTGGCTAGCTTCTTGCCAATATTTTTGGCAACATGCCACACATCAAGGGAATGTTTTTTTCCGATCGCCTCTTTTTGACAAAACAAAGAACAAAATATATTCATTTGCAATATCAAATATTTGGTGCATACATTTTTAAAATGTTTGCTAAAATGACCAGCCCAAATTAAATGAAAAGGGCTTAGCAATGCACACATAATACAATGAACAACAGCTGCTAAAGAGACAATAATGGTGACACACTCTAAACTGTATCCCCAAAGTGGGCAAGAGGTATATTATCTTGAAATTAAGCATTCTAACTCACTGCACTGTCCATCCAGATGGGACTGATGTATGTATAGATAATAAATGTTGCATAATAAATTACCGCTAACATATAATTGACTGTTAATCACACACACACACACAAAGGGGGGAAAAGAGGAAACAGAACATACTCATATCTGCAGCTATTCCCACATGGGCATCAGTGACGACCTCATCAACAGTGGTGTCCACCCGTTCACCTTCAAGCACTACCTCATCCAGTGCCCTCTTAAATCCAACCCTTTCCATGTTCGTGGATTTTCGCTGTGTTTCCCGTTTGTCCACACACTGGACAGAGAGAATCTTTGTGGTCTCAGCCTCCATAAGAGTGTAGCTGCAGTACTGTGCGCAATGACCTATTTGAAAATTCAATGCACCATTAAAAAGTAACCATTTATGATGAAACCTGCAAACAATATTCTCTGACCGGACATCAAAATTGCAAGGCTTTTCTAAGCTCAGTTGTTTGTTAACATGGTTACGAGAACACAGGCAAGCCAATTACTCAAGCGCCTAGACTATATCATTCTACATGATGGTAAATAGCACATTCTAATATTCCAATGACTATGTAAAATTGGGGACATGGTATATATTGGGTCATTGAATAATGCAGGTCTGCAATAATCGTACTGACCTGGTGAATCATTGCGTCCATCTCCTGCACACACACACACACAAAAATGGAATGACATAACAAAATAAATGTTCAATAAAAAGTGCTCTGCCGTCACTTGACAACAGGAAGTCAATTTCAGTGGGTTACATGAAAATGTAACTTTTTCTTTCAGTCTATTTCTCAAAAGCAAGCACGCCTTGATACAATGTCCAAAATTGAATATTATGTCCTGCATCACATCATGTTTTGCTTTTGAGAAATAAAATAGAAAATATAAAGTTGATTTTAGACATTCATTTCAATATTATTGTGGGGTTGGGGGGGTGGGGGGTGGGGTTGGGTTAAGTCTACAGCATTGGATACATTATATTTCTGAAATGGCACAACAGTGACAAAGGGGTCAAACATAAATCACAAAAGAACAACAAACACTCACCCAGAACAACCAAATTTTGCTCTGCCAATGAGTCGAAGATGGCTCGTTGGTGGTCCTTCCATGTGTCCTTCACAGCCTTTATGATAAATGGAAAACAAAGTTATATATCTATATTCTTGTGAGTTGGGACAGTCACTGAGGGACACACAAAGCAAGAATTTTGCCTCACAGACTAGACTATGTCAACTGTTCTAGACAACAACAAAAAATGCCATACTTGTTACAAAACATCTGAATACATAACGAGAATGGGTTGCTTTTAGTTTCTAAACATCATTTGTAACTAGGGTGGCCGGTTGGTTCTGTGGTGAACACGATTCCCCAGGGATACAGCAACCCGGGTTCAAATCCCCGTTGGGCCGTGAGTAGGGCGCCTGTATAGTGCAACCTTTGCCGCGCTTTGAGTTTGCTAGAGATAAAGATAGAGATCAATAATAATAATAATAATAATAATGGACATTTATATAGCGCGTTTCTAGACAATCTACTCATAGCGCTTTACAATATTTAAACAGGTAAAAACAAACATGCATAGATATTAACACAAACTGGCAGGCAAACATAAACAACACAACTATCAATATCCAAATTCCATTTTCTTTCCATTTTATACACACACATTATAAATTATTTTTTAACTGTTTTTTAATTACCTGCACCACATAATGTTTCTGGACAGCCTGGTGGAAGGTAGCACCAGGAAAGGGCAGGTTCAGCACCTTCGCCCACAACGCCAGCTTGGCATAATTATTTCCACTTAGGAGGATACATGTGCTGACTAGAAAATCACCACAGTGAATTTTGTTGGGCAGGGTGGGCTGGGCACACCATGTGTGGCTCACATGGCCTTTCACACATTCCTGAAATTCACAGATCAGATTTGAAAAAAACAAAAATGCAAATGACTTTATAAAAATTCAATGTGTCACTGTCAGTAGGATTACTAGGAACATATACATGTACAAACATAATGAGTTGATGAAGCCTAAGTGCATTCTGAAATCTGAACCATCATGCCACATTTAGTGCTGTTAGACTTAGTAGTGTCCAAGATAAATTCAACATTTTAGTTTTTAACGAATGAACGGCCAGACGGACAGATGAACCAGGTGAGTACATAGACTGACTTTTGCTTCGCATGTGAGTAAAAAATAAAATGTTCTCACCCATCTGAGGTACAGTGCTGAGCCTGTGAAGCCCTCCTTCACGGCAGGAACATGCTCACACCCAGCAGTGGAGCATTTCCTGATGCTCACAGCAGCCAGTGCCTTTAGTTGGTGGACAAATGCTAGGCACAGTGTGCTGTTGCAAATGTCCTGGCACTGGTCTGCTGTGGCTATCCTGGTGATGCCTGGTCCTAACTCCACCTCCTCCGCAGTGTCAGCATCACCTGTCTCTTCGTCCTCCTGCTGGCCGTACGCCACCTCCTCAAAGGCCACCTCGTCTGCCTCCTTGGCATACTTTTCATCCCTGACACATAGGAATAAATAAAAAATAATAATAACATTCAGTGTGCAATACAGTCTGATGTAGATTAGACTTCCCTAGAAGAATGAAACCATTTTAATCATTTTACAACATAAATGTATAAATTCATGTATACATTACATACAAATGAAATAGATTAGAATTTGTTTTATTCTTACAAAAGCAACACATTAATAAGAAATGCAAAACATACACATCCATGGTGAGAAAAAAACTGGCGTCTTGAGATTCCAGCTCGATATCATCGACATCAAAGTCGCTGTCATCACCATCTAAATCACCATCACAGGTTAAATCACTGAATTCAACAGTGATGCTGCACAAGAGAGACATTGAAAACAAAGTTAGCATCACTCAAAATAATAATGTAAGTTGTCAACTGACAAACAAGAAAAAATGTGCCTGCAGTGCCAATCTATAATACTACTACATGTATCTCCGAAAACATAAAAAATCATCAAATGACCTTTATTATCAGAATATTCTCATTGTTTGTGTGTGTGTCTTGTTTTTCATCATTATTATTTTCACATGGTTCTTTACAAATTAGCTTTTTTAATAATACTACACTTACTTGAGAGGGTTGACAAAGGAGCGGTCAATGTTCTGCCTGTAAACATAAAAATGGTAATTATAATGTATTAAAACATGCAAACAAGAACTAGATGTACTGGGTAAATCAAAACACCCCTCAACAGTATCCAGTTTCTGTTGACATTACATTTCATTATCTTGAAAAAACAAGAAGTAATAATTGGTATAACTAAACCAGCAACCAACTCAACAATCAACAATAGTAGACACTAATGACTGCCGTCATTGTAAACTGAGGTAACCGGCTGGTGTTGATCTCTGGCCGACAGTTTGCCAACTCAACTCAAATGCAGATAACAAACAATGACAAGCTTACCGTTTTGACCTCATCCCTTTCCCTTCTTTGGCAGGCTGATCAGTCCTATAATTGAAAAAAAAAGTTATTTATAAATATGATTTGACTATTTAACACACCTTGAATCAATCGATAATGTGAACCCACTGGCACTTGTGGAGACGATTTAAAGTTTAGCATTTAGAACTTTGTAAATAGATAGCGGTTTTTGATTTAAACAAGACAGTTATTTGTGCAAGGGAGACAATATACAACCGGTGTAACCAGCCAACCAAAATCAACACTGCACCATGTTCAGTAAATGCACTCACTTTTCAATCTCAAGTTCTGGCTCCTCCTCGAATGGCTCCACACCTGATAAAGGTGTACTGAAAAATGTCAAACAATCAACTCTGACCATCACCTGATTAAAATGTGTTTAAATGCATGAAACTAGCAAACTGACAAACTGAACAAAATCTGAAACCAATCTTCCCAACATTTCTTTTTTAAGTTTTTGTGAACCCCATTTACTGTCAATAAACGGTCTATGAGTATGAGTATCAATTTACAAAGTACATATATATATTTACCACGGCTTGGACGAACTAGGGACAGAGGAGAGGTCGGGGGTGGTGCTGACTTTCGCTTGCTGCAGGAGCTGCCCTGGGGTGGAAGTTTTCTGCGGAGGCTGTTTAGCAAAGTCTGGTCTCTGCACAGCTCTGTTGAATAAGAACAAAAACAAAATCCATGCACTTTGAAATAAATTCGGTTCCTACATTCACTACACCCAGCTGAGCAAATTGGTAAATGTATCAGAGCTCTGTGTAAAGCTGACTTTCACAATGTATCAATTGACACTGACCTGCTTTCAATATCCCAAGTAGAACATCCTGGTTGAGGGTCAGTCAATGCGGCCTCTTGAATCTGTTGATAGCTAAAAGTAAAACATAAAAATAAGTCAGAAGTCAATACAGCGCTCATTGACTGAAAAAAAAAATGAAACGAATGTTCATCTATAATTATCAGTTTACAAAATACATTTACCACGGCTTGGACGAACTAGGGACAGAGGAGAGGTCGGGGGTGGTGCTGACTTTTGCTTGCTGCAGGAGCTGCCCTGGGGTGGAAGTTTTCTGCGGAGGCTGTTTAGCAAAGTCTGGTCTCTGCACAGCTCTGTTGAATAAGAACAAAAACAAAATCCATGCACTTTGAAATAAATTCGGTTCCTACATTCACTACACCCAGCTGAGCAAATTGGTAAATGTACATCAGAGCTCTGTGTGAAGCTGACTTTCACAATGTATCAATTGACACTGACCTGCTTTCAATATCCCAAGTAGAACATCCTGGTTGAGGGTCAGTCAATGCGGCCTCTTGAGTTCGTTCGTACCTAAAACAGAAAAAGAAGTACAGTAGTCAAGAAAGCACTGATTGACTGGAAACAACACTTTGGTTTTGAAACGAATGTTCGTCACACTGTCACTGTAAATTATTATTTGAAAACATGGTACTCAAAGAGAAAACAAAACAAGCAAATGACAAGAACAAAGGAGGAATTTGAATTGAATTTAAACGATACTTACGCGTCCATGAGGATTCTAGAAAGTTCCGTGTCTGCTTTTGATCTGTTGTGAGGTTTCAACAAATGAGGTGTCTTGGCAAACACCTGTCCTCGGAGGGCCCCCCATCGTTCGAATTGGCTGGTCAAACAAACTTTCAATTTCTCCCTCAGCTTTTTCTTTTTTTTCTTGGCCGAAGCCGTGCTTGCAACTCTGGCAACAGGCACAGCAGGTGGTGTAGGAGGCAAACATACTTTTGGAGGCATAGATCGAAGACGATCTTTCACATCTTGAGAAGCCATCTTTGTTTGTAGGGGAAATCCGTTTCCGGTAAATGTTCTAAACATAGAATCGCCTCGCTATACACTGTCACGTGACTGTTCTAAAAATATCACGGCGAAGGGTATGGGTTTATTTCGAAACTATCTTCAATTATTGATTTCTGACAAACTACAAAGATTTGAATAGCCCCAGTTGGTAGAACACCTAATTTTTATACGCTGCAACAGCTGAAAAAGCCTTAAACCTATGGGTTGAGCTCAATGGGAGTCTTTAAAGGTTACAACATGATACGAATTACCATTCGAAGCGGTACTGTGTGATAGATTGTAATGGTATCAAGAAAAGACCTTTTCAGATATAGCCTTCTGAGACTGCGATGTTAAAGGCATAAAGAAAAGACATTTTCAGAATTGAAAGTAATTAATTCACATAATATCTGAGAGTGCAATGACTTTTCGACCAACCCACTTGCAGCTGACTCGTGGTTGTAAACACAGAACGCGTTAAGTCTGGAGGTTACATATAATTCAAACATACATTCAAAGCAGGAGTGTTAAATGCATTTATAAACAAACTAAACTTTTTAGGGCTGGAAGTAATATACGTCGTTTTCATTTCTGAGACTAAATGTGGTGTGCCATTATTGACTCACATGCGAAGCAAAAGTGAGTCTATGTACTCACCCGAGTCGTCCGTCCGTCCGTCCGTCCGTCCGTCCGTCCGTCCGTCCGGAAAACTTTAACGTTGGATATTTCTTGGACACTATTCAGTCTATCAGTACCAAATTTGGCAAGATGGTGTATGATGACAAGGCCCCAAACAACATACATAGCATCTTGACCTTGCTTCAAGGTCAAGGTCGCAGGGGCCATAAATGTTGCCTAAAATACAGCTATTTTTCACATTTTTCCCATTTTCTCTGACGTTTTTGAGATTGAATACCTCACCTATATATGATATATAGGGCAAAGTAAGCCCCATCTTTTGATACCAGTTTGGTTTACCTTGCTTCAAGGTCAAGGTCACAGGAGCTCTTCAAAGTTGGATTGTATACATATTTTGAAGTGACCTTGACCCTGAACTATGGAAGATAACTGTTTCAAACTTCAAAATTATGTGGGGCACATGTTATGCTTTCATCATGAGACACATTTGGTCACATATGATCAAGGTCAAGGTCACTTTGACCCTTATGAAATGTGACCAAAATAAGGTAGTGAACCACTAAAAGTGACCATATCTCATGGTAGAAAGAGCCAATAAGCACCATTGTACTTCCTATGTCTTGAATTAACAGCTTTGTGTTGCATGACCTTGGATGACCTTGACCTTGGGTCAAGGTCACATGTATTTTGGTAGGAAAAATGTGTAAAGCATGTGAGTCGTATGGGCTTTGCCCTTCTTGTTTTTAGAATTCATCCAAAAAGAAAGATTGTATCATATTGTTGAACTGGTCTACCTTATGGATTGTTTAATTAAGGAGCAGGAGTGATCAAAGAAGTAAGATAATTAGTTTCTGTTTTTATTACCAATATATCATATATGAACATAGGTCACACCGTTTGTAAGACAAACTCATTACCCATTCACCCTTCATTGCCCTGAAGAAGCCTCCATTCGGGGAAAACTTTCGGCATAATCAACTATTCACCATCATTGAATAACTCTCCAGGAGTTTGTCCAAAAGAAAATCACTACTAAAGCAAGTTAATGGGCCGTTGTAGAAATTAAATCATAATTGTTTTTTATTTGTATTTTTGCATGTCAGTGAGTGTTTTTCAACACGTTAAAATGCGTTGCATACTATATGAGTAACAGCCACAAAATCTTTTTTTTTTTATTGAATTAGGAAGAAATAATGAAGACAGTAAACTCTACTGCGTTGTATCATAACTTGTTTCCAGGGCCCTATATTTTTGTCAAACATTGAAACCTTTTTTTTTTACATTTAGTTAAGTTTTGACTAAATGTTTTAACATAGACGGGGGGAATCGAGACGAGGGTGGTGGTGTATGTGGGTATGTGTGTATGTATGTATGTATGTGAGTGTGTGTGTGTGTGTGTGTAGAGCGATTCAGAGAAAACTACTAGATCAATCTTCATGAAATTTCCCATGAGAGTTCGTGGGTATAATATCCTTTTGTCGATTTATCTACTTGATGACGTCATATCCGGCATTTTGTGAAAGTTGAGGCAGCACTGACACGCCTTCATTTTTCAACCAAATTGGTTGAAATTTTGGTGAAGTAATCTTCTACGAAGCCCGGGCTACGGTATTGCATTAATTTTCAGCTTTGAGGCTTAAAAACTAGTTAATTAGTTTGCTCATTAAAGTTGTCATCAAAATCGAATTTTCAATAACAGATTTAAAAATGATTGCATCGTATTACTTAATTTCTCCTGAATTCAAACATATAAACATATGTCATGTTTACTCTAAAAATGGGCTCAGAATGACAGAACATAGATTAAGTAAGTACTGCGTTTGCATGCTACCGAGAGACGAGCGTGACACGTCTCTATCTTTGGGTGTGGTTAGTCGAGACTATCTTAAATATAGTCTCGGCGATGACTGTTTATTGTGTTTATCTGTTACTTTAATGCCGACAGCTTGACTAAATGTTTTTATATCGCTTCACGCGACTTGTTTTATACTTACGTCCGCATCGAACGCCGGAGTCCATGGCATGTGAACAGAATTCCGGGAACCGGATTGCAAAATTGCAGTTCATGAAATGCTCTTCCGTCCCCATACAGTAAATGTCATCACTTAATATGCTTCCCGTTCCTCGACCAAAATAAGCTCCCGAAAACGCTGTCGCCCCAATGCTGAAACAATTGCATATAATTATAGACTAATACAGAATTCAGTGGCTTGAATGTATCGAGCACGCGCGCGCGCGCGCGCGCGCTCGCGCGTGTGTGTGTGTGTGTGTGTGTGCGAGCAAGCGTGCGTACTTACGTGTGTGCGTGCGTGCGCTTGCGGGTTTGATTATTATGTAAGTCAGTGAGTGTTTTTAAATACGTTTATATGCGTTGCATACTAGATGAGGAAAAGCCACAAAATCAGTTTTTTTTTATTGAATTAGGAAGAAATAATGAAGACAGTATATTTAAAACTCTACTGCGTTGTATCATACATAACCTGTTTCCAGACGCATAAGCCTGCATGCTTACGTGGTGAACCCAAGCGTTCTGCACACGACCATAGCATCGTGATCGTCCCATTCGTTGTCACAAACAGTCAGCCATTTTTTGTTGGTCAGTATTTCCACTCGGCCTTCTCCCGGGGATGTCCCGTTGACCAGGCGAACTGTGGCTAGTTTATATTCACAGAATGAATACAGGTTCATCATCATCATCATCATCATCATCATCATCATCATCATCATCATCATCATCATCGTCGTCGTCGTCGTCGTCGTCATCGACATCGTCATCATCATCATCTTCATCATCATCGTCATCATCATCATCATCATCATGACAGGGGCAGGTGGTCGTGAGAATGTCATACACTGGACGCAGTAATTTTGTAGACAGAAAAAAGAGGATGCTGCGGCTTTTCCAGCATTTAATATTCTGGTTTTTTTTTTTTTTTTTTGTCTATCCCCACTTTCCTCACCTTCCGCCACTGTCCCGCTCTAAAACTATCTTAGCGAGAATATAACGACGGAATATGAAGCCGGAACTTGAAGGCTTCCAGCGTATTGCATAGTATATTTTATCCTTTAAAAAGTGTACTTATAACAATCAAACATATGTGTAAGTTTAATAAGATGTAAAAGTACCTGAGGAGGCAGGGGCAACCGCAACAACAACTTATAACAATCAAACATATGTGTAAGTTTAATAAATATAGGTTACACACTCCGAGTTCTGAATATCGTGCATATTTTCCCTAGGGTCGATTTTCAGGTATTACCGAGCCTCTGGCGAGGTAATACCTGTAAATCGACCCGAGGGAAAATATGCACGATATTCAGGACGAGGTGTGTAAGCTTTTTATCCCATTACTCCGACGTTTTCATTAAAAAACCTAACTTTTTGACACAAACTTTGCGAGTGCCTGTTTACTGCTCATAAAACCTTCTGCCACCGAAAATCGTGTCATGATATTCATGTGCGAAACGAGTCCCCTTTTGTCTTTTTGTTTCCAGGACTTGAATGCATTTGATACTGTGCAGTTACCGGCTGGTTTCAGTCGGTTACCCGAGCTGGTATTCGTCACAACTGCGAAAGACCGCATTCTGATAATCTTCGCTTCACAGCTAGCGGCCGGGAGAGAATGATACCCGAAGGGAAGTAACTCATTTTGGACCTGAGTTCAGCGGGATTCGAAAGACCGCGTGTGTGATTTTACAAGCGATGAAGATGATTGCTGAGTTTGTGCTTATTCGAGCCTTTGTGCTTCAGTGTTCAAATTTGTATTACCCACTTCTTCAATCGTCACTTACTGATTTAGGTGAGCCTAACTTTGATGTCTGTCGTTGTCTTAGGCGGGGTATCTGGGGGAAAACGGCGCACCACTGTCGAGTTGTTTTTATGCGGCAACGCATGCAGCCTAGTGGTCTCTGTATGTCCAAGATCCGACCTACTTCGCCACCTTTTATTCTAACAGTATCACCAACTTTGAAAATGGCAATTTCCATGCTGGTCAACTTGAGCCGAAGATACTACATGTGCAGCAAACGACAGATCCTGCAGCAGAGGGTGCGTATCGCTAGCGCTAGCGCTTCGCACCGGCAGCAGACGATAGATCTGAAGCAGACGACTGATGAGACAGCCTTGTTCTGTTGAACCATATTTAGCAATCAATGCTCTAAAAGCGATAACAAATGAACAAAACTATAAGCATACTGTTTTAGTGTAAGTTTTATTTTGTCGCTCAAGATTTTGAATCAGGATGCTCTTGGGATTGATCTGAGCGGTTGCCAATGAAGCGTACCTCGTTACGACAACTTTACTGGAGTTGTGCCCCTTGAATCACTGTGTGTACTCTGTCGCTCTCTCTCGTGCTCTCTGTCTCTCTCTCAGTCTCACCACGTCGGACAACTCATAATCTTCACTCAGCTCTATTCACCCAAACAGATTATGTGCATTCTTTGTTGTTTTCTTTATTTCTTCAATGATAATGTTTGTAGATCGTTAGCCAAACGTCAGTTCGACTTTTATACCGCAGAATATCTCAATCGTTTTGCTGAAAAAAAAGTAGTCCCGAGTTAACGATAAATATGCAGATGACCTCTATAAATTATTCAGTTGTACTCTGAGACCAAAGACAAAGACCAATGACAGGTGAGATCGAGACTCGGTTGTGATGGATAATTCATATGGTTGTGATGGATAATCCAAAATAATCCCCTCCTCAGCTAACAGAGACAAAGAGGCAGGTCATGGGATAAATTTTATCCCATGACCTGCCTCTTTGTCTCTGTTAGCTGAGGAGGTGATTATTCTGAATATTCCATCACAACCATATGGATATCCCATCACATCCGAGTTTCGATCTCAACTGTCATTATCTTTGATTTCAGAGTACAATTGAATAATTTATAGAGGTCATCTGCATATTCAGAGTTTACAGATGGACTACTTTTTTCAACATACGACTGAAATATTTTGTGGTGTCAAAGTCAATATCACGTATAGGTACAGGCCTACATGTGTCAATATTGAGAAAATAAAGAATACTTCATACGATACGCACATTCTGCATGGATTTAAAGAGCGGAGTCGAGATATTTCGCTGGCTGAAGCGACTGCATGGACAAAGGCCATCCTGACCTCAGGTCAAAATGAGTTCGGCTCATTCTCTCCCTGACAGGATGCCTTGAGTTTTCTTGTCTGGCAAGGAAACCGATTTTTTTTAACATATTTAGAGCTTTTTGTAATGTATTATTGATATAAGCAGATTCGCGATCGTCGGTAATGATTTTTCATGGTGTTGTGTAATTTTTAAATTACAAAGGAATTGATTTGTAAGACAGTTTCAAGGGAGCTATTTTTCCGCGGCTGTATTTACTGTGCAAACAACTCTAAATATGGCAAAAGTGTCACGTGATAATCAACCGTTTGGTTTCGGCGTTCGCTGAAGCAGACGATTTTTTCTGTAGTGATGCAACCATATATTACGGTCTCCTTCCGGCACCAGTACCAAAATTTGGACTTGTTTTGACCTTAGAACGATGTCTTTATCATAACTGTGAAGAACAGAACGGAGATCACTGTCGAAGTCGGTCAATCTGCAATCATTTTCGTCTCGCGAACAATGATCTCAAATTTAGATCACGCTCGCGAAAAACATATGGGAGATAACTCTGTAGTTCTTGTTTTGATAGATTCGGGTAGGACTAGAGCATCCGGTCAGAGGGACTTAAAGCGATAGCGTGGAGCGATGATGGTCAGAATGGGTCAAAGGCATGTTCAACGAGTATCGCGAGTGGGATCAAGAGAGAGAGCAATCAAAACACAACCCAGTCACCTGGTAGTTCGAAAACACAATCGGAAACTGACATCGATTGTCGAAGGCATGCCTGCGGTGCATAACTCTGGAAAAGTTGTTGTAGCTGGGAACCCGTTGAGATCGATTCCAACGCCAAAAAAATTATCAGAAGAGTCACCATGAAATCAAATCAAACGTTAGGCTTTCTCATTTGGTTATTTGCTTTGGCTTTAAGTGTATTGCTTCGATTTGTGACAAATGGATTTGTACATAATTCAGTATTAAAAGTATTTAATACATGTGTACAGATTGGCTTGCCATACTTTTAGTTATCACGGCTCGACTGCGTGATAGGAGTGTCACATGTTGAGATAGTGAGCTGATTTTTGTGAACTGTATTGTCATTGGCTACTATTGGCCAATGAGAGAGAAGATGACTAAAATATGACAACCTTGAAGCGGCCATATTGATATTCGGTAGAACATCTGAAATCGCTCTCGGGAGAGGGTGTGTTTACTCTACACTGTTGTAAGATGTTTCTCAAGGAGCAGTGAGTCAACTGTTTAGTGACTACTGTGGAATGAATCTGAGTATGATTCAAATGCTGTGAGAATACAGGTATTTATTGAATTGTATTTTTGTTCAGTAACCTTAACTTGTGAAATGACTGTGAGAGTCATGTTGTGAAATGGGTGGAAAGCGTGAGCTGTTGTCAGCCATTTTGAATAGAGTGTTGTATGTTCTGTTGTAATGAAGTTACTTGTAAATGAGCTGGTGTAAATAATATAACAGCATAAGTTAGTTGACGGATAATTGAATAATATTGAGAAAGAATGGAAGTATTATTATGTGGAGAAGTTTATCTTAGAATTGAAACTTACGGTAGCATAAACTTTCTATACAGCATCCCGGTGGGAGCAGGGCGCGCTCGACCGAAGGGTAGACGAGGTGAGAAGAGGAGCGTCCCCTCCTTGCGGCCAGGACCAGTAGAGTCGGCGCAGGGTTGTAACGCAGCGCTGGAGAACTTGCATCTGGTGTGTACCCCATATCACCATGAATGTCGACATGTCATGGGTGTGATATGGTGCAAGTGTCGGACCCGCTGATTCGTGAGTAAACAGATTTGTGCGACCTAGGAGAGTGTGCGCACCCACAGAACTGTGTATGTGGAATAGGATTGTGCGAATCCAGAATAACTTGTAACCACTGAACTGTGAGTTGGCAAGTGAGGTAACCAGCTAAGTTGTGTAGCAAAGGATTGGACGAATCCAGAATAATGTGTGCAGCCACTGAATTGTGAGTTGACACGTGAATTAGTTAAGTATGTGTGATCCTTGAACTGAGAGTCAACAAGGACGACATAGTCGAGGGAGAGACTTTCATTTCATCCTACTCGAGATAATAATATGTTGTATTGAATGAAAGAGTCTTTTGAGTGGATGTGAGATATTATATTTATAGTTTGTTGTGATTACTGGTTTAATACTTGTGATTGTTTAAATATAGGTACGAGGGCAAAGGGCAGAAATTGTGTTCAGTCTTTGTGCCTTGTTTGAGTGTTGTGTGTGTGTGTGAGACGGGAGTTTGTAAACAGAGTAGCGCACGCATTTTTCTTTCTGATAGAGTATTAACAACACACATACATTCACACGCAAGTACCAGCCGTAACACGATTGATAGCTGAATCTGCTTGCAACCGTGCTGTTCAAGACTGTTCGAACTGTCGTCTGCTAGACGGGCTTGTGTGAATCCGAGTCGAGTCAACTGCGGGGTTCAGCGACAAATGAGGGAGTGGCATCAAAATGAAAAGAAGAAGACGAAAAGAAGTTGGAGATACAGTTAAGATATATGGGGAAGAGAAGAGGATGTGAGGTGTTAGATGTATCCAACCTTAGGTGTTCAAACTCAAGACCGGGACAAAGTAGAAAGCGATGTACCGCGACCGACTCTCAGTGCCGACATACAACTTCCAAGCTTTATTGCTTAACGTCTACAACAGGCGAAGTATTGAAGCTTTGGCTCACCTAAACCCGACGACTGAATATGTAAGTGATCCACGTGTGAAAACCGAAACAGAACAGCGCGATGACAGCCAACATTTCTATCCCCGACTGACAAACAGTAACACTGCATGCGAACTGACTTGGGTCAACGATCAAACCAGCACGGCCCGAACTGAATTCGTTGCGCTGCCATTTTCATGCGCAATTCTGGTAAAAATATAAACCCGGTATGCCGAATTGAGTATAACGAAAGCCGATGTCAAATATACACAGGGATATTTTAAAATGACTTTCAAAATGTAAAAGCAGATAGCAGACCTTTTTATAAGCAATATGAATGACTGAATGTCCACATACAAGTCGAATGACGCCGTCCATTATGCTGACAAATGGGAACTAGCTTTGCGCATGAATTCATTGACATGAATTTTGACTGCGGAGGCTTTTGGCAAGCTGAAAACAGGCACGGGCAGGTTTTAGTGGAACAAGTAAGTGTTTTTAATGAAAACGTCGGTGTAATGGGATAAATAGCTTACACACCTCGTCCTGAATATCTTGCATATTTTCCCTCGGGTCGATTTTCAGGTATTACCGAGCCTTTGGCAAGGTAATACCTGAAAATCGACCCTCGGGAAAAGATGCAAGATAATCAGAACTCGGAGTGTGTGACCTATATATAACGTGCTTCCTGCAACTATGGTCACCGGGTATTTATTGCATGGGGAACATGAGATTTATTTCCCAGGTGCTTGTGAATGAAAACTCGTGAAAATAATGACAATCGAACATATTTGTAAGTTTAATAAGAAGTAAAAGTACCTGAGGAGGCAGGGGCAACCGCAACAACAACTTTTATTACCAATTCAGTGCCCCATATGGCTTTTTGACCAATCAGGACGGATTCTAGGTGACCCTCTAAATGTTATAACGTTCAGGCAGGGACCCTTTTTGTTTATCAAGCTAAAAATTAACAAGACAAAGTAAACATTTAAATCAACAATATCAGCGTGATTTATTCTAAAGAATGACACTTCAAATGCTGTCAGATAATACTCTCTTTATCTAAAAAATACCGAAAAGCGAGTTTTGTCGGTGGGTGCTTTACGGAACAGCAAGGCACCGCCCATCCTCTGAGTGTGCAATGCCGACCCGCTCACTTGAAATCTAAATTATCTGAGCCTTTGCCAAAAGGTGCCATTTCGGACCCATGTATTTTTGGAAAGCAAGTGTAATTAACTGGATTACCCCAACATGTTTACATGTATTGTGCTTTGAAAAAGGGAGTTTGATGAATGCTTTTTTTTTAATGTTTTGAAGCCTGTTGTTGTTGTGAATGTTAAATAAAAAATAAAATGTTTCAAACATACACCGGAAACGGCCCCGAAAAATTTTGGACATTTTGGTGTCCTCGGGGAATTTTCGATTTTTCATGGTCTGCATCACTGCATCGGTTTTAATCAGCGTATTTCATACAGTCTAAGCATGCAACTCTTTGTAGAATGTGCAACAATCGTAATTAGAACCAGAATTTACCGAAAACCTCGCCCAGTAAATACCCGGTTATTTTCGAAGGGTTCATGTCCGCAGACCAACTTGTTTACAGATTCGATTTTCGCCGGTCTTGGTGCTTTGAATGGCCGCCATTTTGGATGAAAACGATAGTTTCGTGTTCGAGGAAATAAAAGCAGTGTGTTGCATTTGAGTCAGAATTTGCGAAGTTATTGTATCTAGCAGCTAAAAAGAATCGATGGAGTTAATGTCCGAAAGTAACGTTTGACACTTTTTGTTATTTTTGCAATTTTTACAAAGAAGTTTCGCGAGTATTTGATACAAAAGCGTGGAAACCACTAGCTTTGCTTCTTTGGCGTTTCCGGTCACCGATTCGATTGAAATCATGGAGACGACGAGCCGTAAAGTTGAGAAAATATTGTACTGTCTGTTCAGGGTAAGGTGTAGATCTATACGTAACGTTTGACACTTTGTAGATCTAATATGTTTGACACATAATTTGCCCATAATTCTTCTCCCAACGAATTGAATTAGCTTATAATTATTATCCCATGACCTGCCTCTTTATCTCTGTTAGCTGAGGAGGTGATTATTCTGAATATTCCATCACAACCATATATGGATATCCTATGGATATCCCATCACAACCGAGTTTCGATCTCAACTGTCATTGGTCATTGTCTTTGATTTCAGAGTACAATTGAATAATTTATAGAGGTCATCTGCATATTCAGAGTTTACAGATGGACTACTTTTTACATTTAGTCAAGTTTTGACTAAATGTTTTAACGTAGAGGGGGGAATCGAGACGAGGGTCGTGTGTGTCTGTGTGTGTGTGTGTGTGTGTGTGTGTGTGTGTGTGTGTGTGTGTGTGTGTGTAGAGCGATTCAGACTAAACTACTGGACCGATCTTTATGAAATTTAACTTGATAGTTCCTGGGTATGATATCCCCAGACTTTTTTTCTTCATTTTTTTTATAAATGTCTTTGATGACGTCATATCCGGCTTTTCGTGAAAGTTGAGGCGGCACTGTCACGCTCTCATTTTTCAACCAAATTGGTTGAAATTTTGGTCAAGTAATATTCGACGAAGCCCGGACTTCGGTATTGCATTTCAGCTTGGTGGCTTAAAAATTAATTTATGACTTTGGTCATTAAACTCTGAAAATTGTAAAAAAAAATAAAAAAAATTATAAAACGATCCAAATTTACGTTCATCTTATTCTCCATTATTTTCTGATTCCAAAAACATATAAATATGTTATATTTGGATTAAAAACAAGCTCAGAAAATTAAAAATATAAAAATTATTATCAAAATTAAATTTTCGAAATCAATTTAAAAACACTTTCATCTTATTCCTTGTCGGTTCCTGAAGAGAGAGAGAGAGAGAGAGAGAGAGAGAGAGAGAGAGAGAGAGAGAGAGAGAGAGAGAGAAAGAGAGAGAAAGAGAGAGAAAGAAAGAGAGAGAGTGAGAGAGAGTGAGAGAGAGAGAGAAAGAGAGAATGAGAGAGAGAGAGAGTTTGTTTGTTTGTTTGTTCGTTTGGTTGTTTGCTTAACGCCCAGCCGACCACGAAGGGCCACACACACACACACACACGTGCGCAATTCTGGTAAAAATATAAACCCGGTATGCCGAATTGAGTATAACGAAAGTCGATGTCAAATATACACAAGGATATTTTAAAATGACTTTCAAAATGTAAAAGCAGATAGCAGACCTTTTTATAAGCAATTTGAATGACTGAATGTCTACATACAAGTCGAATGACGCCGTCCATTATGCTGACAAATGGGAACTAGCTATGCGCATGAATTCATTGACATGAATTTCCGACTGCGGAGGCTTTTGGCAAGCTGAAAACAGGCACGGGCAGGTTTTAGTGGAAAAAGTAAGTGTTTTTAATGGGATAAATAGCTTACACACTCCGAGTTCTGATTATCTTGCATATTGTGTAACCTATATACAACTGCTTGCTACTTTTGGAGGCAAATTTGATTGAAGAAAAATTCGATCCTCTGTTTTTGTTAATATCCGTGTTACGATTCAGGAGGATACGTTCATATCCGTGTAACGATTTAGGAGGAGACATTTATGTCTTTGTAAATATTGTAGCCAAAGCTGAAGAAATGCTTTTGGGTTAGCAGGGCGAAGGAATATTTTCATGAGACTGTTTTAACACCACACCCCCCCCCCCTCCCCAACATAAAAAAAAATCAAAGTTTTTTTTTTTAAATTTGGATTTTGCTAGGATTTTACGTACAACTAATTAAAAAAATTCGATTTGATTGAGAACCTTGTTCCAGATGTACCTAGACATTAGGTTAAAACTGTATTCTAAATGTCTGTTTGAATATTGTAGTTATTTTTGACATTTTCATTGATTTCATGTCCACTGACTCCATGTAACACGTGACAGGTAGAACGCAGATTTGACCTGTTTTGAACATGATGTTACTTTTTTGTGGTGCTTTGATGTTCCATAATTACCTAATCTTCAAAATATGAATGTATCCTAAAGGTCTATTTAATATCACAGTTGTCATTTATAACATTTTGAATAATTTCATGTCCACTGACACAGTGTAACATGTGACACGTAGAATGCTGTTATGACTTGCTTTTAACATGTTTTGCTATTGTTTCTGTTTTCATATTCCATAAATAACCTAATCTTTAGATTGTAAATGAAAAGTTAGTGTATGTATAACATTCTGGTTGTTATTTCAAATATTATGAATATTTTCATGTCCATCAATATTTTTGTAACACGTGACACCTACAACAACATGTTTAACTAGTTTGAGCAAACTGTAACAACTTTTAGGGATATTTTTAACATGTGTCAGTGTTTCTGTTGAAGTGCTATATTTTATTTTAGGGTTTATACTTCTTGTGGTTACTTAGCAGAAAGTATCAGTTTTGACTTTTATGATGTTTGAGCGTTTTGCGACATTACGTGACACTGCATTCAATAAATCATTACCAGTTGTATGAAATGATATTAATGGCTTCTGTGGTCAGTTTTGTTGCACATGTGGCTTTTCTCAAAATTGGCGTTTTATGGCATATTATCAAACCGTACACATTTCCCAAATGCACAAACCATTCTTTTATTACACAAATGTGTTCATCAAAGACTAATGTATCACTTAAAACACCAAAAAAAATCAACTGAAAAGGTTTAGTTTGTCAGAAATGTCCAAGCACCCCCCCAGCACCTTTTGGCAAAGCCTCATCTAAATTCGGAAAAATCAAATGAAATTGCGTCACTCGCTTTATGTCAAATGTATTTTTACGTCATTTTCCATCCGTCTGGAGTTGGTTCTCAATCTGTCGCTCTCTGTTCAACAAGAAAAACCGAAGCAACCGAAACGCATGTTGAACATGGTTTATCTTGTAAGATTGTTGTGTGTCAAATGCATTTGACCTGTGAATATTCATCACGTCAGGTTTCTTACTCTGATTAGCTGACCCAGGTCACGAGAATTCTTTGACTGACAAGCATAATCAGGTAGGTAGGAGCGCTCAAGATCCCATTGGCATTGCGGCTGTTCTGTCTAATTCGCGGGGTCGCTTCGAAATTTCGTTTGGTCGAATTACGGTAATAAAACCGTTATCTATATATATATATATATATACGACTTGTGTCTGTGTGTGTATCTGTCTGTGTCTTCGCGATGCACGGCCAAAGTTCTCGATGGATCTGCTTCAAATTTGGTGGGCTTATTCACAGAGACCCCGGACACAACCTGATCGATGAGATATTTCAACACGCGCTCTCAGCGCGCAGCGCTGAACCGATTTTTGTTTTTCACTGCACGTTACTATTTTTAGATCTCCCTTCCTTCGTGCGCCGGCGTCAATCCATATTCCCGTTTGTACGTTACTATATTTAGAAGGTCACTGCACGTTACTATTTTTAGATCTCCCTTCCTTCATGCGCCGGCGATGCCGGCGTACACCCGGCAAAGCCGGGTCCCCGGCGACGGCCGGGTATTCGGCTCTACTTCTTCCCGGCGAAGCGGGTAATCATCTAGTTTCTAATATGCTGACTGTTAGCAAATGATAACAGGCATGTCTCACAATCGATATCAGCATTCGCCTAAAAGGCTCATGCTCGATATCTTTTTTCTCCAACCGGCTTAGATCCCATTTCATACAACATGATACGCCGGTTTCCTGAGCCCATGCTGGAAGTGCTGCTACAGTTTTACCAGCACTGTTGGGCGAGCTCAAAACTTCCCTCAGCTTGGAAAAAACGCTTTGGTGATTGCTCTTCCCAAAGACGGTAAACCCCGGCACCTGCCGACAAGCTACCGCCCAATTTCACTCACACCTCACCTTGGCAAGGTATACGAAAGAATTGTAAAAAACAGACTAGAACACTTTCTTGAAAAGAACAACATTCTTCCCCTCTGCCAGGCAGGCTTCAGAAAGGGTCGAGCCTGCATGGAGCATGTGGTAAAACTTACAGCCCACATCAAGAAGGCTAAAGCACGAGGCAGAACAGTGCTGGCAACCTTCTTCGACATTAGAAGAGCATTCGACACGGTCTGGCATGGAAAGCTAATTCAGAAAATGTCCAACATGGGGATCTCAGGGCGCCTGCTGGAATTTGTCCAGGAATTCCTCCCAGACAGGTCCAAGGCTGATAGAGTGGGGCAGTCCATTTCTCAAACACATGTCCTAGATATGGGGGTGCCTCAAGGAATCATCATAGCCCCCATATTGTTCAGTATCATGGTCCACGATGCAGCAAACCTGAACCTCAAGGAGGCCTCATTGTCCCTGTTTGCCGATGACATGGCCCTCTGGGAAGCAGTCAACTGCAAGTCAGAAAGAACAATCAAAACAAAAATGGGGCGGTACGGTACCAAGCAAAAGTCGACCAGATCGCTGACTACATGCAGACGAATGGCTTTGAGCTATCTACTGAAACAAGAGGCGAAGCCATCAAGGCTCACGTAAGAAATCGACAAACAGTAACACAAACTCAATCACTCCGTCACACAAACACACACACACACACACACACACATACACACACACACACACACACATACACACACACACACACACATACACACACACACACACACACACACACACATACACACACACACACACACACACAGAAAGAGCATAGGTGAAACTGTGCAAGAAAGCGAGACACTAGATCTAGATCTGTCTGTCTGCATGTAGCCTACTTACAAGGACACGACTGCCAACTAGTCTCGGCGCGCTCAAAATAATAATGACCGAGACTTTCAGTACTTCCTTCGCGTGACGTCTAACCCTCTTACGTCATAATGTGACGTCAATGTAATGTGACGTCTTCAAATGTTAGAGTTTCTACCACAGACATACACACGCACAGACGCACGCACGCACGCACGCACAGACAGACAAAGTTACGATCGCATAGGCTACACTTACGTGAGCCAAAAACCGTGTTCATGGCCTTCACAGGAGTGCAGCTTGTCAAAAGGACATGTTCCATTACCATAAATGGGGTGCAGCTGGTGCCAGCAGATCAAACCAAGTTCTTGGGAGTGACATTCACAAGCTCTCTCAGTTGGGGCTCACACATAGACTCGCTTGTGAGAAAAGCTCAACGCTCCCTAAATCTGATAAAGGTTCTGAGCAGAGAGTCGTGGGCAGCCGGAAAACCATTGATCCATCTTGTCCGTGCCCTTGTTCAGTCGCGCCTCAGCTACGACCAAGAGGCTTTCTTTGCAGCTCCTGACAGTCAGTGGGTAAAGCTTGAAAGAGTAGAAAGAGCCGCCCTCAAAGTGGCGCTGGGGGTCCCCAGATCGGCAGTCTCCACTCTACTTTACCAGGAAGTGGGATGGCTGCCACTGAAAGAGGAATGCCACCTCAGATGTGCACAACTGGCTGTCAGAATACACTGTGTCCCAAACACGGCAGTGGAAGTATTTACCCCAGACATGGGAGATACCGACCACATGCAATACAAAGCTCTTGAATCCAAGACTCATACATACCAAACAGTGCTCCCAATATACAACCATGTGAAGGGCATATGGGAACAGAGTGGCCTGTCCAAGGAAAAGCTGGTTACAGGTGGTACTCTTCCTTACCCTCCATGGCTGCTTGAAGCCCCAAATCTGATCATGGACTATGGAGACGGCCTCAAAAAGGCAGAAGACCCATTGCTGCTAGCCACAGTTGCAAAAGAAAAGATCGATCAACGATTTAAAAGCCACCTACAGGTCTTCACAGATGGTTCGATCCTGCAGTCAGGGGAGGCTGGGTGTGCCTTGTCGATTCCTGGACTTGATATAACACGAAAATACAAGCTAAACAAGGGGATCAGCATCTTCTCTGCAGAGTTATTTGCTATCTACATGGCCTGCACACTGATAAACGATCTGCCAACCCCACCTCTGGGGGTGGTCATCCTTACGGACTCAAAATCCTTGTTGCAAGCACTTGCATATATGGCACCAAGAACAGAGGAGAGATACAAACTGAAATTCATTTCTTAGCCCACCAAATTATGACAAAAGGAACATACTTTTCCCTCATGTGGCTGCCATCCCACACAGGAATCCGGGGAAATGAAATGGCGGACAGAGCAGCAAAAGCAGCGGCTATGTCAACCATGCCAGTGACAGACATTCGGCTCTCCTGCCAGGAAGCCAAACTGCTGCTAGCCAAGCTAAAAAGAGAGGAAAGAGAGCAGACACTGTCACAAACATGTGAAGAGAGAGGATGGATACACCTCCCCTACAATAGGAAAGGGCACCACCTCCCACTCCCCCCGAGACCCATGAGCCTGTTGCGTCGCTTGCGCACGGTCAGCAGCCGCATCTACTGGGACAAGGTAGTCTGTCAGTGTGGCAAGACTGGACACCTCACACACGTGTTTGAAGGTTGTGACACTCTCAAGGAAGAGATGTCTAGTCTCATCCGCTACAGAAGGGAGAATGCTCTCAGTCTGGGAGACTTTCTCCGCCCACACCCATCACTCGGAGAGAAACCGATGATGGTCTTGGTCACCAATCTGTTCACCTCAACTGTTGCGAGCTGGTTCTAGTGTGCTTGCAGCAGACCCAGCACAGCACAGATCCACTTCTGGAATCTTAAGCTAAATGTGTCCCAAGACACATATTTTGTAGTCCTGGCATCCTGAAAGACAGAGGCCCCAACCTACAGGTTTGCTTCCATACCAAAAACACCTCCAGACACGGGAACTTGGGAGCAGAGGCAACAGCTCCGCTTGAACCTCAGAAACCAAATGTGCCCCCGGACACGTACACAGATCCCTTAGACGGCCGAGGCTGTGGCCTCTAAGGTTCTCTTGTACCAAACCGCCTCCTGACTCTGCATCAGATTGCTTGCGCTGGCATCTGCTTACATAGACCCACATTAAGTCACCACCGAGTGGTAGACACCGACGACATTTGGTCGCACTGACTGCCAGCTTCACGGTAATGCGTACCACTAGCGCGGCTCTGCTTGGGTGGGAATGTTCTGAGCAAAACACTATGGGTTACTCCATACCCCCCGCCCTCCATGGAACTTCTTGACCCCAACCAATTGGGGGGTGGGGGGGGGGGGAGTTTTCCCAGTCGGTAGAGGCGCTGGCTTTAAAACCGGTTGTTACTATCAGCGTGGGTTCAACCCCCAAGTTCGGCGCGGGATGTGTGTCCCAGAATCAACTTTGTGCAGACTCTCCTCGGTGTCCGAGCGCCCCCGTGTGCACGCATGCGCACGATGAAGATCCCGGGCAGGGTCACAGCGAAAGGCGCAGGCCTTGGAAACACGAATACATGCATGCAAAAATATGAAGCCCCGGTGTCCGTTCGGCCAACAGCCAATAAAGTAACCATTTCAGCATTGACCCAAGACGACCCAACCCGGTCCCTAGCCCATTTCAGGTCTCATCTAGCAGCCGGCAGCCAGCTGTCTACATCCCCCCCCCCCCCCTGCATTTTTATTTTTTATTTTTATGCAAAGCCGGGTTTTCCCGTGTAACATGCCCCTAATGGCTTTGCCGTGAGGGTGTAAAACTTACATTTTCTCTCTTTCATCTTTTTTCTCGACATGTCTGTTATCATTTGCTAACAGTCAGCATATTAGAAATAACTCATAGTAACAATCAAAAATATTTGTAAGTTTAATAAGATGCAAAAGTACCTGAGGAGGCAGTAGCAACCGCAACAACAACTTATAACAATCAAACATATTTGTAAGTTTAATAAGATGTAAAAGTACCTGAAGAGGTAGGGGCAACCGCAACAAAAAGTAGTAAAACCAATGTGCAGAAATCCATGAACACCGGTTCATAGAGCTGTCTTAGTGCCATGCCCATTTACTCCGCTCATGCAGCCAAACCAATGTCCGGGATCTTTCTGTCCATTTGTCAGATTTTGTCAGAGTCACACTGCAAGCAGCCCACTGTTAAACCAGTGCTG